>NC_133666.1:239669389-240007634 GCF_037893015.1 Macrotis lagotis
GAGAAGGAAATGGCAAACCACTCCAGAATATTTGCCATAGGGTCAAAAATAGGGGAACACAAAGAGTTGGATAGTACTCGACAACAAAAATTCCACATTCCATAGGAAGCCTTCCCCAACTCCTTTTAATTCCAGTGCCTTTCCTTTGTTAATTATTTCCTATTTATCTTGCATATAGTTCATTTTGTATATATTTGTTTGCATTGTGTTTCCCTCTGTTAGATTGTAAAGTCCTTGAGGGCAGGGACTGTCTTTAGTCTCTTTTCTATCCCCAGGGATTAGTAGACATTTGTTTTATTATCATGGCCTTAGAAAATAACAGATATTTGTGTAGCATTTTAGTCCCATTTTGAATAAGTCTTAAAACATCTTAAATTCAACATATCTAAAACAGAATTCAAATTTCCTTCCTTCCCCAACCTAACCCAATCTGTAATTCTCTAAATTGTTAGCAGCTCCACTATGGTTACTTAGGTTCACAATAGGAATAATTGATTCTTCCTTTACTCTCAATCCCCACTTTCAATCAGTTGCCAATTCTTGTTGAAGCTACATCCATATCACTTATATTTCTCTCCATTTTAAACTTTCATCTTAGTCCAAAACCTTATAATTTATCACCTGGATTATCACAATAGCCACATAATTGTTTTCCCTATTTTGATTTCATTTCATTATCTTCCCTTTTCAATCCATGCTTCATGTAATGCCAAATTGATATTTATAAAAAACAGATCTGATATGCCAGTCTCTCTCCTGTCTTACTTTAAAAAAAAAACAGCTTCTAGGCTTCCTCTAGGATAAAAAATAAACTCAAAATCTGGCATTTAAAGTCTGCTACAATACACCTCCACATCTTTCCAGGTAGGACCTCTGGTCTAGGTATAGAACAGATATAGTTTATAGAAATGGACATGCTAAAAACCATCAACAATGGATCTGCCAAATTCAAGTCTTTCCCACCCTCCATTTAGTCACTAAAGTGATTTTCCTAAAAGCTTAGGCCCAATCTTGTCACCTCACCCCAATCAGGACACTTCATTCCACTCCCCCCCTCCCCATCAATAAACTCCAATGACTCCCAAGATCTACAGGAGCAAATACATTCAAAGCCCTTTACTATATACCTTACTTTTTCTCTTTCTCTACTTTCTGCTCCAGACTTGCTTCTAGTTGTTCTCCACTCATGATATTCCATCTCATGCCTCTCTTCATCTCAATCACACACCAAATTGTGTGCCCCATATAGATCAAGTATCAGCTCCTTGAGGAAGTCTTTCTTGAACCCTGCATATATAAGTACTCTCTTCCTCTTATAATTACTTGATGTATAGTTTGAATTCATTGTGTATGTCTCAGCCTCCATAGAAGGTAAGCTCCTTGAAGACAAGGTTTATTGGTCTTACTTTGTATTCTTATGCCTAGCATGGTGCCTGCACTATTGAATTTATAGGTGTAAGGAAGATTCTTTTTGTTGTTATTTATAATACCATTTCAAAGGGAAAATGTGTTCCGAGATTCAAATAATTTGCATATAAATATACTTCTAGAAAAACTTTAAAAAATTTTTTAATTAAGTGTTTTGTTGATACCTTTTGTTGTAAGATTTTTTTTTTTTAGTTTTTGCAAGGCAATGGTGTTAAGTGGCTTGCCCAAGGCCACACAGCTAGGTAATTATTAAGTGTCTGAGACTGGATTTGAACTCAGGTACTCCTGACTCCAGGGCCAGTGCTCTATACACTGCGCCACCTAGCCACCCCCACCTTGTAAGACTTTTTAAAGAAAAAAATCATTCAACAAAATCTGCACATTGACTATAATTTTAATGACTATATATATGAAGCATTCCATCCCTATAATTTCCCAGCACTTAAGTGAAGGAAAATAGGTACTTTCATTTCTGGGGCTAACTTTGTTCATTATAATTCTATAGCAGTCAGTTTCATTTTTTTATTGGAACATAACCTCTTTGTAAAAGCTGAGATTGTCCTACATTATTGGACAAATAACGCCTTTTACTCTGATTATATCTTTACAGTTTATAAAACACTTTTGCATATATTATTGCATTGCAGTCAAAATTATAACCAATAATATAAAAATCAGTTGCAATGTGGACTACTTGTGAATATTGGTAGAGCTCATTAAAACCAGCATTATATTGTGTTATACATTGTTTAAAAACCTGGTATGTCATTTTAAATAACTAAAAATATTAATAAACTAAATTGTGCTTAACATTTTAAAAGTTAATTAGTTAATTTGAAAACATATACCAAATATTACACTTTATTTAAATATAATGAGAATATAAAATATGTCCCATGGACAGGAACAACTGTAAAAGTTTTCTTAGAAGGGCAGCAGAACTGTTTCATAGACCCAAAGAGTCCAGCTATTGGGATAAAAACTCTCTCTTTGATAAAAACTGCTGAGAAGATTGGAAGTCGGTATGGAAGAAACTTAGAGTAGACCAACACCTCACACCCTTTACCAAGATAAGATCCAAATGGTTACAGGACATAGACATAAAAAACAATACTATAAGCACATTAGAAGATCAAGGACTAGTCTACCTGTCAGATCTATGGAAAGGGGAACAGTTTATGACTAAGGAAGAGATGGAAAACATCACTAAAAACAAACTAGATAGGTTTGTTTACATTAAATTAAAAGGCTTTTGCACAAATAAAGCCACTAGTAACCAAGATCAAAAGAAGTGTAGTAAATTGGGAAGCAATCTTTACAACTAATGATTCTGACAAATGACTCATTTCTAAAAATATACAGAGAACTGAATCATATTTTTTAAAAAAAAGCCAATCCCCAATTGACAAATGGTCAAAGGATATGCAAAGGCAATTTACAGATGAGGAGATCAAAGCAATCCATAGTCATATGAAAAACTTCTCTAAATCATTAATTATTAGAGAAATGCAAATTAAAGCTTTTCTGAGGTACCACCTCACACTTCTCAGACTGGCCAATATGATCAGAAAGGATAATGATCATTATTGGAAGGGTTGTGGGAAATCTGGGACACTATTACACTGTTGGTGGAGCTGTGAACTCATCCAACCTTTCTGGAGAGAAATTTGGAACTACACCCAAAGGACTACAAAAATGAGCATACCCTTTGACCCAGCAATACCACTACTGGGTCAATACCCTGAAGAGATGATGAAAAAGGGTAAAAACATCACTTGTACAAAAATATTCATGACAGCCCTGTTTGTGGTGACAAAGAATTGGAAATCAAGTAAATGTCCTTCAATTGGGGAATGGCTTAGCAAACTGTGTATGTCATGGAACACTATTGTTCTATTAGAAACCAGGAGGGACAGGAATTCAGGGAAGCCTGGAGGGATTTGCACGAACTGGTGCTGAGTGAGATGAGCAGAACCAGAAAAACACTGTGCACCCTAACAGCAACATGGGGGTGATGATCAACCTTGAGGGACTCACTCATTCCATCAGTGCAACAATCATGGACAATTTGGGGCTGTCTGCAATGGAGAATACCATCTGTATCCAGATAAAGAACTGTGGAGTTTGAACAAAGTTCAAAGACTATTCCCTTTAATTTAGAAAAAAATAGATATCTTATTGTCTGATCTTGTTATTTCTTAGACTTTTTGTCTCTTCCTTAAGATTTCTCTGTCATCACACTCAATTTGGATCAATGTACAACATGGAAACAAAATAAAGACTGACAGATTGCTTTCTGTGGGGGGGGGAGTAAGATTGGGGGGAAAATTATAAAACTCAAATAATATCTTTAATAAAAAAAAGGAAAAAAAGGGGCAGCAGAAGCTAGCTTTCAGACAGCTTAAATAATTTTCAACTTTGAATACCAGAACAGATATTCACTGAATTTATTTAACTGAAACAAAATGTCAAAAGTATTTGTTAATGACATCATCACCTACTTTTCCCCTCATGCAACTTTATTCATATGCACAGGCAAGATAAGTAGTTCATTGAATACAGCACTGGTCCTAATGTGAAGGAGACATGTTCCAAGGTGGTCTCAGATGCTTCCTAACTTTCCAACTCCAAATAAGTCACTTAAACTCTGTCTGCCTCAGTTTTCCCAACCTCAAAATGAGGATAATAATGGCACCTACTTCCCAGGGTTGTTGTAAGTAAACAATGAGATAATATTTGCAAAGTACTTTGTAATGTGTTGATTCCTTTCCCTTTCCATTTTGTTATAAAGACACATCACACACCAACCAATCAACAAACATTTAAGTATGCCAGGCCCTAAGAATACAACAATAAAAATGAATTACTGACTTTAAAGAAGCTGACATTTTGTTGGTGGAGAATGTATATGTACATATTATTATAAATATAAGATAGTTTGGGTTGGGTATTTCCCCCCAAGCTACCTGCTTCCTATGATGATCAAATGAAGTGATATAAATGAAAGTTCTTAGTATGTGATAAAGTTGAATGAAAGATTAAATTATTTTTATGTATTAAATGTAACTGAAATATTAAGTAAATGACTATGTGCTAAGGAATTACCATATTTTAACCCAAATTACTATATAATTTAGCAATAAAAAGATAAATTTTAATTTTATAGTTCTTTCTTTTGAAATAAGATATTTTTATATATCTTCCAAAAAAATTGGTGTTCATTAATACTATCTGAAATTCTTCCTATGGCATTCTACATTGAAAAACAAATACATATATTTAAAAGTTATATTTGACTGAGCCTGGGTACTAGAATTCTATACAAGGATGTACAAGTACTGGCAGGGCCTACTTTCTGAGGAGCAGTCTAGGAAAAGTTCAGAGGTTAATCACCAGAAGGTTCCCTAAAAGGTAGTGAAATAATGAAATATTTTGGTCACAATAATTCACCAAATGATCTATATGCAGGCCTGATAGAGTTATGATCTATGGTAAGAGTCCCCACACTGATGAAATCATGGATCCTTGAAGTATGAAGTAAGACTTCAAATTTTCAGTTGAATTGAAAAGTTACACTATTGTTAAAGCATGGCTCCTGCCTCTCAGGAGAAAAGAGGTAGATAGATAACAAGTATGGAATGGGGGTATATGTTTTCAGACATGGCTGAAGTTTTAATTGGTTTTGTTTAACAATATTTATCTGTAACAAGGCAGCCAAGTGGCACAGTGGATGGCATGCCAAACTTGAAATCCTTAGATAGTGTGGCCCCTTGACAAGTCATTTAACCATATTTGCCTCATGTTCCTCATCTGAGTGGGAAAACACTCCAGTATCTTTACCAAGAAAATCCCAAATGGGACACAACTGAAATGACTGAACAACAACAATCTGTATTAAATAAAGTGAGAGAGTGTATCACAATGATTTAAAAAGGGGGGGGGAGGGACAACACAACAATAAAGAACTTTAAAAAAGGGAAAATGTAATAAAAGGGAATGAACATTATTATTTTTAATTGAGAACACTTGACAGGACATCAGCCACTTTCTTTTTGGAATTTGTTACTCATATAAAAAATTCAATTCAATCATTTCTACTCATAAACACTAACTTCAGATTAATGTATTTCCAAAATTGACTTTTGATACTCTTAAAAGTAAATCCTTGGGGGGGCTAGGTGGCACAGCACCAGCCCTGGAATCAGGAGTACCTGGGTTCAAATCTGACCTCAGACACTTAATAATTACCTAGCTCTGTGGTCTTGGGCAAGCCGCTTAATCCCATTGCCTTGCAAAAATAAATAAATAAATAAATAAATAAAATAAATCTTTTTTTACATGAAGTGCATTGGGGATGGAGTGCATATGCTATATTAAAAACCATATTATCTATAATAATTATTATTTATGTGAAATGCTTAAAATTTTTAGAACTCTATGCATATTATTTCATTTAATACCCCCAGCAGCCTTGTAGGATAGGTATTATTATATCCTGTTTTTACAGGTGAAAAAACTTGCCTAAGGAAGTGATATGTGTGGAGTCTCTGGGAGAAGGCAGTAGACTCAAGAGTCCAAAGCAGACAGGGCCTTTGAATAGGGAATCAAAGTTTCAGAATTGGAGCCTAGATGAAGATGGAATGCTTGCAAGGGTATGTTGGTTAATGTTTAACCATGGGCCCTTGGTGGGGGGGGAAGTGTATGCTGGGCACACTTAAGTTTAATTTGTATTATTAACATTTTCTAGACCATTTTCTTAAGTTCAGAAAAATTAATAAAGCAATTAAACCCTGATTTATAGCTTTTGATCAATGAAAATTTATCAGCTCTCAAGAACGTTATCAGTTGGTTCTAGTATACGTGAATCTGTGTGTTTGTGTCATAACTACTGAAGGGGCAAGAGGGAAAAGGATAGTACAGCAGTAACAGTAGTAGAAAGAAATAAGGTTCCCAGGACCATCTGCCCTTATGAAAAGGAAGTAACCTAAGTGGGACATATTTATATTATAAGCTCACAACTATATATACAAATTCATGTTCTACACTACTCAAATGACATTCCTTACTTTTCCTATCAAGTTTATCACTTCATTGGAATAAGGAATTCTTAATAAGGAGGAAACTCTCTTGCCCACTATTTTAGGCAGACCTGCAGGCATTCTTTCTCTCCTTGATATTAGGTCCAAAAACCAACTTGACTCAAGCACTCCAACTATCGTCATGCTCTGCTCCCTCCCCTTACTCCCACACCCTTTGTCAGAAGTCTTCTGCACTGATTTCTACCTCTAACTCTGAGAAACAGTTATGAAATCCACACCATCATTCTAAGATTGGACATATCAATTTTTTTGGCCTAAGACTCCGTTCCCTGCTGTCCCTGTAACTTTCCAGACCAAGATACATTGTCTCCCCTATTAAAATGTAAGCTTCTTGAGAGTGGAAACTTTTCACTTGTTTCACAGCATTTAGGATGCTACTTAGCATAGTCACCTCTTAATGAATGTTTTTTCATTCATTTAACAAATGCAGATCTGCATCTGTTCTGCAACTTGTCTTGGAGGGTTGCCCAGGGTACTTGAAGATTAAGAGACTTGTCCAGGATCATACAGCCAGGCTTCCTCAGAGGCAGAAACCAGGATTGAGATTTTGCTGACTCTAAGACTAGACTTTGATTCATGACACCATGCTGCCCTATTATAAGACTGCATGATTTGAGAAGTACTCCAAAGTAACCCCCACATGTCTGTTATGGTATATGGAATGACAGAAAATTTAGGGAAGAACTATTTCACTTCAAAATAAAGAACTTTCTATCAGAGTTGTTAAGAAATGGAATGGCCAAACCTATGAGGCAATATTTTGTTTAAATAGAGGTCTAGATGTTGGGGGGTGGGAAGGATTAGATGATTTCTAAAGTCCTTCCAACTGTTTGAGTCTCTAACTTATTCCTTTGAAGATCCTCTTGGCCCTGTTTAAAAAGGAACAAAAATTATGATCTGAAAGGGTAACTTTTTATTGATTAATACAAATTTAGATGATCAGGGTGAGTGACAGAAAGCAAAATTTGATGGAATAAAAGAGAGGACAAGTAGTATTATTAAGAGAAAAGAACTCCAAAAGGTCCCAAGCAAGGGCTACCATAGTTCAGAGATCTAAACAAATCTAGAGTAGAATAGGGCACTGGTTCAAGGAGGTCAAGGTTGAGGGTATCAAAGAGAGAGGGAGAGGAGTGCTGAAAGACATACACACCCAAAAACAACTTCACAATTTTACCTACAACTCTTTGAAATACTATGTAACAATTGCCTGTTGCACCATGGTTGATCTGTACTAATTTCCTTCTAAGGAGTCAGTCCTCTAATATTAAACTGTGAACTTCACTAGAAAGGTACTGCTTCTTAACTAAATATTGCCTCTCGTCAGTGCTGAGATGAGATATACAACAGACACTTAATAGGATAATCAACAACAATTCAAGGCACAAGCTGCTCTGGGCCCATAAGATTGTAGTAGAATTCAAGTCATTTTTCATCTTTTTTCATGGATCTTATAGAACAAGGAAATACTGGCCTTTTAGAGAGCAATTTTTGACATATTTACAAATCAGGAGATGTCTAGTCAAATGATCAAACTTGTAACAAATACATACTTAAATTGTTCCTGTAGTTACACTAACATTTCATATCTGCAACTGTGACACCATGTTGCACTGTATCATCCTTACCAAAATTCTCCAGGAATTTGGGAGATAGAATGAAGGGTATTTCATATACATATTTTGAAAACTATTTAAGGATACTTCTACATAAAAAGAAATACCAGTTGAATCAATATAGTGTTTACTATGTGCAAGGCAATGGGGCTTTAAAGACATATGATACTGTCCTTCAATCAAGGTAACATTCTTCTAGGGGAAGAAACCATATGTATACAATATATATGTAAAGCATATATATGATGATGATATTTGTCCTTCCTTATTGAAGAAAACCATGACATCAGAGAGGTGATGCCATGACAAGCACATGCTTTGGATTTCAGTGAGGGGTTGCTGTGCCAAATTACCTGCCTTGTTTTCTCCCCCAGAATCATCTGGGTCCAGTGGATAGATAGGAATCAGGACAACTGGAGATGACCCTGGGTGTGAGGCAATCAGAATTAAGTGACTTGCTCAAGGTCACACAGTTTGTGTCAAGCATCTGAGGCTGGATTCGAACTCATATCCTCCTGACTCCAGGCCACTGCAACATCTAGCTGCCCCAAACTATGTATGAGAGTTGAGTATATTGGGGAAGATCAGATCAAAACTATTCTTAAAAAATTTTCTGGGAGGGGCAGCTAGGTGGTGTAGTGAATAAAACACTGGCTTGGAGTCAGGAGTACCTGGGTTCAAATTCGGTCTCAGACACTTAATAATGCCCTAGCTGTGTGGCCTTGGGCAAGCCACTTAACCCAATTTGCCTTGCAAAAACCTAAAAAAAAAAATTTCTGGGAAAAGCATTTTGTGTTGCAAGGATCAGTGAAGACTTTGTGGAGGAAATGATGCCTTTAAGGAAGTTTTCTTGGAAGGAAGAGAATTCTGAAAAACTGAAAAAGGGGGTGTGTGCATTCCTGGACCAGAGGACAGACAACTTGCCAGTTTTCACAAAGGGACTGGAGCAGCCCTTTTTTAGATGTACTGGTAACCTGTGGAAGGGGCAGTCATTCGAAATAAAGCTGTCAAGGAGGACTGGAGCCAAATTGGGAAGGTCTTAAATAGCAGTCAGGTATTTATTTACGCTCCTCCTATTGCTAGCTCAATGCTAAGGGCTGAGGATTCAAACAAAGCCCTTGCTGTCAAATAGCTTACAGTCTAATGGAGGAAACAACAAAAATTTCCATTTTATTTTATGGGCTGGAGCCGCTGCTATTGCCTTCTTAAGAGGGATATCCAACAGATGAAAATGTTATAAATAAAAAGAAAAAAGAATATTTCTGCTCCCTGACCACTTCTAGGGAAGAAGCAAGCAGCTACCCCGATCAAACTTTGGAGCTTAGCAACACAGCCTCCCAAAGGTCTCCGGCGGGCGCCTTCAGAAGCAGAGCTGCCAATTCATCCGCTCCATGGCGATTCTTAAATTTGAGAAGTTGAAAAGAGAGGTCCCCCGCCCCCCACGTTCTCACCGAGGCTCCTTTAACCTGGGAAACCGGAGTGGGGAGGCGGACCCGCCTATACCTCAACCTGGTCCAGCAGGCCCCTTTCCTGGGATCCCTCCTCCCTCTGCTCCCGGCCTCACTTCCTCGGGCTCCCACCTGGCCAGGGCCAAGCCCTGGCATAGCTCCACTCCCATACTCAGCCCACCACAACCAGCGTCCGGGAGGTCGAGGAGGCTGAGTGCCCCCCGCCTGCCCGGCTTCCCGGCCCACTCACCTGGCCACGCACGGATCGGCCCCCGCCCGCAGGTCCTGGGGAAGCGGTGCCAAGGCCGGCTTGGCTGTGGCTCTTGTAGCGCTGCCCGGGGGCTACCCACCCTGGGCCAGGGGCCCCTTTGCGCCGAGCCCCCCGGAGGTACCCCTGCTAGCCCAGCGCCCTCAGCCTCCGGAGCTCCAGGACGTGGGGCAAGGCCAGGCGAGGTGAGGTGGCAGGAAGATTGACTCCCGGGTTGCCCCAGAGGGTGTGCGCACAGCTTCCTCTCCCGTTTTCCTGCCCGCCCTCCTGCCCTGGCTTCCTTCCTTCAGGGGCACATCAGGCTCTGGGGAGCCGAGGGGGACCGAGGTAGCGGAGCTAGGAGGCCGAGGGAGGAAGCACAACAGTGGACCCCCTAAACAAGGGAACTCCAGGCTTCCGCGCTAAATGCTGGGGAATAAGATTCACCATTAAGCTAAGCAAAGGGCACCTCAGAGGTGCAAGGCCTTGTCTGTCACTCGTGCTCCACCTGTGATTCTTGGAACATGTGGTGCCCAGTCCAGGTTACCCGTACTGGGTGTCCATGCCCCAGGACCACAGGGGAAAGGATGGGGTCAAGATCCACACTCATGAAACTTCTAGTTGCAATGTCACAACAGTTGAGATACAGCTGAGTATTTGGGGAGTTTGGATAGGATGGAAAACAATATGGGCTCTAATTACACCAAGCTTTGTAGTAGACTGGTCTTTAGAGGGGCAGAATTTAGATGCGGGCCTGTTGTGTGCAGGTCACACTATAGGAAATGCCATGGATTGGGATCTGTGTGATCTTAGGTATGTTAACCAAGGACTCAGAACCTTAGTATCTCCATCTGCAAAATAATGGTGTTTGGATGTTGGGCCAGATGAAGGGGTCACTAAGAACCCCTAGTTTGGGGGATGGTAATACCAGTTTATTTTTATTTTTTTTTTAGGTTTTTGCAAGGCAATAGGGTTAAGTGGCTTGCCCAAGGTCACACAGCTAGGTAATTATTAAGTGTCTGAGGTCACTGACTCCAGGGCCAGTGCTCTATCCACTGCCCCTAAACCAGTTTATTTTTAATGATGCCATTGGAGGAAACTGAAGAAAACCCAAAATGGGTTCATGCAGAATGGGACATTCCTGAACACCACCACTGGGGAAGGAGGTAGGAATCCATCAGGGTTTACTTCCCTTTCCCTGATCCCCATCAGCACCTTCCTACCCAACCCCCAAATACCACATGACATTTTTGACATTCAACAGCTAATCAATATTTATTGTCTACCTATCATGTGCACAGTACTATGCTAGTTCTGGGAAAAATACAAAATTTGTGCTAGACATGATAATCTCTACCATCATAGAACTTATGTTCCAGAATGGAGGCAAGACAAAAAAAGCAACTCATCATAGAAGATACCAGTATTAAACAATAAATACATTAGCTGCCAGGTGAAGTCCTGCCAGTCTTCAAGCAAAGGATGGATCAAGAGTTTGTTAGGTAGAGCTGAAGATATCTTTTTCATATATTGATTCAACCAGGAGAGTCGAGGCCATCCAAACCAACTCTGAGATTCTGATCATGTGCTTCTATTTTAAGGGGCATCATGGGGGGGGTGATAGATTGGTAGAAATTCAGTGAAGGTGACCAGACTATTTTCTGCAAAGCTATTAACATAAGTCAGGAGGAGGGCTTGGAGGGATAATGTAGTAGTTTCATTTATGGGGAATAAGATGATCAAGCCAGAAAAGTGATAATGGTGGGCCTTGAAGTTCTACAACAGAGTTGTAATAATAAAGAGTGTGAGCTTCTGATTTTTGGATCCTCAGCACTTCATACAATTTCTTGCATTTGTTTTGATTTCACTGGTGAAGGAAACTCTTCTCACCTAACAACTATAACTTAAAAACATGACAGTCCCTGCTTACATTCCCATAAGGGAAGGTAATAGTTTTAAGGGAGTGATGACCAGACAAGATGTTTTGACTTGGCAAAGTGATGGAGAGTAGTCTCAGAACAATTAATTAATGTGTCCTTTCTAGAACAGGAGCTTTGATTTGATTACTTCTTTTTTTAGGTTTTTGCAAGGCAAATGGGGTTCAGTGGCTTGCCCAAGGCCACACGGCTAGGTAATTATTAAGTGTCTGAGGTCGGATTTGAACCCAGGTACTCCTGACTCCAGGGCCGGTGCTCTATCCACTTTGCCACCTAGCCGCCCCCTTGATTACTCTTTCCATGAGAGGCAGAAACCAGGGAAAGGATAGGTATTAAGACCGATCACAATGCCAGGGTGGAAATTGGAGTAATAGGAGCTAGACAAAATACAAAGATAGCTGGAATTCAAGAAAAATTCATATTTAATCTTCAGCAGGCAGTAGGGTGCCACTTTTTTTGGAGTAGTAGAACTAGATTTACATGTGAGAGAAGAGATCATATTGGTATTGGTAAAAGTAGACTATTTTTTACATAGTTAGAAGTCTAGGGGGGGCAGCTAGGTGGCACAGTGGATAGAGCACCGGCCCTGGAGTCAGGAGTACCTGGGTTCAAATCCGACCTCAGACACTTAATAATTACCTAGCCGTGTGGCCTTGGGCAAGCCACTTAACCCCAATGCCTTGAAAAATCTAAAAAAAAGTCTAGGGATAATAAGAGTTTGTGCGAATTTAGTGACAATGGGAACAAAGAGGAAAGAAATGGATATGGAAGGTAACATGACTCTACCAGACTGAGGAACTGACTGGATTTGAAAGACAAGGGAGAAAGAGAAGATAAATTAGTTACCATGAATCCTGAAGCCTCAGTGTAAGCTATAGCTTCCTAATCAGTTTTCAGGGCTGCTTAGAAATTCTTTAGGAGTTGACCTTACTACAAATGTATATATTTTTTAAATGATCCCATTTAGGCATTGCCAGTCTTATCCACACTTTAAAAGGACTGTTTTTGCACATAAGGTTATTTTGTGAAAGATCCTCACAAACCTGTTTCCAATGCTTCAGATGAAGGTATGAAACTTTTGGGTTTTTGAGTAATTCTATCCAACCCTAGACAATCCTGAAAGGTCATACTTGCTCTCAAATACAATCCTTAGGCATTATGGAATGTTATGTTTCAAAGAACAGTGAGAGAGACCTAACAGTTTTTTATTATTATAGGGAATTTTAGATGCATTTATCAAAATTTATTTGATACCTTTTTTTAAGGCTCTTTTTGCAAGGCAGACAGGGTTAAGTGGCTTGCCCAAGGTCACACGGCTAGGTAATTATTAAGTGTCTGAGACCGGATTTGAACCCAGGTACTCCTGACTCCAAGGCAGGTGCTTTATCTACTACGCCACCTAGCCGCCCCTATACCTTTTCTTTTAAGGTAAACTTTGATGAAGTAGAAAGGGGACTAGATTTGGAGTTGTAATTCAAATCCAGTCTCTGTCACTTATTACCCCATGTAACCTAGAGCAACCCAACCCTCTGGGTACAAGTTACCTTTAAGGTACCATTCACTTTCTTTTTTGATTTTGTGAGGGGTTAAGTGATTTGCCCAAGGTCACGCAGCTAGTAAGTATCAAGAATCTGAGGCTGGATTTGAAATTAGGTCCTCTTGACTCCAGGGCTGCAGTTCTAGCTGCCCTCCATTCACTTCTTAACTCTGTCCTCCTGTGCTACAGACATAAAACTAGCCTTTGCTCTCCATAAACTTGCATTTTAATATTAACGGTAAAGCTCTGAACATGAGATGTTGAGTGAATGTAGGTATCACTGAAATTATTTGGGATGGGGATAGGGGGAGTGCAGAAGATGATCTTGGACATACTGAGTTTTAAGTGCTGGTGGGACACATAAAATGGAGATACCTCATAGGCAGCTGGATATGGAGATGGGACTACAGAGTTGGAGTCATGCCAAGAGCTGAAATCATAGCAGCAAATGATATTGTCAAGGGAGAATATAGACAGAAAAGGCAACCTGACAGACTCTTGGAGAATATGCACTTTAAGCACTTGGGGTGGAGGGTGGAGATCAAACACCAATAGGTTGCCCTATTATAGAGGACAACCAAGGATGTAACCTGAAAGGGTCTCTATCCTCCAGTTTTACATTCTTTCAAGGAAGAGAACATATGCATACACACACACACACATACGTATAGATACATAAATATGTAAAAATAGGTTATTTGAAGGGGGGTAGAAAGACAAGGCAATAATAACTTGGGGAAAGAGAGAAGGCTTCTAGTATAATGTGGTGCTTGAGTTGAGAGTTTGGAAGGAAACTGGGAATTAAAGCACCAGGGTTAAGGAATGCATTCTAGGTTTGAGGATACTCAATGGAAAAGGCACATTTTTGTGGAAGGGTCATTAAGGGAGGGATAGCTAGTGATGCAATGGAGAGAACACTGACCCAGAGTCAGAAAGATCTGAGTTCAAATCTAGCCTCAGACATTTAATACTTACCTGAGGCAAATTGTATGAAAACTAAATTGGTCAGGTTAAGAAGTTTAAATGTCAAAAAGAATTGATAAAAAAAAGAATTGATGTTTGATTCTAAAGGCAATAGCAAATTTCTGGTGTTTTAATAAGCAGAGGTGCAAATAATGTCATTGGTAGAGATGTGGTGGATAGATCAGAGAAGGATAATGACCAGAGGAGGAAGATGAAGCAGAAGGCTTTTTGCAATGGCCCATGCTTACCTATGTTGGTAATCAAGTATAGAGAAGGGGAGATCCAAAAGATGTCAGAGGTAAAACTGACGGGACTTTACAAATGAACATAGAAAAGAGGGTGAATTATGGCATCACAAACAAAAATAGAAATGGGAGAGCAAGTTTGGGAAAAATAAATGATAATTCTATGTCACTGTTAAGTCTATAAATCACTTTCCTCAATAACACTGTGCAGCTAACATTTTTTATAAAATGATATCAAAGCTCAGAGTTTCTATTTCTCCAGGGTTACATGGTTTATATCAGACAAAATCTGAATTCAGTTTTCTCCTAATTATAAATCTAGTACTCTCTGGGAGGGCCTAAACTGAAGAAGCAATAATATGTCCAAGTGGAGATGGCCTAAAGGCAAGTTGGACATGCAGAACCTTACCAGCAATGAATCTGACTTTCTCTCACAAAAACACTGATGGATTGGATCACCTTCTGGTTGAAGTTATAGGCAGCAAAAGTGATCTTTGAAAGGGCTGTTTCTCAGAAAGGCAAAGGAAGGAGTGCAGAGTACCAGTACCATAGGTAAAGTAACAAGGCCTGCTTCATGGTCCAAGAATATATAAAAAAGGCATATAAATATACTATTAAAAGGGAGAGGCAAAATGTTAGTTGTCAATGTTAAAACGCATCTTCATGAAATACATAATCACTATATTTTAAAATTTTATCTAATAATTACCACCACCTCTATGGTAGAAAAGCATTATCACATGAATTTTCATGGAACTTACTTAGCAAGACTGAAATTAGTCAACCAATAAATTTATATTTACAGTTTCCATGGTGCACAGAAGACTTGCTATTTCCCATCTGTATATGGAAAATGTGATCAACTTACTCTTCCTGAAGAGATAAATATCAGTACTAGTATCAGCAGTGATTTTTTAGGCAAAAGAGCTCAGTGAACAGACTAAACAACCACTAAAAATATAAAAAATATATATTTTCTTAAAAGCCTCATTATTTACTTTGTGACTATCCTAATTTATAACCAACTCCAAGATTTAAAAAACAACAAACATTCACCACCAATAGAACACTTAAAGTAATGTTGATAGCTTTATCCTTAAGCTCTTTTATTTACAAAGTCAGCAGTTCTTCCTAGTCTTCATTTTTCTTTTTCATGTCAATTATAAGATTTCCATCTAGTTTCTCAAATTTGCTTACTCTTTAGCAGGTAACCAAAATAAATGAGAATGTTGAATATATCTAAACTTTAAAAATCCTTAATATCTTCTTTGTTTATTTGGGGGTTTCTCAGTTTTCTCATGGAGAAAAAAAAATTTAGTCATAACTCAACCTTATATATTATCCACCTGCCACTTGTACAACACAATTCTGGATAGTAAAATTTGGTATATGTTGTCTTAATTCCTATTGCATAAGGAGGAAGAAGTCATCAAGAAAATAATTTGCAGAACACCTTGAAAATCCATGCTTTGCCTTCAAAGTTCAATTATTATCTTTCATCCACTGTTCAATCCATTTCATTATCTGATCTAAATTACTCTCTAGTTCTTCTGGTACATTGCTTGGCAGCTTGTGCACTATTTCATGCTTGTAGGAGGCCATGGCTTCTTCATAAAGAATTTGGAAAATTTCACACTGTATATTGTCCTGTAGTTTCTTTACACTGTATCCCCTAGAAAACAAAGTTGGATTTAGAGACAAATATACAAAATCTGAAATAAATAAGCATGAGTTTAGGAACCTCCCTTCCCTCCAAAAAACTGTTGAAAGCTGATAAAAAATATTTTCTGGACATTTCACTTTAAAACAATTTAAAGGCAACAATTTAAAAGTATCAGAATCTGAAAAGCAATTAGATTGGAATATCAAAATCAAAACTGAGACCAATCTACAAGTTCAAGATTTGTGATAGAGGGTTGCCTTTAATTCAGTTTCCCCATTTACACTGAACATTATTATATATGTGCCTACTATATGTAAAGAGAAATACACAATACAACCTCTGTTCAAAAAGAATTTATAATTTGGTTGGAGGGAGAAGATATAACCACAATTACTTTATCATCAAGTGTTAAGCTGTCCATTATAATTAGAAAAAAGGGCAGAAAATACGTACCTCCTTTCACAGGTAGACAATAGCTTTATTTAACTATTCCAAAGAATACTAACAGCATGAATTTTAAAGTTAAATCTCTAATTCAACAAACTGCTAAAACAACTGGGTTTTTTTACAGTTAAAACATTTTTTCAAAATCTTCATGCCAAACATTTCCCCTAATGTAATTACTTTCTAATCTTCTATCCAGAATAAAAAGCCTAGAATTTTGTATTTGAGAGAAAAGAGAGGTACTCTGCTGCCTTCCTGCAAAATATTATGTAATTAGCCACTCGTAAAATATTTATCAAACACCTGTCAGTCAAAGAAAAGTATTGCTGCTGAAAAAAGCCATAAAAGAATAAAGAGTTTCTCAGATCAATCTACCCATTAAGAAAATAGTTTAGATCTCACTAGATTACTAATTCTTTTAGTCTTTGGTGGCAGATGAATGAAGACTGTAATGGTAAGGAAACCTCGTGGAGAAGAAAAGAAAAAAGAGCACCTAGGTGGTATAATAGAGCACCAGCCCTGGAGTCTGGAGAACCTGAATTCAAATCTGACCTCAAGACATTTTATAATTATCAAGTGTGACCTTGGGCAAGTCACTTAACCCCCATTGCCTTAAATAAATAAAATTTTAAAAAAAGAAAAAAGTCAAGAAAGTCAGGTCTAAAGAGATCCAAATTCAATTCACATCTACACTACTTTTTAGTTCTATGTTCATAGGCAAATCACTTAACACTTCTAGGTTTCAGTTTCTTTATTTGTAAAGTAGAACATTCATTATGAGAAAAGATTTGTACCTATAAAATAAAAAAGGAGATTTCATAATTATAAAAGTCAAGATGGTATTTTTCTCAGATCTGTTCTATTGTTCTTGTTCAGTATTATGATAAAAGTTTAAGATGCTGTATAAGATGCATTTCTTTTAACTAGGTCTAAACTGAGAGATCAAGAAAAGAAGAAAAGGGGGGCGGCTAGGTGGCACAGTGGATAAAGCACTGGCCCTGGAGTCAGGAGTACTTGGGTTCAAATCCGATCTCAGACACTTAATAATTACCCAGCTGTGTGGCCTTGGCCAAGCCACTTAACCCCATTTGCCTTGCAAAAAAAAAACCTTAAAAAAATAAAAAAGAAGAAAAGGATCAATCCAAAAATATTTATAGCAGCTCTTTTTGGAATGGCAAAGAATGGAAACTGAGGGAAGGAGGTGTTCCCCAATTAGGGAATTTACTGAACAAGTTATGCCATGTGAATGTAATAGAAGACTGTTGTAGAAATAAGATGTTTTAGAGAAATGTGAGAAGGCATATGAATGATGCAGTGAAGTGAACAGAACAAGGGGAATAATTTACACAATAACAACATTGTATATTGTGTAAAAAGCCAAAACTTTGAATGAATTGGGAACTCTTAACAACCCTGATCAAAAACAATTCCAGAGGACCCTTGATGAACTATGCTACCCATCACCTGACAGAAGTGATGGAAAAATGAAAGACAAAGTACAAGCATAAGAAATGTGAGGGTTTTTTTTGACATGGTTAATGCAGGAATTGTTTTTTTGGTTCCACACATATGTCACCCAAGTTTTGTTTTTTTTTTACTTTCTCAGTGGAATTCAGGATACAGTGAAAGGAGAGATAGGGTATTTTACTGAAAATGAAATTAAATTTAAAAAGTAAAACAATGCTCTAAAAGAAACAATTCATTTTTCTCTTACCTCTTTTCAAGTCTTGAATATAACACAGAATTATCTGTTTGAAGCACAAAAACTATATGAAACCATCGTTCAGGAAAGAAGTCACAGCCATGGTAATCAACAATAATTCCACCTTCGGTCATTTTATTTTCTAACTCATCAACTACCTGTTTAAAAAAGTATATTAAAGGAAAGATTCATTTTTCCATAAATTAAGAGAAATATTTTATTTTTAATTGTGAGAAAATGTTTAAAATATAAAGTGCACTATTGATTATTAATCACATTAATATAACATCTCTACATAGCCATTCATTCACTAATAATAAGAAGCAATAATAACTATCATGCTGTGGAGAGTAGCATAGTGTATATAAAACTTGCATTAGAATCATGAAGACCTGGATTCAAATCCTGCCTGTAACACTATAGCTTTTAGACTTTGTCTAAGTAATGTAGTTTCTTTGTGCTCCCAAGCAATTCTCCACACATTTTCGAAGAGTTGCAGCTCAGTATTGGTACAGGGAACTCCCCATAATGATGAAATTACAACTTTGAATCAAATAAACAGTAATCTTGTACTTACTCTGTCTTCATCCAAAATAGGACATTCGTATTCTTCATCAAAGCCATCATATAACTGTCCTAAAGAAATAAAAAACATTACATCATTCAAAAATTATCATTTAGCAGATATTTAGAACTCAAGTTTAGCTTTTTTTCCCTCAAGAAAAAAAAGATACATCTAATTAATACTTACTATTAGATTACTATCATTTGTATAAATAGCATGGAGTAGTAGATACTGTCCTAGAAAAGGGAGAACATTGTAGACGAAGAACAACAGGCATAAGTACAAAGGAAACAGAAAAGCATAGGGAAAATTTGGGAACCTCAAGTATAAATTTTTTTTCCTACAAAAATATAGTAAAAACTTCCTCAATTTTCTATTTTATGTCTAATAAAACTTTAAAGGTTGAATTTTATGCTACAAGGTATAAGAAGGAAGCAAAAATGAGCTTGTAACGTACATCTAGACCATAATAGTACTAAACGTTGGTAACTTGATAATTAATGTTGTTTAATTCAATTCTTAAGAGTACTTCAAACATAGAAGGCATTTAATATATCCTTAATAACCAACAAGACTAACATGTACAATATGTTGTATCAGGTTACTTGCTGTCATGCTGAGGAGGGAAGGGAAGGAAAAGAAGGAAGGTTAAAAAAAATGTGGGACTTAAAGGCTTACAAAAAGATGAATGTTAAAAATTATCTTTGTACGTAATTCAAAAGTGTTATGTTGGTTTCTTCTGTCAAAACTTAACATTTGGGGGCAGCTAGGTTGTAAAGTAGATAGAGCATTGGCCCTGAAGTCAGGAAGACTTGAGCTCAAGTTCAAATCTGGCCCCAGACATTTGATACGTACTAGCTGCGTGACCTTGGGTGAGTCACTTAAGCCCATGGCCTTACAAAAGACTTGACATTAGAAACTTTGTATGGGGGTACAGATGCTTAAGTCTATTTAGAGGAAAAGATATGAAATGGGATAACATTAAAAAGTAGGGTGGCGTGCATTATAGAGGAAGTCATGCAAAGGAGTTTGAAATTGGTCAGCTAAAGGCAGAAACTGTAGACTGACTATCCCCAATACAGAATCAAATAAGGTGAATCTTTTTTTTTTAGGGTGTTTTTTTTGGTAAAACAATGGGGTTACGTGGCTTGCCCAAGGTCACAAAGCTAGGCAATTATTGTGTGTCTGAGACTGGATTTGAATTCAGGTACTCCTGACTCCAGGCTGGTGCTCTATCCACTGTGTCACCTAGCTGCCCCAAGGTGAATCTCTTCATTGTAAAACACTTCATATCATATTTATTTAAATCACAACTCAGTTATGATTTACCTTCTTGTGCTAAATCGCCCACATTAATGTATGTCAGTCCTGTTCTTGATGCAAGTTCTTTGCCTAGTGTGGTCTTTCCAACCCCTGGTGTACCTGTAAGAGAATTCACAAGTTATTCAAGGTTAACATTTAATAGACAGGGAAAACAATATCACCTTCTTCAGGATCATACTTTTAGGATTAGAATAGATGCTAGAGATCATCTAGTTCCCACTTCCCTTTTTACAGATCAATAAACCCTCAAGAAATGAAGGGACTTCATAAAAATCAGAAAAGTGGCAAGATTTAAATGTGTTAGGATTTTAAGAGCAACTTTCTTTCCAGTGTTGTCAAACACTTATTGGTCAGATGCTATTCTACTAGAGTCTTTTTCCCCAAGCAAAAAAAAAGAACCCATAGATGCTTGATTTTTTGAAACTGAGGTCTCTTACTGTCACATATCTTCACAACTGCTGTTTTCATAAAAGAATGCACAATTACTAACTCCGATAGAGAAAATTTCTATAAATGCCCATCAAAACCAATGTTGGTTTTGCATTTTTATCTTGACAGCTTAAAATTAACCGGCCAGCATATTATCCAGTCACGCCACTTTCCTTCTCTCGGCCTCGGTCTGCTCATTTGCAAATAAGATGGCCTTGGAACATCTAATTTCCTCCAAGAAGACTGTTCTGTTAACTTTAAGTTACAGGTTTTCATTTGTGTAGACAATACAAATACTTAATGTGTATTTATGAAGATATCTAATACAAAATCTTAGTGCCGAATAATTCTTTTTTTAAGATTTTGAGTTTTACGATTTCCCTTCTCTTGCTTCTGGTCCCCCCCCCCCCCACCTCCCACAGAAGGCAGTCTGTCAGTCTTTACATTGTTTCCATGGTATACATTGATCCAAATTGAGCGTGATAAGAAAAATCATATCCTTAAGGAAGAAATATAAAGTATAAGAGAAAGCAAAATCAGACAATGAAGAGTAAATCTTTGAACGTATCTGCGCTGCCTATGATTCTGCAACTGGGTCAGATCGATGCTCTGTGCGCAGAGATTTTGGAAAGGCTTACAATACAAGCCAAATTTCTAGTTTTTGGCATCTTTTTTTTTTTTTTACTGGCACTGGGGTTAGGCGACTTGCCCACGGCCACACGGCCGGGTCACTATTGCGCCTCCGAGGCGGCTTTGACTCCAGGGCCGGGGCTCTGCCCACCTGGCCGCCCCGAGGCAAATCTCTGTCCGAGACGGCTGAGGAAATGCCAAAAGCCCCCCTCGAGGGGCTCAATCTGAAGTGCCCCCCGCCTCTGGTGGCGCGGCCCCAGCCCCCATCACCAGTCACGTTCCATCTGCGCCGACATGGCTGCCGGGCCGCGGCGTGTTGGCCCGCGTGCCAGGCGAGGCCGGGCGGGGGGCCGCGGACCCCGGCCCGCCTAACCGAAGTAACGGCCCCCCGCGCCCCGTCCGCCCGGCCCCCGCCGCCCGAGCCGCGGTGCTGACCCGTGAGCAGGATGTTGGGCAGCCTCATGGCGGCCGCGGCGCCGACTCCGCCCCGGCGCCGGCCCTCCGCGAGGGAGCGGCAGGCAGGGCAGGCCGGCTAGCAGCCGAGGGGGTGGGCCCGGGGTCCTAGCGCGCGGCTCGGCGCATGCTCCGGGACTCGCGCTCGGCCCGCCCCTCCCGCCCATTGGCGGGCAGCCACTCTGTGACGCGCCTCCGAGCAAATCGGAGCGCAGAGGCCGGCGCTGCGCCAGCCCCCGAGCAGGCAGTGCCCCGGGCAGCCCAGCCGGCGCCCTCGCCGCCTCCGCCTCCCCCTCCCCCTCCCCTCCGGCCCCGTCTCCTAGGCGCCCCCGCGGGAGGCGGGGCCTCAGCCTGGCCCCCCAGTCGGGTCCCCGGAGCGCCTGTGGGCCGCCGCCTCGGGATCCGGGTCGCCGCCGCCTCCCCCGGGGAGGGGGCGATGCTGCAGGGCCGCCGCCCGCCGCCCGCAGGTGAGGCCCCGCGGTGACCCGGAGCCGCTTCGCGGGCTGGCGGGGGGGGGGGAGGAGGCTCCGGGGGAGGGGGCTGGGGGCCCGGCCGGGCCCGAGCCCTTGCGCGGCACGCCCGGGAGGGCCTTGTCCGGCCCGGGGCCCGGGGCGCGGGGCGCGGGGCGCGGGGGGCGGCCCGGGCCTGCGGGGCGCGAGGCTGGGAGGCGGCCCCCGAGGGCCGCGGGGCCCCGCAGGCTCCGCTCCTCACACGCCTGACGGCTGAGAAACAAAAAGTCCCCGGGGGCCCCGGGCCGCGACGAGTTCAAGTTTCGTGTACGCTTGAGAAAAAAAACCAGATTTTTTTCACAGGAAGTATGTTTTTAATAGGAAGACCAAATGCTTTTCTTACAGTGATCCTATGGATAATTCAAGCACTTTGTATTTAGAAGTAGTGTGTTCGATTTTATTGTTTGAATTTTACAATCCCCCCCCATCTTTCTTCGTCCCCCCACCCCCACAGAAGGCAGTCTGACAGGCTTTGCATTGTTTCCATACATTCGAGAAACCAAGCACTTTTAACTGTAATTTGAAATAATACTTGGAAATTTTTCCTTCAAGGTTGTGCAAATGGAAACTACCCTCCTCGTGTGTGTGTGTGTGTGTGTACACACTCTTGAACCTTAGTGAATGATTCCTTTTTCTTGTATCCGATAATTGTATATTCTAATCTGAGGTTTACTGATGTCATCATGAGCCACATTCATTGCCTCCTCCTCCTCATCTGCTGACGTCTCCTTTAGCCTTCATCTCTCCCAACATCTCACTCCTTTTTTTTCTTTCTTTTTTTTTTTAGTTTTTTTGCAAGGCAAACGGGGTTAAGTGGCTTGCCCAAGGCCACACAGCTAGGTAATTATTAAGTGTCAGAGACAGGATTTGAACCCAGGTCCTCCTGACTCCAGGGCCGGTGCTCTATCCACTGCGTCACCTAGCCGCCCCTATCTCACTCCTTTTCAAAGAGTTCTGTCTTCTCATTATGTGGTCGAGTATTTAAGGTTCAATTTGAGTATCTTTATCTTTCCAGTGAATAATTTGAACTAGTTTCTTAAAATATTAACTGATTTGATGTCTTTGCTTTCCAAAGGTCTCTCAGAAGTCTTTTTAGCACCATAATTTGAAAGTGTTGATCCTCCAGCGATCATAGTCCAACTCAGACCTTTTATGAGGATATTCTATTTACAGTGTGTGAAAAGCTCCAAATGAATCAGTTGCCAGCATGCAAATTAAAATTATTTTTTTTTGGTATAGATTATTAGTTCCAAGCGAGAAAATAGCTGTCTATAACTTACACTTCTTCCCTCAGTTATACTGTTATTTGTAGATAATAACAACGAACATTTATTTGTTTTTTATTTATTAAGCAATGGGAGTTAAATGACTTGCCCAAGGTCACACAGCGAGGCAATTAAGTGTCTGAGGTTGGGTTTGAACTCAGGTCCTCCTCCTGGTTTCAGGGCCCATAGGCACTGTATCCACTGCACAGCCTAACTGCCCCCAACAATGAACATTTATAATACTAATTTCCTAAGTTTTATATGCTTGTTTTCATTTTGAGTCTTACCAAATCTTATAAGGTAGGTAAAGTTGAGCGAGTGACTTGGTTATCACTCAGCTATTTGAGTTAGGATTTGAATTCAGGACTTCTAACTCCCAAATCTAACACTATCTACTGAATTTATCTCATTCTTGATTTTAGGTAGCACTTTAAAGCTTACAAAACAATTTTAATCCATTATCAAATTAAGTATTACTATTGTTAATCCCCATTTTACTTGTGACTTAGGCAGCAGAGTGACTTGGTCATACAGCTAGAAGATGGAAATAGATCAGTGCAATAAGTGGTTGTTTTTGAATCATTCCTTAATTATAACTTTAATATTCTTGTTTTTAGTTTTCTTAATTTGAGAGAAAAGACATAATCTTCTATAAACATATTTTCTTTCCTTTTCAGGTGATTTATACTTTAGCATACTGCAGGTTCTGTACTACGGATGGGAACTATCAAGGTTTATAATGTCAAAAACTTCTCTTAGACGAAAGGTAGCTCCCACAAAGGTAAGAAATATTATTGAAAATAGCTATAACTGGTTACAAAAAAGTCTAATACAGCAGTGGCTGTAGTTCAGCTTATCTCAAAAAGTGTAGAAATGGCTTAAAATGAAAAATGTGGGTTGCTGATTGGTTGTATAGCAGGTGCTTAGTCCTGTTGCTTTATTCTGCATAGGTACACAGTTATCCCTTTCACATCTCAGGGTATAGTGTCCCTGTGATCTGGAAAATCCACATAAAATATTTTGCCCCTTCCAAGTCTGAATTTTTTTCTTTTATGGGGTGTTTACAGGTTCTTATTGTAAAATTTGGGATGTCATAGGCCTGTATCTGTAGCTTTCATAAAACTTCCTAAAAATTCTCAGTTAATTTCTTTTGGTGTCCCTCAATATATGCCAAGATAGGAAAAATTGCCATGTGAAAGGGATAACTGTAATTTAGTTTTTTGTTTGAATAACAAGGCAAGACATCAGAAGGCAGAGGTAGAATTGTTGAAATTCCCAGTTATCTTTTGGAGTTTGTTTGTTTTTTAACTTCTCTGCTTACCCTAATTTTAATTTAATCATTTCTTTTAGTCACTGTTTAATACCAAGTTGTGTGTTCAACAGGCAAACAAGTTGGACAAATTATTCAGAGATAAACAGAGTATTGGCAACTAGTAACTTAAGATCAGGATGTAAGAAAATCCATCTTAAAAATTTTAATTCTTCAAATAATCATTTTTTTATGTTGAGTTTGCACATTGATTATTGATTTCTAAGTGTTTGCATTATAAATAAATAATTATAGAAAACTGAAGGATAGGGTACCAAATGTACACATTTCTTCAAATAATGCCTGGCACATAAAAGTAACTAACTAAAATGCTCACTGAATTAATTTTTGGGGGGCATTTCATTTATTAAGGTAAATCTCAATTTTCTTTAAAAATCTTGCTTCTCTTTTTATTTGCTCAAATAGTAGATGCTCTGAATAGTGATGAGGCAAATCAGGTTATAATTGCAAAAATATGCAAACTGGTAAAAGTTTATCCTTGTTTGCAAAAATTGAAAAGTAATGCTGTTGGGGCAGCTAGGTAGCACAATATGGATAGAGAAGGCCTAGTGGAATGTCTAAGACCTAATGACGGGGCAACTAGGTGGCGAAGTGGATAGAGAACTGGCACAGGAGCCAGGAGGATCTGAGTTCAAATATGGCCTCAGACATTTGATACTTAAGTAGCTGAGGGAAGAAGTATAAGTTACAGACAACTATTTTCTCACTTAGAACTAATAATCTATACCAAAAAATTAATTTTATTGTTGACTGTAGGCTGGCAGTGAGCAAGTTACTTAACACCAAGCAAAGTAATGTTGCTGGATTGAAAATACTAGTAAAGTTAGTATGATGTCAGCAACAGAATGTTGATTTTCATCACAATTATTGCTAGATAGTTTGGGTTTCAAAATAAAGGTGATACTATAAATGTAAAATATAACTACAAAAAAAGTTTTTTCAACTATTGTGGGTATGTTGCAAATAAGAATTTTAATTATGTGATTATTACAATTCTAGAAACTTATATTCCAAATTAATGATAGAGGAGAGTGATATTATTTACATTGATTTTTTTTTTCCCCCTTCAGATAACCAATTGGGTAGAGCCTTCATTTGATGATTTTGTTGGAAAAACAGACATCTCTTCTGCTCTTACAACTGCCTCTCTGGGAGTAAATAATTTAAATCAAAGAAGAAAAGATCTGTCTTCCACTTTAGAAAGTAGCAAGTTTCTAGCTAGAAAGAAAAGAAAATCATCTTCCTCAAAACAGAGTAATGATGAAGCAAAATTAAGTTGTAATCTGTGTGAAAATGAACCTTGGGTAGAGAAATACAAACCAGAAACGCAGGTACAAAATCATTTCATTATTCTTAGATAATAAAATTTAACAAGGTATTGGAAATGACATCAATTGAAGAGATTATGGAAGTATTTCACAATTTGTTTTTAAAAAAAACTTTCTAAGTGACCTACATAATTTAAAAGTTTTGCTTATATTTTTTCTTTCACTTAAGGCTCCATCTCTTTTTTTCCCCCAAAAAAAGTTAATTTACCTGTTTCTTAGTGCTTTTCATGAATCTTGAGTTACATCAAATATGGAATTTTATTCAAGCCATGAAAAGAAAATTTTTTTCCTTCTTCCTCTACCCAACTCAATTTTGACTTTAGCAACTTTTATGAGTTAAAAGAAAAAATCATCAATTCATTTTGACAGTTTTTTCATTGTGAACTACTTTAAAGCATTATGATTTAATGACATCAGTAGACCAATGAAGCCATGAGCTCCACTGGTGGCATCTGCAATCCTCATGCTGTTTTCACAGGATCGTTGCTTTTATATTATCTCTTAACTGGCCTTGCTGAATCTTCTGTACATTTCTTTTTAAAATCTAAGTTGGGTGTTTGAGTGCCCTTTGTGTCCACAATGATCCACAAATTTACTTTTTCTCCCCTTTAGAATTGTTTTCATTTATGTTTTTATACTTCATTCTTGACATCTCATCTCTTTCTTAGGTTGACTTCCCCTGAAGTCAAAACTCCATGGGATCTTTTCTCTTAATTCCTTAAAAATCTGCTTTTTCAGACTATTACCTAATGTTTTCCTCCTCTATCATAAATTCTAGGTTTGAAGGCTCATTTCTTCCCCAAGAGTCCAAGACTCAACCTAAAATACCAATTCTAGACAATTATTCCCTTTCAGCTTCTTTTTTGAAAGGTAGCGTTATTACTAAGGAAAGTCACGAAGTTCTTATTTGCTCTGTTTTTGTTGGGAAAAAAAACTCCAGCAGATATCTAGGTAATTAAAATTCCTCCATCAATTCACTGTATCATGCCTCTGTGCCAGATATGATCTCTTTCTGAAATGCCTCTTTTATTTCCCCTTCTGCCTAGGTTCTCTGTAGTATGCTCTAATGATGAACATACTTGTTTTTCCTTTGACCTTCAAATATTCTCTATCATGCTTCCCTTCTCTGGTTCTTGTATTTCCTCACATAACTATAACTTATTTTAAAAAATTAATGACTTTAAGTTTTATTCATTTTCTCTCTCTTCTCTCCACCCAAACTAAAAAAACTGGTAACATATGCATAATGAAAATTTCCAGTATCCAAAAAGTTATCTCATTCTGTATCTTCATTTATTTATTATAAATTTGAACTTTACAATTTTCCCCCAAATCTTGCTTCCCTACCCCCCCCCCCCCCCCCCCCCCCCCCGAAGGCAGTCTGTTAATCTTTACATTGTTTCCGTCTCATTCTGTATCTCAAGCCCATTCCCTCTCAGTACATCCTTCATCATTTCTCTAGTAGAGTTATTATTGGCTGGATCAGAGTTAAGTATTTCAAAATTGTTTCTTTTCGATGTAAACATTGTATAAATTGTTCTCCTGGTTCTGCTCATTTCATTCAGCTTCAGTTCAAACAAGACTTCACAGGTTTCTCTGAAATTGTCCCTTTGTTCATTTCTTATGGCAAAGTAGTATTCTGTTGCATTCACATACCATAATTTGTGTAACCATTCCACAAGTATGTATACTCCCTTAAATATACCTTCTTAATATATATAATGCTACTCTGTTCCCAACCCCTTTTCTTTTGAATAAAGTATTACTTTTCAGACCCATAGGCCAGTCATCAGGTTCCATTTCACTCAATCTCAGTGATATCTAGTGCATCAAATTTGCCTCTTTGAGTTATTAGGACTTCTTCTTTTCTCTTGTCTACTTGCCTATATCATGGGCTTTTGTGTATAGACATATGACACCATGAATTTTACTACTGGTTCCTCTCATAGATTTTTGTCTCCTGTGAATTTGTGTGAACCAACTCTAATCTTCTTTATGGCAACTCTCTATAATACCTATCTTGGTTGATAGATGTGGTCAGTCTTCTCCATCTCTTGTCCCTTTTAGCTTAAAATCCTTAAGATTCTATTTGTAAGATAACTTCTTTATTCGTTCTTATTAGCCTCTCTTAAGGTGTACTCCATCCATAATGCCAGGTATACTCCATTCCTATATTGTAAGTTAAAATCCAAGATTCTGAATCTTCTCAAATATCAACCTTTTGTCTTTTGACCATCTGTTTATTGAGCAGTTCATTACTAGTCAAGTTTTCGTTTAACCTTTAAGTGTTCAGTACAAGTTCTACCTCCTATAGTAGTTTTGAAGAAAGTGTAAAAAAACTTCAAGCACCATATAATTGTGAATTATTTATTACTTTTAAATCAAAATATATTTTAATAATTCTTATACTTTCATTCTTTCTTCTAGAATGAACTTGCTGTTCATAAGAAGAAAGTTGAAGAACTTGAAACCTGGTTAAAAGTTCATGTTTTTGAGAAGCAACCAAAATTGGTAATGAAAAATTAGTCATCTCATTTTAAAGTGCTTTAAAAATGTTATACTGCTTTGTAGTTTGTAGTCAGAAGTTGAATACATTTTTATATATGTGTATATATACATACATACACACACATATATATATGGGGGGGGGTTGTTAAGTGGCTGAGGTCAAATTTGAACTCAGGTCCTCCTGACTCCAGGGCTTGTGCTCTATCCACTACATCACCTATCCACTACATCACCTAGCTGCCTGATGTTTGTGTTCTATCTTGAGAGACAACACCTATTTATGAATATCTATAAACTAATTACAAAGTAATTTGGTGGAACTAAGACCCTGGGGATGGGAGAGAACAGAAAGGGATTAGGAAAGGATTCTTGTAGAAGTGGGCACTTGAGCTGAACTTTAAAGAACATACAGGATTCTAAGAGGGAAAAGTGAGAAGAGAGAGAGTAGTGCTGGCTGGGGGCACAAGCCTATGCAAAGGCATGAGATGGGAGCTGGAAGGTTATCTAAGACAATAGTGTCAGGCTTAAATAGAAACATCCCTAGGGGTTGCCTAGTGACTTGGAAAACCACAAATTAATATCTGTCTTGAATTACATTTTTTTTATATTTTGTAAAACATGTCCAATTGCATTTTAATCTGGGAGTTTTATGGACCACTTCTGGCCAAGTTTGATACCTCTGATATAAAAACAACAAAAAGGTTAGCTTACTTGGACTGGGAAGTATATGAAGGAACACAGTATCTGATAAGGTAGCATGTTTGGCCCATATCATGAAAAGTTTTGAAAACCAGCAGTCTATATTTGATCCTCATGGCAATAGAGAGCCATGGGAGTTTGTCAGATAGGAAAATGACATAGTTATTTTTAGGAATATTGCTTTGTTAACGGTGATGGCCATGTGAGAAGGGAGTAGTATGTGTGGGAGATTGTATATGTGCAGTGAGAAAGAGTGAGGAATGCAGAATTATACCAAGATTGCAATCCTAGGTTCATGGAATGATAAAATAATAATTGAGTGGTCCAAGTTTAGAGTCTTGTAATTTCACTTAAGTGGAAGCATGTAACAGTGATGGGTATTCTGTGTAATAGTAATGCCACACAAATTCCAAAGATAGTTGATAGTGATTGTTCCTCCAGAAGTATCTTTCTACTGAAGGGAAGACATAGGTCGCTCCAGGCATGGGGTTAAGTTACACTTTTTTGTATCATAAGTTTATAAATGATTGATGTCTTCAGACTATTCTGGGGTTGTTTAATAAAATTCAAGAAGTTTCTCTTAAACTATATGACTTCTTCCTTTTGCCAATTGGCATAATAATAAAGTTTTACTGTTATGTTAATAGTAATAAGTAAAATTAATTTAAAATATTAATGAAAATGTTAATAGTACTAAAAAAATAAAGATCTTGCTACCCTCACATTCCATCAGTATTTTTACATTTTTAATGTATAATATTTGTCTATTGTAGGGTGGATCTATTCTAATAATTACAGGTCCTCCTGGATGTGGAAAAACAGCAACTCTTCAAATACTAGTTAAGGAGCTCGGTATTGAGGTGCAAGAATGGATTAACCCTGTGTTTCTAGACTCCAGAAAATATGATATGAAGGATGGGTTTAATCATGGTGAGATTTATTTTGTTTTAGAATGAAGAAGAATGGGCACTTCTTTGTTGAAACCAGTTGGAAAATTCATCCTGTGTCTCATAGTCTCCGATCTGCTGCTGAGAAAAATTTTACCTTGCATTAGGAATTATTAGAAATTATTACCAAGCAAGGTTGAAACTCCCCTGCTGGAACTTAAAGAAGATTGAATTTAGAAAAACTGGATGGGGGGTGAGGGGGGTGTTCAGATTTTGACTTTGCTACTGACTTCCTGTGGAAACCCTGGCTATTCTCTGCACCTTAGTTTCCTTATGTGAAAAAGCGGGAAATGAACAAAATGGTCTTTGAAATTTCTTCCAACTCTAAAATCTATTATCTTGCCGACACATTGGGGGTGGTAGGAGTGGCCAGGGCAAGTTACTATTGAACTTTCCTTTCTTTCATCATGTAAGTAGCATGACAAGAAGATGAAAGAGTATTCCAAATTAGTAATAAGATTATTTTAACTAAGGCAAGAAACCTCCCTCCCATAGTAGACTGGTAGTATAAGACCTTTTGGAGGACTTAAGACTTTATTATTATTTGTAAAATATCCAGATGTCTATCCACATTAATTCTTCTATCTATTATTAGTGAGATTTTTTTAGTCTTTTATTTTTTTTTTCCTCCTTACCCACATAAATAGGTGACTAGAAAGAAAAAGTAATTGTGGAGGGTCGTATAAGTAGTTAAGATCCTCAGATGTGCTTGAGGGTCTTAGGGGAGGGAAGAGACAAAGGTTATCCCCTAAAATCTTAGAGGTAAAAGGAACCTTGAAAAATCATTTAGTCTTAATCTTTTCTTCACGTTACAGGATAGAGACTGAAATTCACAAAATTTAAGTGATTTTTTTTTCCCCAAGAACATATCCAAGTAACAGTAGAAGCTAGGACTCATAGTAAATAGCCTTTGACAACTGTTTATTGAACTCTTAATGTTTAAAACCATCCTAAACAAAAGGGACAGATCATTTGTGTTTTCTGACTTGATGACAAGAAAACTGCTTCCTTTTCAGAATCAAGTTTTCATATGGTTCCTAGTCAGTCTCAGATGACTATTTTTCAAGAGTTTCTGTTGAGAGCAAATAAATATAATAAACTACAGATGCTTGGTGATTCTCTGCACACTGATAAGAAGATTGTTTTGGTTGAGGTAAAATACAAACTTGAAAAGCTATACCTACCCCCAAAAGTTCAATATTTCTTATCTAATAGTGACGACAGTGTCATGTTATTAAGTAGAAGTAATATTCAAATATGAAAATTTAGACTTAATGTCATGCTAGGAGTCCTAAGTAATTTTTTGTTTGATTCAAGATGAAGAAACAAATGTCTTAATTGTAAAATTAGATAGATTTTAGCATAAGAAGACATAAAATATGCTTTAATAGATTACAGTTATATTCTCAGTGAAAATAGTTTATCAACTACCAAGTTTAGTAGCTTTCTGTAAATAGTATTTTTTTTTTAAGTTTTTGCAAGGCAAATGGGGTTAAATGGCTTGCCCAAGGCCACACAGCTAGGTAATTATTATTAAGTGTCTGAGACCAGATTTGAACCCAGGTACTCCTGACTCCAGGGCCGGTGCTTTATCCACTGCACCACCTAGCCACCCCTAAATAGCAGTTTCTTAATGGGATTTCTGTTAATTGATGGATACTTTAATAAATTATTTGTTGTACATTCTCCTAGTTCTTTTACAAAATAAATTGGAACAAAAATATCTCTACAATTAGAATTGAATTTTTTTTTTCTGTTTTCAATAGGATATGCCCAATCAGTTTTATAGAGATCCAGCTACTTTACATGAAATACTAAGGTAAATTTCAGTGACATTTACTAGAGCTGAAATTAATAATTGCCACAATAATTATGATTAATTAACTTTTGCTCTCTGTCATTTTAGGAGATTTGCGCAGCTAGGGCGGTGTCCTCTTATATTTATAATCTCTGACAGTCTCAGTGGAGGTAGTAATCAGAGATTACTGTTCCCTAAAGAAATTCAAGAAGAATGTTCTATATCAAACATTAGGTAAGATAATTTCTTTGCATCTCCTATGACAACCATAGAAAGATTTTATCTTCACACTGTCATTAACTAGTGTTTTTCTTTATAAACTTCTGACAGTTTTAACCCTGTGGCACCAACGATTATGATGAAAGTTCTTAGTAGAATAGCAACTTTAGAAGCTAATATGGTAAGTTTGAAACATTGATTGCATTTATGTGGTAATGTTACTTTAAAGGATTTTCTAGTACTATTTTTTTTCCAATTTCAATTTCTCTTTTCTGGGCCTTTTATAAATTATATCCATTACATTAATTTTGCTATGAATTCAGCACTTGCTGTTAAGTAATTTAGAAATGAGTAATTTGGTTTCACTACCTACACACTCTGTGAACACGAGAAAGTCCCAGATTGTTCCCCAACTTGAGGAAGGGGGGTAAGGAAAGGAGGGTGGTAGAAAAATTTGGAATTCATAAATCTGCTAAAGTATGAATGTTGAAAACTACCTTTGCATGTAATTGGGAAAATAAAATAAAATTAATTTATTCTTCATTAAACAGATTACTAACCCAACTATATACCCATAAAAATGTCAGAAATCCTGTATATTGGAGGTTAGCTGATGAAACTGTCACTACATAGCAATATGATCTCTTGCATACAAGGCCTGCAACTTAGTCAACATTTCTTAAGTTACCATCTTAGGTACTAGGGAACAAAAACTTAACAGTATCTGCGTTCAGGAAACATTCTACCCCATCTAGAGAGATAATAAAAGTGTTCATTTTCAAGAGAAAATGTAAAAAACCAGGAGACTTGGGGAGGGCCTTTTTTTTTAGGAGCTGTAAAAACTCTACTGTGTTGGAGGGAAACTAGGGATTCCAATGGACAAAAGTGACAAGTATGTTCTAAGCTTGGGAGATAACGTGGATCACTTACAGAGAGGCAGGAGAAGAAACGTGTGGTAGAGAAGAGCTCACAAGGCATTAATTCTATAACACATTGTACATTAAATGGAGTTAAAGGAAATAAAACTGGATTGGAGTGGATGAGAGCTACATAATAGATGAGTTTCAATGGCATGATGAGGATTTTTGTCATTTAAGCTAGAGTCATTGAAGATTTTGGAGTGGGGATTTGACATACACATCTATATAAGGAATATCAGGTTTGACAACTTTGAGTAGGCTAGATTGGAAGAAAGGATAATAGAATACAAGAGATCAGTTGGGTGGCTATTATTTCAATGAGAGGTGATGACTTGGACTAGAGGGGTAGATGAAGGGAACAATGGGAGAAGTTTTCTGAGGGTATAAGCAACAAGATTTCTAAACTCATTGGATATGGGTGAAAAGGAACAGAAAAGTTAGGAATAACTCCAAAGCTGCAAATTAGTAGTACCTCAATTAAAAAAAAAAATAAAGACATTCAGAAGAAGAACGAATGGATTTGCAGAAAATAAGATGAATTCCATTTTTTAACATGTTGGACTCAAGATGCCTTTTGGACATTGTCATATTATCCAGCAGGCACTTAAAATAAAAAGTTATGGCAGAAGGACCTTCTTATGAAATTAATTGTATTGGGAAACTTATCATGATAGAAAAGCTATGCTATCCATCCTCCCTGTTAGCAGTACCTGGTTGGCCCAGAATTAAGCTCTCCTTTCTTTGAACTCTGATTGATGGTCAAAGGCTCACTAGTCAGGAGAAGACTTTAGGAGGCATCTCCAAGATGGAAAGGATGCTAGTTGGCAAATGAGCTAGAGGTGAAGTGGTCATTGTTCTGATTGGAATTTACTAAAGTATGAATAATATTTGAATGTGAGAAAAAAAATTTTCTTGTCTCTTAAAATTTAATGACAGGAGTTCTTGTGGTCAGTGACTTTTTTTAATTATTGATAATTGTTTTCAGTATACTTGGTTTCTTTGGTAATCCTATATACTTTATGCATTTAAAAAAAATTATTCTGTGGAGTCTGTAAGCTTCACCAGACTATCAAAGGGCCCATTAAACATACAAAAAAGTTAAGAATCTTTGACCTCAGGTAACATTTTGCTCTGAGCTTTCTTCTAAGGAAACTGTAGTCTATAAAAGGTTACATGTTGTGGCTTCTTAGATCTGAGAATAGATAAATTTGTTGGAAGATTAATTGTAGGGAATTATTAATATCCATTATTTCATATAATAGCAATATGATAACTTAAAATAGCATAATTGAAGTAAAAGATAAATAGAATTCATTCTCTGGAGTTTGTATTAAATGGAGTTTGAACCAATCAGGTGACTATTGGTGTAGTTAGGCACTATTAATATAATTAGATTATAAAGCACTACTGCATTTTCACTTGAAAGATACCTTAGTAGGCAATTCTAGAAGACCAGAGATCTTTTCTAGGTACAAATGTGATCCTGATTTTCTTCACTAGTTCAGAATATAATGTTGATTTTTTTCACTTTTTCACTTTAAGAATGGAGGAAAAATTGTTGTCCCTGACAAGTCATCATTAGAGTTGCTTTGTAAAGGATGTTCTGGTGATATAAGAAGTGCAATAAACAGTCTCCAGTTTTCTTCTTTTAAAGGTAAATATAGGTGTTTTGTTTTATATAATGAAGTGAAATAAAATCATAAAATATTTGTAACAGTTTAAAATGCCCAGTCCCTAAACAACATTTAAAAAATGAAAATGAAAATGTCCAGTGCGTAACTGGACTGGAAGATACTGAGAATGTTGGTATACATGTACTCAAAGTAGTCATGTAAACAGCTTTTTTATTGGGTACCAAACTTTATTTGCTCTGCTTAAGTTTATCCCCAAGATTTCTTGCCATTTTAAGGACCACTTCCTTTGGTGCTGTCAGACAATACTTTGGTGGAACATTGTAATATAATCATCACATATGTCAGTTTTAGAAATTGTAACGATTTTTACTTAAATCTATATTTTAATATATTAGAAATTGTTTTTTGAATTCTTTTTTATGAATTTAAGAAATGCTAATGACTGAATTGTTGAGGAAAAATAATACATACTAGTTTATTTTCATATGAATGTATTATATGTATACTAGTAAAAGAAAGGTGGATTGAATTTATCTCTACTGTACATGATCATCAAGCAATAATTTGGTAATTGCAAAATAAAATTTTATCTCAACTTTCTTACCTTAAAAGATATTTCTTTTTGACTCAGTACCATTTAGGGAACCTTGAAAGTCCTGAAAAATATATTGCAAAAAAGATGCTAGAATTCTGCTCATTGAATTTTTTTAGTTGTTTTTTAATACCTTCCAGTGAGAGATATTGTAGCATAAATTTGACTCTTTTTATAAAGACTCTCTACATTTTCAGAGAAATGGAGTGTGAATCTAGCACATATGCACAAGATGTTTTAACAAATAAGAAAAAAAGTCTGGTGTTAAAAAAAGAATGTCTTTATAAGAGTTATTTACAAATGAGTTGAGGGTATCCTTACTGAAGAAAACAGAAGGAAATGGGCAAACTTATAAATGGTATTTTATAAACATATATATCTTTGCAAGTTATATAATCGACTAAAGGATGTTAGAAAATATAAGTTACCTCCATTCGGTGACCATAAGAAGCATTTGTTTGGGGTTTTTTTTTTGGTTTTTGCAAGGCTTTGGGGTTGTGACTTGCCCAAGGTCACACAGCTAAGTAATTTTTAAGTGTCTGAGGTCAAGTTTGAATTCAGGTCCTCCTGACTCTAGGGCCTGTGCTCTATCTGTTGTGCCACCCAGCTGCTTCTGAAGCATTTAATCTTGTAACGAAAAATGCCACTTTAAAGGCTCTTCTACAATAAGGTATCAACTAAGTATAAGTTAAAGGAATAGAAAGTTAACTTCAGAAATAACTTTTTTAGGGACGTCTAGGTGGCACAGTGGATAAAGCACCAGCCCTGGAGTCAGGAGTACCTGGGTTCAAATCCGGTCTCAGACACTTAATAATTACCTAGTTGTATGGCCTTGGGCAAGCTACTTAACCCCATTTGCCTTGCAAACCCCCCCCCCAAAAAAAAAGAAATAACTTTTTTAATAAAATCTTCTGATTCTCGGTATCCAGTGAAGTATAAAAAATAGATGTATCAGTAATTCGTGCAAGATGGTCCAAATAAAGAAGGATCCCCTAGGGGATGAGATCCTTCAGATGCTCCTGTTTGCAGACAATATTATCCTGATTATATTGACCTTCATTGTAGAGCCTCCTCAGTGAGAGACATAAACCACTCAATGAGAATCCAATCTAACTCTCCATATAGGAAAAGCCTGGTAGGGAAAAGATATCTCTTATCTAGAAACTATTATCTTATGGATTGCTTTTGGTCAGTTATGCTGTACTTTCAACGATTCCAAACTTTTTCCAGGGGATGAAAGGTAGGGAATCATTTTTCTTGTGAACTGTGGCTGAGAGTCATGAAATATCAGTCTCCAAAAAATTGGGGGCCACTCAAAGGGCAGTAGAAAAGTATATGATGGGAATGAGTAGGTTGAAATATATTCCCTATAAAAACATATATTGAAGAAATACGGTTAAGAGAAGTGTAGGGGGGCAGCTGGATAGAGCACCAGCCCTGGAGTCAGGAAGACCTGAGTTCAAATCCAGCCTCAGACACTTAATAATTGCCTAGCTGTGTGACTTTGGGCAAGTCACTCCATCCCAGTGCCTTAAATAAATAATTTTTTTTAAAAGAGAAGTAAATGACCAGAAAAGGAAGTAGACTATTCTTGAAGCAGAAGTATATCCATCTGAATTGGTGTCCATTCAACATCATGAGATCTAGAACACCCACAGCTGGTAGATGATTTGGGGCATGATGTAAATAAGAATTCTTTTAGATGTCATCTATGTTGTTAACTTAGTTTTGTTTTATTTTTTTAATAGAAATGTTATCAGCTGTAATTATTTCTGCATATTTCAATTTTTTCATTGTTTACTTAATTGCAGGTAATTCAGGAGAGACTAATTTCTGGTCAAGCAAAAAAGGGACATCTTCCTTAAAATCTGATGTTTTGTTGTCAAGAGCAAAGCAAAAAAAGAAACTTGATAATACTTTGGAAAACCAAGAAGTCCCTGCAATTGGTGGAAAAGATGCCTCCCTCTTTCTCTTCAGAGCTTTGGGGAAAATATTATATTGTAAAAGTAAGTAAATAAGGGGTGTTTCCTTGGTTCATTGTTTTTTTCAAGACACTTGAGTTAAGTGACTTGCCCAAGGTCACTCAGCTAGGTAAATTATCAAGTCTGAGGCCATATTTGAACTCAGGTTCTCCTGACTCCAGGGCTGGTGTTCTATCCACTGCGCCACCTACTAGCTGCCCTAAATAAGGAGTTTTTATCCTTTTATATTTGAAATACACAAACATTTCCTTAATAAATGCTAGATTTAAATAAACATCATGGTGGCATTTAGTTGAACTTGTTAGTCTATCTGGAAGACAGGGGACAGATATGAATTAGCTGAATTTTCATTTGTTTATTCAACAAATATTTATTAATGTTAACTATAAGGGGCGGCTAGGTGGCACAGTGGATAAAGCATCAGCCCTGGAGTCAGGAGTACCTGGGTTCAAATCCAGTCTCAGACACTTGATAATTGCCTAGCTGTGTGGCCTTGGGCAAGCCACTTAACCCCATTTGCCTTGCAAAAACGTTAAAAAAAAAATGTTAACTATAAATATTATTTTCTGCAAGGGTAATTAAACACTAACAACTTCCCAAGTACAAGGGTAATTAAACACTAACAACTTCCCTTGGGACCATGAGACCTTTACTCCTGTAATACTTTGATAACAAAATAATTCAGGTAAGATAATTTTTGTTCAGCCACCCAAGCATTTTTAGTGACAAATGGCTTGCTACCAGAGTCTTAGGCAACATTTATAAGTAAGGGTAAGAAGTACCTGTCTTTGGTTCCCTGATATGTACTAGGGCTGTTTACTTTCATGCTAGTCTGTCTCCATGTCAGTGGCCTAGAGGAAATATGAATCTGATTGTCTAGATTTGTTCTTTTATACTGTCTTCCAAAGAATTGTCTCTGATTTCCAATTATCCTCTTCAGCTTTAGACTTTGTGGTTCTTTTTTTTTAATTGTGGGAATGCAAGGTGCTACTTCATTGCTTTCTTTTATAGTCTTTGAGCTTCACTCCATTATGAACGTGGGACCCTGTTATCTCCCCTGTAATATTCCCAGCCATATCCTAGATGCAGCCTGGTCTTTCCATGAGATATGGACAGAATTCTTCTTTCCGAGTTAGTTATTACATGATTACAGATCAGGAACTATCTCACTTTACCATTTGTGTTTCCAGCACTTATCTCGGTACTTAACACATAATTGAATAATTAAATGTTGTTCCATTATATATCCATCTTTAGTAAATGTAGAAATTATTTACAGGAACATCTTTAACAGAATTAGAATTTCCCCGATTACCTTCTCATTTGTCAGAGTATGAACGGGACATGTTACTTGTTGAACCTGAGGTAATGAAATTTTGTGATTATTGATGTAAAGAAAATGTAAAAAAAAAAATTTGACTGCTATCTTTGTATTAATATACTTACATACATATTTCTGTTGACTAGGAGGTTGTAGAAAAGTCACACATGCCTGGAGAACTATTTAATTTATACCTTCATCAAAACTATGTAGATTTCTTCACTGAAATAGAGGATCTTGTGAGAGCCAGTGAATACATGAGTATTGCTGACATGTTCCATGGTGACTGGAATGTAAGACCGATGTTTTGTTTGATTGTTTCCTCATATATAAGAAAGTACAATATGCCTTTGTTTTTATCATTTGTAGTAAAATATCAACAAAGTAATGAGGTTTTAGAATTTTTTTCTCATTTGTGACAAATATACAATAGCTATAGAATTATGAAAGTTGCATATTCATCGAATGATTTTTTTACTTGATCAAGATTTTATCTTTAGCATCTCAATTTTATGTGAAGAAATTTCACATTCTTGCTATAAAATTTGCTAAAAAATGTTATTATAAAATGAAAACTAGGAAAGAGCAGTTTGCTTTGAAATGATTCTGGAAGGCTTTTTTAATATCCTGATTGCTTTTAGAAAGCACTTTAGATCCATTATCTCACTTAATTGCATACCATTTTATTTCTTAGTCAAAGGCTACACTCGGGGAGTACAGTGCATCAGTAGCTACAAGAGGTGTGATGCATTCCAACAAAGCCAGAGGTTTTGCTTATTGCCATGGAGGAGGAGCAAGTTTTCGACCCTTGCACAAACCACAGTGGTTTCTGATAAATAGAAAGGTAATATTGCAGTCACTGATAAAAATTAAAATCCCCCAGTTTACTTAGAAACAACCTAAAACATCTATGATCATTTTGAATTCATTAGTTTTTAAGGTATGTGAAAAAAGAATATTAAAAAATTGAGATTGTGTATCTATTCTAGCTATTCATTTTAACTCAATACAGTGCACTGCTAGGCCCTGGGTTTCTTGGTTTTGTTTGTATCTAATCTATGATTATTCAGTATAGATCTACACCTGCTCTTCCATTTACAGTCTTAGAGAATGCCAGGTTCTAATGTCATTTTGGCATAAAAGTCCCAGATTCAGTACCTCTAACACACTGGAGGAAGTGATGGGGTTGTTCACTTTGACCTCTTAGTGTCCTAGAAGAAACCAAGACAAATTTATCAAGGAATAGATCAACATTTATTTATTGAATACCTGCTCTAGGCCAGGACTATGCTATACCTAGAGATCCAAAGACAATGAATAAAACAAGGCCTACTCAAAAGTATCTGCATTCTGATAGAGAAGAAAGGAAGAGAGAACATTAATTAACCAAAAATAAGTGTCATCTCTCAAGGAATTTTTTATGAATGATGATTCAGCATGTACTCAGATTAGTAAACATGCAGTTATCGAAATAATGTTAAGAGGGAAAAAGTGCTAATAAATGAGAGGATCAATCAGAGAAAAAGGCCCTTGTTAGGAAGTAACATCCAAATCGTGCATTGAAGGAAATTAGGGATTCTTAGAGACAGAATTTACAGAAAAGTAAGACTTAACTAGTTGAATAAAATGTAAGATCAGCCTTTTTTTTTTAATTTTAAGTGAAGGAGCCCTTGAGAAATTTATGTCTGACTCCTTTTTTGTGATCTATATACAGAACTTTTAGAATAGCTCTGACAAGGAACCATGTATCACAATTCGTAATTAATATTTCTTTCTTTTTTGGTTTTTGTAAGGCACTGGGGTTAAGTGACTTGTCCAAGGTCATAGAGCTAGGCAATTATTTTCTGAGACTGGATTTGAATTCGGGTCCTTCTGATTCCATGGCTGGTGCTCTATCCACTGGGCCATCTAAATGTCCCTAGTTATAAAAATCCTGAAAATTTTCATATGTTGGGTCTATAAAGAAAATTAAGATTTGGGATCCAAGGTAATATATGGCATGGGTTTATAAATAAAATTTCCTTATTTTTTACAAGGATATATTTTCCTAACCCCAGCCCCTTTCTTGATTCATGAAAATGGTGAAGTTCTTGCTAAAGATAGGAATAAATGATAAATCACTTAAAGGTTCTTTAAGACAATGCTGAAGTGGGTAATAAAAGACTTAATGTGATAACCTAAAAAGTTGTTTGAAATTTATTTTAAATACTACAATTTCCTTGGCAGAATTTAATTTTTTATTTTTATTTTTCTTCCTTTTCTTTTCCTTTTGTTAACTAGTATCGAGAAAATTGCTTGGCAGCTAAGTCACTTTTTTCCAGTTTCTGCTTACCTCCTTTGTGCCTTCAAACACAACTATTGCCATACCTGGCTATGCTAACTAATCCAATGAGAAATCAAGGTAATAATAATAATAATAATAGACTTAAGAACAGATAAAGAGGTATACCTCTCTCCTGTCAGTAGAAAGAGAGAAGTTTCTAAAAGAGAATAGTGTTACATACATATGTTTGTTACTTTTTTGCTTAAATATTCTTATTTGTTATGAGGGGTTGGGGTGTTCAATTCTAGGAGTAAAGCAAGATCTAAAATGTCTGTCTTGTAAAAAAACTTATTTGTAAACCTTTTAAAGATGAAATCAAGATCCTAATAATTTTTTTTCAAAAAGCATTATCTTGCTATATTCATTTCTTAGTACTATAGTAAATATGCCCGTTTTTTAATGTTAAATTAACCATGAAAACAGGATCAGAATTCCACTCTGATTAATGCATTCTTAGCAGATGTACATATTATATTTTACAACACATTATAATTTTACAATATTTTTTACAAATATCCATATCATTACTTTATAACTGTAAATGGTAGTTTAGCCTTAAAAGCAGTCTAGCTCTTAATTCAGTCAGAAATCATAATCTCCCCAGTTTGACTCCATGGTTTAAATTCTGTAGATTACCTGGGATTTGGGGTATATAAAAAAATCACATCCAAAACCATAGACTATAGTATATATGGGACCCCTAAATTAGCCTTAGAAGCAAACCTGGCTTCTCAATGGGCCTCTAACCTAGGCATGACTTACTGTCATTTCATACTGTAAAGCTTAGCTGAATATGAAGCTTTTATAGTAAATTTTTTGTTATTCAGTTGACACTTTTGCAGCTTTCCCATTATGAATTTATACGCTTGGGGCTGGAGCAGAATCTGAATGTTCCTAGCTGGGATAACTGAGAGTAGTTTTTCTACAAGCACTCTCCTTTTATTTTATTTGGTGATCTGTCATTACCTATATAAAGAAGAGAAAGAAATCTAATTTGAAAACAAAACAATGATGTTCTGAAGAAGGCCTTCTGCCTATCTTATGGTGGAATAAAGGAAAATTGGTTCTTGAAGGGACCAGGAAAATGTGCAATCCAAATAAGGGAGTGGGTATCTCTGCATGTTCCAAAGGCAAAGACTAGTCACCTTAACTATAGTTTTAGCAATCTGTCAGGTAGATAACAATTCATAAACCTATGGGTTAGTAATGTTTCTTAATTGATTCAAAAAGCATATTAGGAATTTTGTATCCTGTAATATATTTCATTTAGTTTGAAATTGAGTCTTTTTTTCCTTCTCCCTTTCCAGCTCAGATTGCTTTTATCCAGGATGTTGGAAGGCTTCCCCTAAGGAGGTTTTTTGGAAGGTAACCAGAGTTGTTAGACATTATTCCCTGCCTTATTTTACTATAGTGAATATATTAGCAGACCCATCTAAACCAAAAAATACATTTTATTTGCTTTATTTCAGGTCAGTAATGGTTAGTGTCTGCAGTTGGTCATAATCTACATCATAAGCCACTGTCAATTTCTTTTCCCTGCCAAAGTGATTAAAGTAATTGGGATTTTAAGATTGTTAATAGTATCTACTTACAATACTTTTCAAATCATTAATCATTTTTTGATCTTAAGTTCCTTGGGAAAGAGTAAAATTTCTCCACTCTTCAGCTGAAATGGGAAATCAGCCTTGGAAAACATTGAGTCACTATTTGATTAGCAAGTGATATGGGTATAATCCATATCCAATTAAGATTTTACTAGCAGTGCCTCTTCACATGTATTATTTTTGACATGAAATGTCAAAAAATTAAGCTTATGGCCATGCATTTTATCACATTACCATTCATGTTTTATGTTGGAGAGAAATGTTTCACTGAGGTAGATCATAGGAAACTACTGCCTAAATTATTTAAACAGGAAGGCAGGAAGGGGGGGAGTAGTCTTGTCATTTATTATAATTATAGCATAGTTCACAGAACTGTACTTGTCTGTTATTAATAGATGTAATGTAATTCTAACAGATTGAAAATGGAAGCTCTAACTGATAAGGATTCTGGAATGCTAGACACTGCCAGTGATGAGGAGGTTAATTTTGATGGAGTACAACCTACAAAGACATTTATGCATGTGGACAAACCAAAACCTTTGGAGACTGAAACAGAAGCATTCTTATTTCTTTCTTCAAGTCAGACTAGTGGAACAGATCTGCCTGCCAGCCAGCCACAGCCTGCCACATCTCAAGGATTCATGGAGGAAGAAGATATCACAATAGAGGAATATGACAGTGATGAAATGTAGCCAAATAATCTACCTGGTGGTCAGGTGCTCTTTGGATTCATTTTAATTTTATTCTGTGATGATTGTAATGTTAAAAGTCCACTTGTACGGTGTATGCTTGCAAAGTGTATCTAGTATATGTACACTTGTATTGTTATACAAGTCCATTTATGGGACCAACTATACCTTTAAAAGGAAAAAAAGAAATTTAATCAGGCTTTAAACATTTAGCTTAAATCTGAACATTTTTGGTTAAAGGAGATAAAACAATCAAAAGATAAGTATTTTTATAGAAAAGTTAAGTTTTGGAAGTGAAGCAATTAGTAAATAGTAAGACCTTTAAGTTATTTTAAAATTTTTCCACTAGTATTTATTTAGTTCTATAGATGGTGTACAGTGGAGAGGTCAACATTTATGAGCAAGTTCATGTGAAGGTTATGCTAAATATAAAAAAATGTGAATTAATAATGCATAATTTGAGAATATTGTACATATAAATTGTAAAACTAAAGTAGTTCACCTGTAAACTATTCAAGATGTAAATAAACTTAGAAAATTTTACGATTTTCTTTGCTTTCTTTTACTTGTCCATATTTTTATAAAATGTTTAAAATGTGAACTTATATTGTATGATTATTTTTTGATAAATTATGCAAATATATACTTAATTGTATCAAATATTTTTAAGTCAAAATATTAAATGCTTTTTATTGCATCAATATTTTTGACATCGCCGGCGCTGACTTCTCTTGTGTTTCTCTATGACAATGTGAACTTTTCACCCATTTTTAAGAGCAGCAAACTGCAGAAGGGGTGGCTCCGCGGCCCCCGGGGGGGGGAGGGGCGGGCTTCTGCCCTTGCGTGGGCCGCGGTGAACGCCCTCGAGCCCGGGGACGGACCCCCACCTGCGCCCGGGGCACTTCCGGCCCGGCCCGACGGACGTCCGCCCCGGCCCCGCCCCGGAGCCGCGCGCCCTTTGTGCCCAGGTGAGCTTCCGAGTGGGGGACGGCGACGCGGGGGCACGTGACCCGGGCCCGGCCGGCCGGGCGGGGCCAGGTGTGCGCGGAGGCGGGCGGGCCCGGGGCGCCCAGTGCGGAGACGGGAGCGGCCGGCCCGTGAGTGCGGGGCGCGGGGCGCGGGGCGGCCCGGGAGGAAGGGGCAGCGGCCGGGGCGGACCCCGGGCCCGGGGCGGGCGGGCCCGACGCGGGGGAAGATAGCCGGCCCGGCGACCCCCGTTGTGGTGAAGTCGGCGTGAGGCGCTGGAAGGGGCCCCCGGGAGGCGGAGCGCCCGCCGCGCCCTCTCAACTGTGGGGCCCGGGCTCGCCTTGCCTCTCCGGCTTTACACTTACAAATCCTTGAAAGGGGACTTTAAAAAAAAATGTGACCTAACAGACCCCCGGAAAGGATTTCAGGATGTCCTCGGACCACAGCTGTAGAACCCCTGGACTAGATGACCTCCAAGGAAGGGCCTTTCTAAACCCCACAACCGTGATCTTTTGACCCCAGAAACCACAAAATATCTTGTCCTTGAAGGTAGAAACACTGGAAAATCTGAGGTATTTAACCCTGAGTAATTTAGTTATGTTTAAACTAAAATCTGTAGATCTGTTATTTTGAAGGAAGGAGGAACTCTTTCAACGTGAGATGAGCAAGTGATAATAATACACTTACCCATCATTATTACACTTAACCAGATTTCACTTTCCAAGGAAAATGTGAGCTCATGGACCACGAAACAAAACAAACCAAGGCAGGTTGCTTTTGGAGGGTGAACCGCAAACTTGCATTAAAATAAAAAACTCTTCAACTGGAACAACAAAATAGTCCCTCAGCCAAATTTGAATGGAATCAATGTTTCATTTATTTAGAATCTTTAGGAAGTGAATGGATACCCATTTAAGAAAATCACTGCACCCCGTAATCAGGAGGACTATGGGCAAATCTTTTAACCCCAAAATTGCCTCAAAAAAAATGAAATAGCATCTCCACAAAATATCCCAATGAAAATATCCAGATAAATGTTTAATTCATGTGGTTCCAAATTCCAGTGATTTAAATAAACATGTTGCTTTTCATCTCTGGGCTTCCTTTTCCCCCTCTGTAAGATGAGGGAATTGAACCAGATATATTAAGACCCCTCCAGCTCTAATATTTCTTCTATTAATGCTAATAAGATATTATTAGCAAGACAAACTGTTACTAGAGAGTCAGATGCTTGAGTGAAAGTGAATGATAGTAACCCCTTTGGTTTACGGACAGCTTAAGAGCAAAATTTGATTATTGACCCATTAGATAAAATTGTTAAGCTCAATGAACGGCATTTAAAATTTGCAAATTGCACAGTGGCTAATGGAACAACAAGTCTCTTATGCATTCACAAATAATTTACTGATACTTGAGAGAGGAAAAGCTGAATTGTTTTATTCTAGGTATTATTTCGACTATTTCCTCCATCTGTCTATGGGTCTAGGTGATTAATTTCAATTAAGAAATTTACTGTAATCCACTTTATCACTTTTTTTGGCAACTTGAAAACAAAGATTTATAACTATGAATTCTTTAATTCCTAAAATGCATTTTCCAGGTTTAGATAGAGATCTAAAGGACAGTTCTTGAAGATCATCCTTATGAAAGTAATGCATTTTGTGAGATGGGACTCCCTCTTCCTGGTTTAACAGCCCCGTTATTCTAAATCTGAAGGACTGAAAGCAAGACTTATATTTTTCAAACTATGTAATTTTTTTTATTTATTTATTTTAGTTTTTGCAAGGCAATGGGGTTAAGTGGCTTGCCCAAGGTCACACAACTAGGCAATTAGTGTCTGAGGTCAGATTTGAACTCAGGTACTCTTCACTCCAAGGCCAGTGCTCTATCCACAGCGCCACCTAGCCACCCCAAAACTGTGTAATTTTGAATGATGTGCTTTTTTTATGTTTTGTTGTTGCGAAGTTTGTCACCAAGCATTCTGTTTTGAAAAGCTGAAATATCAAATATTTATCTTTCTTTTTTTATACTGAACAGTTAGCTGAATTAGCTTTTTTTTCCCCCCCAAACCTTTGATTTTATCAAGGTAGGGAGATCCTAACTAGTTTTCCTTATTAAGACAAATTTGATTCCTTTACTCAGAATAGCCTCCCAATTTGGTCTGAAGGAAGTGTGAACTGCCTGAAAGAGTATTGTTTCCTGACTCATCAGATTACTGTAATACTCTTACCGTCAGTATTTTGCTTCATCATATGAGAACAGGAGTTTACCTATGGATTCTTTTTGAAGTAGCATTTAAAGTTCATCTGAGATTTATTTTCATTCTTTACAATAATGCCGACATAGCTAGGTTTTTAAAATTGTTTTATAGAGAACACATGTAAATAAATATTTCAAGTTATATTTTGTAATTTAAAACTAGTTTTAAAAATTTGGGGATTAAATTTGAATCTGAGGCTATTCAGTACTGAGAATATTCAGTTTTTGATCCTATAAACAGAAAGAGAATTTTGACTACTACTTGTCTAAGAGGATGGGATAAATTGAAGAGCAATAACTATGCATAATATGTAACTTTAATTTTCTGAAATAGGAGTGAGAATCACAAATGTCATCAAATGGCGTGGTGCCTGAGAGGAGAGCTAGGAACCCAGGCAGGTTTTATGATGATGTTCCAGTAGGCTCCTCCTATCAAGATGGTACAATGAGGACACTTCAAAGTCTTAAAGACAGCGAATTGGCTGTGAGTGCAGATCCTTTGCCTCCTCCACCTCTCCCCTTACAGCCTCCATTTGGCCCGGACTTTAATTCAAGTGACATAGAAGAGCCAGTTGTAGCTCCAGATATCAAACCTGTGAGGAGGTTTGTTCCAGACTCTTGGAAGAACTTCTTCAAAGGAAAAAGGAATGATCCGGAGTGGGACAGGCCTGTGTCTGACATTAGGTATATATCTAATGGTGTTGAGTGTTCCCCACCAGCCTCACCAGGAAGATCAAATTACCCCAGTGACCATCAAGATCCATCCAGAGAATCCGGTGGAACTTACAGTTCACGGAAAGAAACTGAAGCATTTCTCCCTCAGAATTCCTATGGATCTCTAGGACCGCACACACAGACGGCCCTGACTTACAGTGAAAAAGTGGAAGAGTACAACCAGAGATACTCCTACATGAAGTCATGGGCAGGACTCCTGAGAATTCTTGGTGTAGTGGAGCTGCTTTTAGGAGCAGGGGTCTTTGCTTGTGTCACAGCCTATATACACAAAGACAACGAATGGTATAATCTATTTGGATATTCTCAGCCATATGGCATGGGCACAGGTAGCCTGGGCAGCATGTATGGAGGTTACTACTACAGTGGCCCCAAAACCCCTTTTATACTTGTTGTCGCTGGGCTGGCTTGGATTACAACTGTTATTGTTCTAGTTCTTGGCATGTCCATGTATTATCGCACCATCCTTTTGGACTCTAGTTGGTGGCCTTTAACTGAGTTTGGAATTAACATCGCCCTCTTCATTTTATATATGTCTGCAGCCATAGTCTATGTAAATGATACCAACCGGGGTGGACTCTGCTATTACCCTCTATTTAATACACCAATAAATGCAGCATTTTGCCGAGTAGAAGGAGGACAGATAGCAGCAATGATCTTCTTGTTTGTCACAATGATTGTTTATCTCATTAGTGCCATAGTTTGCCTGAAGTTATGGAGGCATGAAGCAGCAAGGAGACACAGAGAGTATATGGAGCAGCAAAGGGTAAGTAATAAGGCTGTTTTCAGATGAACCTGATAGTATTCATCCTTTATTTACTTATTGCCTTTTGTGTTTCAGTTATCAATAAATATTTCTATGCCAAGATATCTACTTCTTAGTTCCTTATTGTCCTATGGACAGAAGAAACAAATCTATTAAAGTACAACAAAAAGTTTTGTGTTCTAGAGTGTAGTAATCTTTACTGTATGTTACTGATGTGTCATGGCATTCTTTTTATTCCATTCTTGTATTTGAGCATTGTACCACTGTGAAAGTGGGCAGCAGATCTTAATACATTGTTTGTCCTCTTAATTATTATTTGTCATTGTTTGAAGTGAGTTTGAGGTTGCTTACTAAATGAACTATATTGATATGAACCTTTTAGGTTCCTTCCAGGTTTAACTGAACCTGTGATCTTACTTTTGAATTATTAAAAATCAGATTCTTAAGAGAATATGGATAACTAATTCATATTAAGAAGCCCCTTTTTTATTTACTGTATTAAATCAAATTACATAGATGTGTTACTGGTAACCTATAGTTTGCTAAATTGTTGGATAATTGAGCTTCCATGAAACAGTATACTTATTGGATTAATGCCAGGCTACTGCATCGAAAATTTCTTAGAAATGGGTTTTTTTAATTACTCAACTAGTGGCTTTCATTTGTCAAGACATTAAGAAAATATCTACAAGAGCACTGTGAAAATCCTTTTTTTTTTTGAAAACAAAATTAACATAGCAAAACCCTTTGTTGAAATTAAATGAACCTCAGTATAAATATTAAGGGACTCTTTTATAAACTCCATTTTAAAATGAAACAAGTTGGTGTTTTTCTTTCTTATTCTAAGGAAGTGTGTTTAGTGGAATTTCCTGTGCCAATGAAAGGGCCAGTATTTCTTTTCATTTCAAACAGAATTGTAAACACCAAGATATCATAGACAACTTTATGTGCATGCAATATAGTATGTCTAGAGCTACACTGTACCTGATGAAGTAAAAATTGACATCTATGATGATATCATTAACACACTTTGGCATAGACATCTTAAGTTTATTTGCAACTTGATCTAAAAAAAATTGAACATAAATACTGTATATAACATGAGAAACTGCAAAATACATTTTCTTTTCAAGCTATTCTGCTTAAGTTATTGGTTCAAAATTCAGGGCTTAGGCTCCTAGTTCCTGGCAGGGATTGAATTCATGTTGGGTTTTCTCAAAAACAAGTGTTGTTACCTTTACTTTTTATACTGACTCATAGAGCTAGAAGATAAAATCTAATCTAAACTCTTTATAAGTAAGGAAATGGAAATGGAGACAAGAGAATGGACTTAGTCAGGGTCACTCAGGACTACTGGTAAAAAGCAGATTGCACTATATTAAACAGCCATAAAAATAGACATAATTTTAATTTTGTGTGCATAATGAATAACCTTTTGTTTTTCTGTTGACTCCTTTTACAATTTATATAAATTCTTAATTATCTAAGGTAATGGAAACCAACAATAGCACTTACATATTGAGGTCTGCAGTTGATCTTAAAAAAAAAATTTCAGTTCATTTCTTGCTGTTGATATGCTCAATTTCCCAATGCAGCTAAATTATTAAAAGTAAATATTTTCCTAAAGTTGCCAGAAAGTTATATTTTTATATCTTAGAATAAATACTGGGTATCATTGTTCTCCTAAGAATCTTCTTGATTTTTATACATCAAAAAGTAGAGCATAGGATTAAAAATTTATGGCTGGAAAGAACCCCAGAAGCCATATAGTCAGTTTGGATAGCAGTCTCAGCTAAATATCATTTGACTCTGTCATTTTCATTTCAAGCATCAGAAACACAATGATTCAGGGGACAAGCAGTGAAGTGAAAATTTCCTCTTACTACCCCTTATTGATTTTCTTCTAAACAGTTATGAAATGTCTTGATATAAAAAAGGTACCTGTTTCATTTATTCAAATTCCCAACAAACGTTTTAATGCACTGTATAGAGCAATCTCTTAGGAACTGACCATATAGGTAAGGATATATTTTTAATTTTTTTAATAATATTTTATTCCCCCTCCCAGTTACACATAAAGACAATTTTTAGCATTTTTTTATTTTGAGTTTCAAATTTTCTTTCTGGATATAGGCTCTCTGTTCAAGGAATCTACAGTCTAATGGAAACTTCTGCCTGTGGGTCCTTGCTGTCCTAATGGATGACTGCCTCTCTCTCTCTCTCTCTCTCTCTCTCTCTCTCTCTCTCTCTCTCTCTCTATTATTTTAGGAAAAATCCAGCCATCATATTCCCTTCATTCACTTGGTTCAGACCTCCTCCACAAGTCTCACTGTTCTGATCACTCTTCCTTTTCCAGTTTTGAAACTATGATTAGATCCATTCTGTCCTTGTTCCTGAATGGAGTAATTCAATGTACTTCCCCATGACCCTGCTCACTCTATCTATAACTTTCCAGGCCAAGGAGTCTAGCTTCCATTCCCATTTGAATTTTCTTCTCCATTAGAAAGTAAGCTCTTTGTGGACAGGAACTGTCTTTGCTTTTGTATTTGTGTCCCCAGAACTTAATATACCTAATAAATGCATTTTAATATTTAGAGTAGTTAGAGCATCCATTTATATTAGTTAGAGCACAACTCTCTTACAAGATCAGAGTTGTCAAACTCAACCCCACCCATACCTCTTCCAGTCCATAAGCTACTAAATTAAAATGTAATTGGTAATTAATTAACCCCCCAAAATACGAGACATCATAGATAATGGTAATTTGTGGTTTTCTAAGTCAGTGTGCAGCAATGAGGATACATTTCTGTTTGAACTTGATATCACTGAACTAGATAATTGGTCTCAAATAACTGAAAATTAAGCCTTGAATAAATATTTTAAAGAATGGCCATACATTATTTTGGAAAATCATTTTTGCTCTTTTTTTTTCAGATTAGTGAACCCTGTTTTGCATCTAAAAGAACTCTGGTAAGATTAATTATCTTTTATTTCATACCTGTTATCAAAAGTAGAGGAATATGTTCTTTTTAAAAACTATCATCTTATCTCCTACATGATACTACCAAAATTTTCAATATTCTCAATCTTTTCAATACCATAGATTTTCCAACGTTTTTTAAAGTGTAGAAATGAATTAACTTTAGCTCATTATGCTTTAAAAATTAATCAGTTTGGCCTAAAATACTTTAAAGGTAAGGAAACTGTTATCTAGATTCTCTATAGTTTAAGAGAATTTTGCCATCATAAAAGTGACTGGATAACTAAAAGTTGACTTTTGTCATATGACTTGTTGAAATCACCTTGGGTGAGGCATTCCCCTAGTCTGACAATCCAGAGACCCTATCTAAACAGGAAACTCTTTTTCATAAATCCCTCCTGGTTTCTGTCTATCTCTGCATCCTCTTCTATAAGTTTTCAAACCTTCTCTTTAATAATCTGTGATTGTTTCTATTAGATTCCAAAATCTATCTTTTCCCCAATCTTAAAACTGGGCCACTAGACCATCTCTAAATCATTCTCAAAGAATCCCATCTACTCATGCAAGTGAGATAATATTTGTAGTGCTTAGGACAGTACCTGGTTCATAGTGGGATTTTAGCAAATGACTTGTTCCCTCTTTCTTTGATAAATGCTTGTTTCTTCCTTCTTAAAAGTTCTTTTAGTAGCCAAGGTGTTGATTAATCTTAAATTCACTTTTAAAATTTAAAAAACAACTTTTTATTATTTAGAGTTCCAAATTCTCTCTTCTTCTCATTGAGAAAGTAAGCACTATAATACCCATTATTCATGAAATTTAAAACTCACTGAAAGAATTTTAGTTCCTTTTTTTGGAGAGGAAACACTACTTGGAGACATGGCCCCTCTGTCAGAAAGACCTGGTTTCAGTCTGCCTCTGACTCATTCTGGCTCTGTGACCCAGTGTGCTATAGTCAGTCTTATAAGGGTTATTCTTTCCTCACCTTTTGTTTGTTGTAGGCCTTGAGAGAAGTCTATGGATCTCTTCTGAGGATAGTGTTTTTAAATAAATAAAATACATAGTATGATAAAAGAAAACACTCATTTAAAATTATCAAAATATATTTTTAAAAACAAGTTTATGAATACCAAATTAGAAACTCCTTCTCTTCTCAAAGACTATAACCTGAAGAAAAGTTGTTAACCTGTCAGTATAGGGAATTTCCTAATTAGTTTTTTCCCCTTGTCCATCATCAATGAAGTCTTGGATCTGAACTAAAAAAAAGTATTTTCTTATATTTTTCGCCTGTCTTAGTCTTCCATTCTTTTAAAACCATATTTGTTATACCAGTTCCTATTCAATGCTCTTTTTTTCCAGCAAGGAAAATGAAACAGAAAATTAAATTCTCTTCTCTGGGGCAGCTAGGTGGCTAAGTGGATAGAGCACCAGCCCTGGAGTCAGGAGTACCTGAGTTCAAATCTGACCTTAGACACTTCATAATTACCTAGTTGTGTGGTCTTGGGCACACTTAACCCCATTGCCTTATAAAAACCTAAAAAAAAAAATTCTCTTTTCTGTCATTATACTACTTATCCTCATACAGGAAAACTCATCCCTTTCTTCTTCTTGGTGCTTTTTAAGACCCATTTCTTCTCCCCTTTGTTGTGGTTGTTATTTTTTGGCACATTTTATAAAATTCAGTTCATTCTTGGCTTTAGCCCTTCTAAAATTACTCTCTCCAGTCCATACCAACAGCTTGTCTTTGGATATATGCTCTTCTTTCTCTTTTATAATCTCCTTTCAAAATTTGATTTCCTTAGATAGATCCCCCTTTTTTTCTACTTCAGGACCATTTCAGATCACATCTGAATTTTGTTTTAGAATCTTCTGTATCTCTTGAGTCCTCATCCCTTTGAGAGCCTATAACCAAAAAATCTTTCCTATCTTTCCTCTGAACTCCTCAAATTCAAGGGCACCTCACTGATGAGACCATCCTGTCATTCATTTCTTATAAATTCCAAGATTGTATAGCGTATTGGAGCGTGGAGTCAATAGGACTACTATAGGCAAGTCACAGCTTCTGCCAGCCTCAGTTTTTTTAGCTATAAAATGTCACTTTCTTCCCAAGGTAGTTGTAAGAATCAAATGAGATCATGTTGAAAACTGCTTAGGTATAGTACTTGGTTTAATAAATGCTAGTATTTTGTTTTATATAATCAATTTTTCCAAAAGTTTCTTTCACTTGTACATTTCCAAGCTCTTCCTTCTTAATCAGAATGATGTCCAGAATAGCCCTTCTCTTTGTTGCTTCCTCTTCTTTCTGAAATAAAAACCCAACAAGGCAAGATATGAATTTATTTATTAAGTGCTTTACTTTTAGCAAAATTGTCTCTGAGTTGTCTCAACTCAGAATGTGATCCCTCTGGTATTTCCCTTTTGGTATTTGCTGACAAGATTGTATTATGAGGGAGTTGCTAAAGTAAAGAAGCACAATATTAAACCTACCATCTGTGGTTTGGATCCTGTCCATTTTCTTGAGTATGCACTTCTAAGCCTTCATATTTCAAAGTCTCTAGTATATGAATAACACTGAACCTATGGAGGTCTTAAAGTCATTTTAACTTGCTGCTGGTGTATGTCTAGACTAGGGATCCATTTGGTACTTAACTTTTCCTAATTAACAGCAGAGGAGGAGCTTTTGAAAAGTGGAGCATATGGAGGCAGCTAGGTGGCGCAGTGGATAGAGCACTGGCCCTGGAGTCAGGAGTACCTGAGTTCAAATCCAGTCTCAGACACTTAATAATTACCTAGTTGTGTGGCTTGGGCAAGCCACTTAACCTCATTTGCCTTGCAAAAACCTTAAAAAAAAAAGTGGAACATATGTACTTAGGGTTATTTGGGAGGCAACACGAGCAAATAAAGTCAAAAGTAAAGAAAAATAATCTGCACAAAATATCCTGAAATCTTTGAAGACCCTCCCGACTATTGTTTTTTTAAAAATATTTCGTTTAATTAAAAAAATCAAATCATGAAGACAGATGAACACAATGACCTATTTGTTCAAGGCAATCTGAAATGATGAATCGGAGTCCAAGGATTCAGGTTGACATCCAGCTCTCTTACTTATCACCTTTTTTTGACAGTAGGACTTTAACCTTGATAAACTTCGGATTCCTCATCTAGGGAAATGAGCAAGATAACCTTTGAGGTCCCTTTCATCTCTATATCCAGACTCCCTAAAAGAACTTTCCCTAAAACAAATATAAATACATATGTTTATGTTATATGCATATTGTTATATCTTTATTAGATGCACCTGAATTGTGCCTGTTTCACTTCTCATAATTTATCAAGGTGATAAATCACTACAGAGAATTAGGGAGCAACTAAGAGAGAATATTAATTTTAATAAGTATGCATTAATAACTATTGTTCCTCTAATGGGTTTTGTTTTTTAATTGTTTTCATGACAAAGGAAATTTCTGTGGTGGGAAAGTAATTTGAAGTGACTTGAGACAAATAACATTTTAAAAATGTATAAAAAAACTTTTTTAAGAGCCAAAACTTAAAAGGAGAGGATATGAATGAGTTGTGTTGATGAAGAAATTTTCCAATAAATGTTTTACCACCTAAGAACTAAGTATTTAAATTTTTAAGTGTTTGTTGTTGATAATAATAATAAATAGCTAGAATTATATATAGTACCTTACTATTTGTTATGGCAAAATACTTTACAAATATTATCTCATTTATTCTCATAACAGTACTGGAGAATAAGTTCTATTATTATCATCGCCATTTTACAGATAAAGAAATTGAGGCAGGCAACATTAGTGACCTGCCCAGGGTCATGCTGTAAGTCCATTGCTCTAGCCACTGCACCAACTACTTACTGTGATTTAAGAAAGAAATCATGAAATAGCAATCATTTAAGTGGAAAGAAAAATTGCCCTAAAGTTTTCTCATAACATTTATTCTCTATATCATTTGTGTTTAAGGGGAGTAGGGATAAGGTGTTTAATATATGAGAATTAAGTGTGATGAAAATTTAAGTCATTTGGAACATAATAAGTCCTACTTCTTTCATAGCATTTAGACATGGAGACTTCTCAGACAGAAAGTACACATCATTGGATGTAGTCATAGTCTTAGCTGTGCTTATAAGAGATGGTTTATTCTGATGATTCAGTCTGGAATTGGGAATTTAGAACTGATGGGTTTCCCTCAGAAATAATGATAGTGAGGTAAAAATAAGAGGCATTGATAAATTAGATTTTTTTAAAGGAAAGAAAAACAATGTCATGAGTTCTGGGTAGTTCAGGACAGTCTCCAGTTAGCTGTATTAAAATTAAAACTTGTATTTAACTGATATTCTTTGATATTTGTATCATGGTTTAGTGGAATGATGACTGGATTTGAGGTTTAAGACTTGGGTTCAATTCCACTGAATAGGTTTGTGATCATAATTATTTTGATTTCCTTATCTATAAAATGGGGATAAGGATACTTGAGTTGTGCTGTGAGGATAATTCTTTATAAATTTTAAGACTCTAAATAATAATAATGTGCTGCAGAACATTAAGCCTAGAAGAGTAATTGCAGTTGTCCCTGGACTATTTCTATTAGAACTTCAGGATCCTCAGATGAGAAGAACATGATAAAAATAATAACAATGTATTCTCTAAATGTGACCTGACTTCATTGGTATTAGTAGTAGTACTATGTAACACCAACTCATTGAGCTACTTAAATTTTGCAACAATTTACCCTGGTGAGCCAATCTGGATGTAGTCTTGCATAAAATCCGACTTTCCATTGAGACTAATCTAGAGCTCTTTTATGCTCAAGACAGATGAATTTGGGAATATCTCAAAACATTTTATAGGTTTAACTCTACTTTGTGTTCTAGAACTCTGGCATACTTATCTCTGTGCTTAAGTAGAATGAAGAGTCCTTAAGAAAAAGGTAGACCTTGACTCACAGTTCAGCTTTACTTAGAAGAAGATTAGCCTTCTGACCAGACAGAAATACAAATTGGGCTATTAAATGTTCAAAACATATTGTCAGCTCTGCCTTTAACACATCTCTTAAGCATGTGCATCCTCCTTGAATCTTCACTTAACCTAACCATTCTTGCTAATCATACATCTTTTCTCCTCCCCTTCTCTGATAAACTTATTGAGTACATCATATAACCTGGCTGCCTCTGTTTCCTTTCCTCTTACTTGCTTCTAAACTCTCTGCTGTCTGGATTCAGACTTTATCACTCAAATGAAACTATTCTCTACAAAATTATCAAATAATTCCCAAATCTACTGGACTTTTTTCAGTTTTCATCCTTGACCTCTCTGCCACCTCTGACTGTTCATCACCCTCTTCTTAGATAATCTCTCCTGTCCTGGGTTTCCACCCACCTGTTCAGTACCTGTCTTTCTTTCACTCTCCTTTGTTGGATCTCTCTCATTAAAATGTGAACTCCTTGAGTTCAAAACTATGTTTTTGCCTTTTTTAAAATTCTTAACCCTTAGCACAGTGCCAACTACTTGGGGCTTAATAAATACTTATTGACTAACTAAATCAACATCACACAGTCCTGACCCAGTGAGAACTTGTTAGCTATGATCCTGCCTTTAAGACATAGATTATTTTTTTTGTGAAAAACAATTTAAATATTCATTTTTTAAAATTTTGAGTTCCAAATTCCTCTTCCTTTCCCTTCCCTGAGAAAGTAAGCAGTTTTACATTGGTTTTACACATGCAATCATGCAAAACATTTTTCTTTATAAGTCACATTGTGAAAGAAAACAGACCACACACACACACACACACACACACACACACACACACACACACACACAGAAAGTGAAAATAGGTATGCTTTGAATTCATTCACTATTGGTTCTCTCTGCAAAGATGGATAGCATTTTTTTTACCATGAGTCCTTTGAAATTGTCTTGGAAAATTGTGTTGCTGAAAATAGCTAAATAATTCACAATTGATCATCATATAATATTGCAGTTACTATACATATAGTGTTCTCCTGCTTCTGCCTACTTCACTTTACATTCATTCATTTAATGCTTTCTAGATTTTTCTGAAAGCATCTTGCTCCTTATTTCATTTATTGGTTTTTTGTTTTTGCGAGCCAGTGGGGTTAAGTGACTTGCCCAGGGTCACACAGCTAAGTAAATATTAAGTATTTGAGGCAAAAGTCAAGCTGAGGCCCTCCAGGACAGGTATTCTATCCATTGCACCATCTAACTGCCCCTAAAAAAACAATATTTGAAGAACATTTCTATGTCTTGTTAGGCAGCAAAAAAAGATTTGAAAATAAACTCAAAAGTCTAACTATAATAATACTTCATTCATAATCTTGTGTTTATATAGCACTCTGTTTTGATCATGTTCCCACTGTTTTATATCCCATAGATGTATGAGCTGCAGCAGTCACTGTTTCCATTCAAAAGCTCCTAGACTTCCTTCTCTCTACCACAAACCTCATGCTTCCCCTTTTCATAACCTTTCCCTAGACCAGTCTGAGAGCTCAGGTTGGCATTTTGTCCTGAGCTATATAATCCATGGTGTTGCTTTTGTCTGGTCACAGCTGGTGGCTTTTTGGATGAGCTAACGTTAAACTAAAACTTTTAAGACAAATAGCCATAATATGTATACAAACAAATTTTGAAACAAAAATCTTTATAGCTAGCTGTCATCAGTCTGTATAGGGTTTCCTCAAAATATTAGTTTATAGAATTTTGAACAAGATGATCTAGTCAAGTCCAGTGCATTTTGAGCTCTATCATGCTGCCCTTTCTGCCCCTCACTATTGACTTTCTTTTTCTAATTTTATTTTTTATTCTCATTTTGTACAAATGGTTTCTTTTACATTAATAAAATGTTCTTGTTTAAGAGTAACAAAATGCCCCTCCCTCCATGAATATAGACTTGCTTGGGTGATAAAGTAAAGGGGAGAGAAAAAAAATTAAAATTAAAAAAAGAATAATAGTAATAATGGTAGGTATGGCCAGGTGGTGCAATGGATGGAGCACCAGCCCTGGAGCCACGAGCAACTGAGCCCGCATCCAGCCCCGTAGACACAACAATCACCCAGCCATGTGACATGCAAGCCACCTGATCCCCACTTCCCTGCAAAAACCTAAAAGAAGAAAAAAAAGACCCAAAATAAAATAAAATAGTAATAATAGTAGGGGTGGCTCGGTGGCAGACAGAGCATTAGCCCTTGAGTCAGGAGCACCGGGATCCAAATCCGGCCCCAGACACCCAAAGATCACCCTGCTATGTGGCCCCAGGCAAGCCACCCAGCCCTTCTTGCCCTGCACCCTCCTCCAAATAATAATAATAATAAAAAACGTGCTTTGGTCTTTGTTCCAACACCAACAACTCTGTCATGGGTGGATCGCATTCTTTATGGTAACTCCATTGCAAAACTTACTTCCATATTTTTCCAATGTTGCCATTGCTGATCTCAACTCCCTCCTTTCTTATTTCTCCACTACCATGTACTATATTTTCTCCTTTCACTCTGACTCTGCTGTAGGGTCGCTGAGTGGCACAGCAGACAGATCCCTGGTCCTGGGGCCAAGAAGCCCTGAGCCCCCATAACACCCCTTAGGCCCAGAATCCACCTGGCCTTTTGGTCCTGGACAGGCCTTCCAATCCCAGCCCCTTGCAAGAAGGAAAAAAGAAAATGTGTTATATCTGACCACTCTCCCCCCATGGTCCATCATCTCCTTCTTTATTCACATCCCCACCCCTTCCCCCTGCTCCCTGCCTTACTCCAGATGGCTATTGCCCATTGAGTATATATGCTATTTCCTCTCCTAGCCACGTCTGATGAGAGCAAAGGTTCCCTCATTCCCCCTTGCCTCCCCCCTTCCATATCATTGCAATAGCTCATAATAATAAAAAAAAATCTTATTATATGAAATATCTTGGCCTATTCCCCCTCTCCTTTTTCTTTCTCCCATTACATTTCCCTTTTTTTTCTATTGACTCCATTTTTACACCATATTTTATCTTTGAATTCAGCTTTCTCCTGTGCTTCAACTATAAAAACTCCCTCTATCTGTTCTATTAACTGAGGAAGTTCATATGAGTATTACCAGTGTCATTTTTCTATGCAGGAATATATGCAGTTCATCATCATTAAGTCCCTCATATTTCCCCCCTCTCCTCCAAACTCCATGCTTCACCTGAGTCCTGTATCTGAAGATCAAACCTTCTGTTCAGCTCTGGCCATTCCAAAAGGTACATTTGAAATTCCCCTGGTTCATTGAAAGTCCATCTTTTTCCCTGGAAGAGGACATTCAGCCTTGCTGGGTAGTTCATTCTTGGCTGCATTCTAAGCTCTTTTGCTTTCCGGTATATTATATTCCAAGCCCTATGAGCTTCCAGTGTAGTTGCTGCTAAGTCCTATGTGATCCTGACTGCAGCTCCATGATATTTGAACTGTGTCCTTCTGGCTGCTTGTAATATTTTCTCTTTGACTTGGGAGTTCTGGAACTTGGCTATAATATTCCTAGGGGTTGGTTTTTTGGGGAGGATCGGTGGATTCTCTCCATTTCTATTTTGCCTCTGCTTCTAGAATATCAGGGCAATTTTCCTGTAGTAATTCTTTGAAAATGATGTCAAGGCTCTTTTCCTGATCATGACTTTCAGGTATTCCAGTAATTTTTAAATTATCTTCCCTAAGTCTGTTTTCCATATCAGTTGTTTTTTCAATGAGATGTTTCACATTTTCTTCTAATTTTTCATTTTTCTGGTTTTGAAGTATTGATTCCTGGTAAATTTATCCATTTCCCTGAATTCTATTCTTTGTCTGAAGGATTTGTTCTCCTCAGAGAGTTTTCTTATCTCTTTTTCCATCTGGCCAATTTTGCTTTTTAAAGCATTCTTCTCCTCAATAACTTTTGAACTGTTTTATCCATTTGACCTAAGCTGGTTTTTAGTGTGCTATTTTCTTCAGCATTTTTTTGGATTTCCTTGACTAAGCTGCTGACTTCATTTTCATGTTTTTCCTGCATCTCCTTTCTTTTCCCAGTTTTTCTTCCAACTCTTCATTTGATTTTCAAAGTCTTTTTTAAGCTCTGTCATAGCCTGAACCCAATTTCTGTTTTGCTTGGAGTCTTTAGATGCAGGAGCTTGTACCTCCTCATCTTCAGACTGAGTATTTTGATCCTTCTTGGGCTCATGAGCAAAATATTTCTCAATGGTCTTCCTCTTATTTCTCTGCTTGCTCATATTCCCAGCCTGAGCCTGGTTATGGGGTGCTTCCTGAGCTTTTGGGACACTCCCACAAGGGTCTCAGTGTGTGAGGTTCTGTCCTCCCTCCTGGTCTGTGAATGACCGTAAGTGCCCCGCTCTGCCACGGGGCTGAGGTGGGGGGGGGGGCCTGCTGTTCTATGGGGGGGGACCTAGACTGCTATCAGTATCTGAATGTGGTCAGAACCCCAGAATCCTGTTCCAGAGGCAGAGGACAGAACTCTGCAGTCTCTCTTCACTCCCCTCCCTCAGCTCAATGGGCTCATGCCCTGGAGGCTCCTGCTTACCTGCTCTGCCTGCTTGTTTCCTGGATCAGGGATGGGGAAAGACCAAGCTGCTAGCTGTGTGCCCTGAGGGCTGTGTTCCACGTGCTCGCTCTGGCAGAGGTTCCCCGCTGTTCCCCCACTTGGTGCCTGGTGCTCCCCTGGGGTGTAGCTCAGGAGACTCCCCTGCTGCCTCCGGGAGGCTGAAGTTCTTTTGCTCTGGCGGGCCACCCCTTCGACCCCTGGGAGCAGAGCCTTTCTGCTCTTTTCAAGGTTACCTTGAGTAGAACTGCCTCACTTGTTCCCTTTGTGGGTTCTGTCTCTCGAAAGTTTAGTTAGTCCTTAGTTTCACGTCTTATCAGAGAGCTCCTAAGACTTGATCCCTTCTTGTCACCATCTTGGCTCCACCCCCACTATTGACTTTCAATAACCTTATACCTTTATCACTGAAAGATTATAGAATAGGTTGGAGAGAGAGAACATCTTCCCCCAAGACCAGATGCGAATCACAGTTATCCTTGACTTTCTGCAGCATCTTCTAGTCTTCCATTTCTTTTTTCTGCCACAAGTGACTAGTTCAAGTTTACTCCTCCTCATCCTTAATATGGTGTGAAAGAATTTTCAATTATAAGCTGAACCTAAGATAAACTGAAAATATGAGCTTGGAGTGATTCACTTATCTTGAGATATATTTTTGTTATTTGGTCAATCAATCTTGTCCAATTCTTCATGACTCTATATAGCATGTTTTCCGTGAAGTTCTATTGTCAAAGTTACTACAGTAGTTTACCATTTCCTTCTATGGATTAAGGCAAACAGATTAAAGGACTTACCCAAGATCACATACCTAGTAAGTGTCTGGGGCTAGACATAGATTTAAAAACACTATAAGACTTTTTAGACCAGGGATTCCTAAGTCTTACTTGCATATTTGCTCCCATCATGAATAATGTTAAAAAGTGAACAAAATCAAATATACAGGATTACAAAGAAAACTAATTATATTGAAATATCATTATCAAGGCAGCTAGGTGGCGCAGTGGATAAAGCACCAGCCCTGGAGTCAGGAGTACCTGAGTTCAAATTCGGTCTCAGACACTTAATAATTACCTAGCTGTGGGGCCTTGGGCAAGACACTTAACCCCATTGCCTTGCAAAAACCTAAAATGTTTATATATATATATGTATATATATATATATATAGAGAGAGAGAGAGAGCATCAGAAGATTTAAAACAGTTTTTTCTCCTAATTTAAATGTTTTTTCAACTAAATGCAGGTTGATGTTTTTTAAAGTTAAATTGTACATACAAAAAAAGGTTCCCTTTTTCACAACTTTAAAAAAAATCAACCCACAAGTATCTGGGAAAATAAATAAATTAAAATATTTAAATTGGGCTGGAGGACCCAATCCATTCTGCTTTTCAAAATTCTAGTTCTGACTCAACATCATTAGTGTACCTTGAGTGAGAAACCCAAACCTCTACCCCGACCCTATCAACTACCACCATATCACCTTCTCAGTCACTTAACTTAGTTATATTTCAGTATATTAAAATAGTCATCATTTTGACCTATAGAGTCCTAACATTGTTTTCTCTTATAACATGTATACATTTAAAATCCAATATATTGTTCTATTTATTTAACTTAGAAGACAAAATATATAAACCATATTTCATCCCTTTTGGGATTCCACTTGACCTTAGGTGGCAAATAACAAATCTGAAGCCAGTTATAGTTAATCCATTTATCTCAAGTGCCTGTTTACTTGTACTTTCTCTGTTTGTTTTAATTGTTAAACTTGAAAACTGCCTCAAATCCTTTTGGAGGTAGTCAGGATAGAAATCTTAAATGCAAAATCATTTAAAAATTATTTAAGATATATATCCACTGCCACCACTCACAGTTTGTGGGGAGTGGAATGTTTCAAATATAGTAAACTCTCACTGAATTTCAAGTCTAATCCAAATTTACATTTAAAATATTGAGAATTTTTTTCAAATGAAAAAGTGCTTAAGTACTCTTACTTTAAAGAAAAAATTGTCGCAATTTTAATTTCAGCATGAAATACCCAGCAGTGATGAAAGACAAAGAGACTCAGAAGTTAATTTCAAAGAGATGAGAGCAACAAAAATAAAGCCTGAATTGCTTAGTGGACACATCCCATCTGGACACATTCCTAAACCCATAGTGATGCCAGATTATGTAGCGTGAGTACATTTTCTGAAAGTGTCTCATAGTTGTGGCAAATTTCCATTTTGTGATTTTCATATCCTCCTCCATTTCTTTACTGCTTGAGCTATTTTGAATCAATTTGTTAGCTCTTTCCTTGAGTTTAAGATGCATAAAGAGGGGCGGCTAGGTGGTACAGTGGATAAAGCACCGGCCCTGGAGTCAGAAGTTCCTGGATTCAAATCCAGTCTCAGACACTTAATAATTACCTAGCTGTGTGGCCTTGGGCAAGCCACTTAACCCCACTGCCTAGCAAAAACCTTTAAAAAAAAATGCATAAAGAGCTGACTAAAGCTACCATTGTCTTGATGTAGATTTATAGATTGTTGGGGGGTTTTTTCCCTTTAGAAAGTATCCTGCAATTCAGTCAGATGATGAACGAGAACGCTATAAAGCTGTGTTCAAAGACCAGTTTTCAGAATATAAAGAACTTTCTGCTGAAGTCCAAGCAGTTCTCAGAAAATTTGATGAATTGGATGCAGTGATGAGCAGATTGCCACATCACTCAGAAAACAGACAGGTAAGAAATCACATCTTTAGGGGTGGCTAGGTGGTGCAGTGGATAAAGCACTGGCCTTGGAGTCAGGAGTACCTGAGTTCAAATTCCGTCTCAGACACTTAATAATTACCTAGCTATGTGGCCTTGGGCAAGCCACTTAACCCCATTGCCTTGCAAAAGCTTTAAAAAAGAAAGAAAGAAAGAAATCACATTTTTAGAACATTTCATTTCTAGTTCTCTTCTCTTGAGTTTAAAATTATTATTTGAATTTTGGGGGAGTGACTGATCAAGATCTGTTTTCAAACTACATTGGAAGATCATGAGCAAGATTAACCTCAAAACCAAATCTGTCATAAATTTTTTCATCACTTATGCAACTTATTTTTTAATTAAATTGTAAGAATATTCAAGCATTCAAACTTCTGTATAAAACCTGTTTTGAGCAAGGCAGTGCTCGGTACTATACAAAGATCCCTATCTTCAAATGGGTTGTGATCCAGAAGTGAAAGGAAAAACTTGTACCCATATAACTACCCTAAAAATAGAATATAATAAGTATGTGAGAAGGATACAAAGAACTGTGAGAGTTCAGAGATAAAAGAAATCATTTAATTTGTAGAAGAGAAGCAAAAAAGGCTTAAATTAATCTTAAGGTACCATATATGAGCTGTACTTTAAAGGATGGATAAGATTGTAGTTGATGATAGTTGGATGGGCAGTGGGTGAGAGCAACCCACAGAAAGTTTTGTGAATAGGAAAGTGATACTAAGGGAAGTAAAGTACTTTCAGAGAATAAGGAAAAATCTAATCAATCCATCAACAAGCATTTATTAGGTTTTGTTTTTGCAGCTCAGGTGGGGGAGTGGAGGAAGGGAGTAATATAAAGGCAAAAATAAACCCCTGCCCTGGAGGAGTTTAGATTCTATCAGGGAAGAAAATACATACACATAGAAGTACATGTAAAGACAATACAAGATGGTGGGGTTAGGAAGAAGTGCCAGGAAGATAAGGAAAGGACTCATGCCCAAGGGGTATTTGAATTGAACCTTAAAGCATCTGAGGGGGGGAGAGGAAAGGAAGAGAAGGTGGCAGTACATTCCAGGGGTGGTGGGGGAGAGGCGCTAGGAAGTACAATCCCTGCGCAACAGCCTCTACATTGCACTTAGACTTGAAGTATATGTGCTGGCCAGTTGTGATAGGGATTCTCCTAAACCAGTTCTGTGCAGAAATTAGAAATTCTAATTTAGGTGGCAGTAAGAGAAAACCAGACAGAACCTAGATTCTTCTTTAGCAGAAAGGGGTGGGGAAAAAGTTGTCCTTGATTAGCAAGATAAGTCAGGATCAAATTCAGGAGGTACCCTATTACACAGAGGAAGAATCCATCATCAATTCAGTCAAAAAAGTTGAAAACAGGGCACCTAGGTGCCTCAGTGGATAGAGCACCGGCCCTGGAGTTAGGAGTACCTGAGTTCAAATCCAGCCTCAGACACTTAATAATTACCTAGTTGTGTGACCTTGGGCAAGCTGCTTAACTCCATTGCCTTGCAAAAAACAAAAAAAAAAAAGTTGAAAACAGTCCAAGAAGTCCACAAAGGTAATCAAATACCATTACTAAACTTAATTGACGTAACAGCTTTAGTGAGAACTGGTATGGTATTAGTAAGTAGTGATAGTAAATTAAAAAAAGAAAAGTCATTGAATATTATTTCAACATTTATATAAGATGAAGCAAAAGGAAGTTCAGAAGACCACAGACAAGCAAAAAAGTTTTGTTATTGTGTTAAATCTCTAATATATCCTTTTTTATCATTTAATATACTTTCGTGAGTAAATACTTAAATTTATGAGGGCACAGTGTAATTATCTCTCCCCCTGTATTAAGTAAAAAAACAATAATTACATTGACTATTTTAACTAGTATTTCAGTGACTCGATATCATCCATGTGGATATTGGCTAAGCTGCTCTAGATCCCAATTGTGTAGTCATTTCAGTCACATCTGACTCTTTCTGACCCAGTTTAGAGTTTTCTTTCCTTCTCCAATGTGTGCTCATGTTACAGAAGAAGAAACTGAGGCAAACAGTGAAGTGACATTCCCAGGGTCACACAGCTAGGAAGAATCTGAGACCAGATTTGAACTCAGGAAAATGGTTCTTCCTGCTTCCCCATCCAGTGCCCTGTCCACTGCCCCACCCTTTCTTGGATATAGTCTCCCATAATTACTCCATAACTACTTCCTTTCAGTCTCTTAACAGTTAATGTGGGGTGGCTAGGTGGCATAGTGGATAAAGCACCGGCCCTGGAGTCAGGAGTACCTGGGTTCAAATCCGGTCTCTGACACCTAATAATTACCTAGCTGTGTGGCCTTAGGCAAGCCACTTAACCCCGTTTGCCTTACAGAAAAGCCTTAAAAAAAAACAGTTAATGTGTACCAGTGCAGTACTCAGTCCTGCAAAAATTCTATATTGATGAATCATGAGAGTATGTAGGTCTTGGGACCTTGAAGGCTATGCCAGAGACATGGAAGCACTGTTAACTATAAGGTAAGACTTCCATAGGGAAATGACTGTTACAAGAAAGCCAACATGGCACATTTCCAAAGTTTATATCAGTGATTCAAAATTTAAGGTACTACCAGATACAACTTAGGGGAGATGGCATATATATACAGATCAGTAAACTTAGGATATGTGTAAAGTAAATACACAATAATGGGGGGAAGCAGGAAAGACTTTGAAGGACATATCCTGGAGCAGAAGTTTCTAAAAGGCAGAGGTGAAGGAGGCAAGTAATCCAGGGGATGGGGGACAGCCTACAAAAAGACCCAGAGATAGAATGCAGATAGTAAGGGGGCAAATTTGACAAACAGAAGGAATGAGAAGGCATCATGTATAATCAGCCTCAGAAGGGAGATTCAAAATTATCAATTGATTGTCAAGGGCTTTAAATGCCAGACAGAGATATGTATGCTATATCCTAAAGGTAGTCAGTTGCTGAAGATTACTTAGAGGGGGAGATAAACTGAAAATGATCTCTGAAGAAAAGGTCATTTTGCAAGAAGTTGCTTCAGTTCTCTTTTATTTTCTAGTAGACTTGAATAATTCCCCAGTCTTCCCATTTGCTAAATGATGTTAATAAATATCATTTTTAAAAAGTAGTGCTAGTTAGACACCATGTCAAATTAGAGAATCCCCTCCAAATCAGCTTATTTTGTTAGATTAGGTTTTACACTATCTCTGCCTTTCTCTAAAGAAAATATTAATGGTAGAAAATCTTGTTGAGGGATTTAACCATACCCAGTACCTCTAATCTCTTCATTAATCACCCTACTCCCTTCCTACCACCACCAATTAGCAATTTTAACAAAATTTTATACCAGAGATCAGGTATGAAATATCAGATTCATTGCTACTTAGGAAAAAAATTCACTATAAATGCTGTATTGATGATGAATCATCCTTGTATTTTTAAAAATTGCCTTGAAAAATTCTTGAGGTTTTTTTTATTTATTTGAGGTGATGGGGTTATGTGACTTGCTCAAGGTCACACAGCTAGGTAATTATTAAGTGAGTGAGGCCGGATTTGAACTCAGTACTCCTGACTCCAAGGCAATACTCTATCCACTATACCACCTAGCTGCCCCACCTTGTCAAATTCTAACAGAAGAAAAATTTTAATGTGATGATAGAGCAGAAGATAGTCACATTTTACTAGATTATACATACATTTCTCAGAAAGGCAGCTAGGTAGCAAAGTAGAAAGAATACCTGGCCTGGAGTCTGGAAAACTTCTTTCCTGAGTTCAGATTTGTTCTCTAGCATTAGTTGTGTGTCCCTGGGTAAGTCACTTCATTCTTTTGACCTCAGTTTCCTCATCCAGAAAATGAGATGTGTAAGAAAATTCTACATGAAGAGTCAGAAGTGACTGAAAAATTACTGAAAAACAAAATAATCCCCAATGATAGGTCTTCTCTCTTCTGTGTATGCCTGGTAAACACTTTACCAAAATCAGTAAATATTTGTTGAATAAATGTTTTCAAGAAAATTAGCTAACTTTTTAAAGGTTTTATTTTTCATTTTTTACTTAATGTAATTATATTTTGTATAATAAAATTAATGTAATTTATATTAACCTTAATTTAAAAAATGTTTTCAATTCTAATTTCCACCTTACTTTAGGAAGTTTACGAGTTGAGTTAAAAAAAGTTCCCATGTTCAATTTTATTTTCATATTTTTTAGGAACATGAACGAATTTCAAAAATTCTTCAAGAATTTAAGAAGAAAAAGAATGTAAGTATATCTATTAATTTTAACTACTACAGGACAGCTAGGTGGTGCAGTGGATAGAGCACCAGCCCTGAAGTCAGGAGTATCTGAGTTCAAATCCGGCCTCAGGCACTTAATAATTACCTAGCTGTGTGACCTTGGGCAAGTCACTTAAACCCATTGCCTTAAATTCAAAAAAATTTAACTACTATTATTTCAATATTAATGAATAGCCAAGTACACTGGCTTTTAGATCAAACAATTCCTATATGGTAGGGTAATCACTTGTATGTAATTTAAAACCAAATTGTTTAGGGAAGGAAGTAATATATATTCTCAATGCCTTCTTTTCTAATCTCTTTCTTAGCCAGATTCTAGTATATCCTGATTGAATGACTTAAATTTTTAAATTTCCAAATTCTTTATCCATTCTTTCTTATGCAAATGAGAGTACTGCAGTTCCAGTGGACTCAGGTTTAAAAATGCTGTCCATCTCCAGAGAGAGAACTGATGAACACCAAGTATAGATGAAAACATGTTTTTCACATTCCTTATTTTTCTTGATTTTTTTTTTTACAACATGACTTGTATAGAAATATGTTTGCATGACTTCATGTTCCAATTGATATGTCACTTGCTTTCACAATGGGTGAGGGAGAAGCTGCAAGAAGAAAGAGAATATGAAACTCAGAATTAAAAAAAAAAAAAGAATGGCAGTTGTGGTGCTCTGATCATTCTTCTTCCATCCCCTACTTAATCTCATAGTATACTAGAGAAAAGTTTTATCAACTCTTTTATATTTCACCTTCAGGTTTTTGGTGCATAAGCAGTAAAAATATAGCAAGTCTCATCTGAAAGAAGTTTTTTCAGACACCTTATTTTGTGATTACATTTGTTTTTGTATTTCTTTGTCTCAAAGAAAACAAAGATTTATTTAATATTGAAATATTTCATGTCTTTCTTATAGGATCCTACATTTTTGGAAAAAAAGGAACGTTGTGAATACTTGAAGAATAAACTTTCTCACATCAAACAAAGAATTCAGGAATATGATAAAGTTATGAATTGGAATATACAAGGTTTTTCCTAAACCGTATCTTAAAATTATTTTTATATGGAAATTTGTTTAATATTTATTTACTGCCATATCTTTACCAATTTTATGATATATCTAGAATTGGTTGCTATTGGGAACAACCATTTAGCCTATTTAATGTTTGTATGTGTACTAAAAGGTTTGTTTCCATTCAGATACCTTTAATTTCTAATTCAGTACATGTCTTTATTTAGAATGAATTCATTTCTGTGTTCATTTCAGAAAATTATACTTAATTCTTTCATTAGAAAGTGTCCTCAGGGGTGGTTAAGTGGTGCAGTGGATAGAGCATCAGCCCTAGAGTCAGGAGTACCTGATTTCAAATCCAGCCTCAGACACTTAATCATTACCAAGCTGTGTGGCCTTGAGCAAGACACTTAAAGCCATTGCCTTGCAAAAAAAAAAACAAAAAAAAAACACCTAACCCCCTCCCCTCCAAAAAAGTGATCTCAGGAATAGTGATATAGGAATAGTGTCTCTAATAGGGGAAACATTAGGATATTATTAGTATTTCTATTATCACATTGCTATCCCTAGGTTTCCCTTCTACAAAAAAGAGGAATTTCTCTTTCTAGCCAAAGTTGTCATTTGCTTCCATGAGGAGAAGAAATTCAAGGCATCCTTTTTTTATAAAGCTCTTAATGAATAAGCCCTAAGGCATCAACCAGAAAACTCAGATTTTATGAATTCCCATTTTATGCTCTTAGGCTTAATTATCAAGAACAAGAAAATATTAAATATCAAGCAGAGACAAAAACACCCTTTAAACTACTCTTGGGGTGATCTCCAAAAAGGGCCTATGATCCTGTTCTCAATGGGGTCATGCAGAGGATTAGTCTTCACCTAGCTAGCTAATTCCTCCCTTTTTCTAGTCTGACTTCATACAACTCCACTTCATGCATTCCAGCCAAACTGAATGAGCTATTCTCTAAACTCAACTATTATTTTTCAAAATCTGTGCTTTCTCATCAGACATTCCCCCCCCAATACTTGGAATATACCTCCTCCCTCAGTCTGCCCTGAGAATTCTCATATTTAATGGCTACATTGGAGTACCAGCCCTTTTACCCTTAAGTTGAAAGTACTATTTCTTTCCTCTGATAAATCTGGAGTACTTTTTTCTGATCTTCTCTTTTGCTCCTCTCATATCCTACTTTGTATGTATCTGTGTGTATTTTTATATTTATGTATGTGTCATCTTCTACCCATCTCCCTCACTCTATTGGAAACATAATCTGTCTCTGTCTTTGTATTCCCCCTAAGACAGTGCCTTACCACAATGGGGACTTCATAGATGTTTAAAATCATTGATAGGAAGAATATGTAGCAACTGGTCTTCACAATTTAGACTGATTTTTATCCCTAGTTGCCCCATGGGCATTCTATAGTAACAGAAATTTTGTATGAATATTTTACCCCTCCTTCCCCAAACCTCCAATAGTCTATGATAACCCAAGATCAATATTTTCACCTTATTCTGTAATCTTCCAAGTAAGTAAAAGTTCTTCTGATTTCCTTTCAGACCGTCATATGTGTACATCAGAATGGAATAACTTGGAAGAAGTGAAATTAACGCTTTCTTTATAAGAACTTTGACATTCTTAGGAAAAGCACAAATGGTGAATTGGGGAAAATTTTTTAATATAAAAATTATTATTTGACCAATATTGAATAATAACTCAAGAATCTAGTGTGACCCTTCCTGCCTCATGCACTTGGCCATCTGTGAGTAGCCCCTTGCACAGAGTAGACACTGGAAAAAATACTAGCCAAATTGAACTTTTTATGAAGTTAGTGTATTGCTTAAGTTTATATTTTGAATGTTCAAGATTACTTCCGGGAAGGAAAAAGCACATCTAGAAAGTGTGTTAGTTTCCTTTTTCATTATTAACAAAATAATCATTAGTCTTCATTTGTCAATATTCCATTGAAATGTAAACTGTCAGATAATAAAATCAAGGAGTAGGAAAATTAACTTGTTGAAAAATTTATATTACAGTTGTAAATATTAAGCTATGAAAATCTGCTTTAATTTTGTAACTTTTTTTTACATGTCAGTACCTCAGGGTATTAAAATGTTACTTTTCTTTTACCTTATGTGTACCTTTCATTGTTTATGAGGGACTTTTTGTGTATTGAATATTCTGCCACTTGGTAAACGAAGTATACTAAAAAAAAAGAACTAGAAAGGGAATCTTAGACCTTGGAGGATGCTTCTGTGATTTTTGTCACCCATTTTATCTTTGTCTTCATATCCTGTAAAGCTGCTGATCAGAACCACCTTCTACCTATTAATGGGGTTCATTTGCAAAGAATATCTCACTTCTACCTTTCCTGATCAGTTGGTTCTAGTTCTTCCCCCCCCCCAAGTTTTCAGTTATAGGACTTACAAATTAAAATCCATGCTGACATTTCAATACCAAAGTGTGAGGGAGCAATGTTTATTTATATATATATATATATATATATATATATATATATATAGAGAGAGAGAGAGAGAGAGAGAGAATCACCAATTTTACTTTAATAATAATGGAAGGAGGGGCGGCTAGGTGATACAGTGGATTAAGCACCGGCCCTGGAGTCAGGAGTACCTGGGTTCAAATCCGGTCTCAGACAGTAATTACCTAGCTGAGTGGCCTTGGGCAAGCCACTTAACCCCATTTGCCTTGCAAAAACCTAAAAATAAATAAATTAATAAATTAACAATAATAGTAATAATGATGGAAGGAAAGAAAAAAAATTTATTCAGAACCTACTTCGTGCCACACACTAGGTTCAGCACTTTACAAAGATTATCTCATTTGATAGAACCTTGGGAGATAGGAGCTGTTATTCTCATTTTTCAATTAGGTAAACTTAACATCATTTAAGGTTTGCACATTCAGGTTTACAAAGTGTTTTTTACAAATACCTCACATTATCCTCACAACTCTGGGGGTTAGGTGTATTGTCCCCATTTTAGAATTGAGGAAACCAAGGCAGACAAAAATTAAATAATGTGCTTAGAGTACCAGAGCCAACAAGTAGTAGGTCAGGTTTTTAACTCGGGTGTTCTTAGCTCTGGGGTCAGAATTCGTATCCATAGGCCACTTAGCTGCCTCTTAATTTGATATAATTATATTGAATTTCATCCAAAAAAGAAAAACAAGATTCAGCCCCTTGAAGACTTTGTTAATTTGATTTGATTTTAATGACACCCAACTTTATAGATCCTTGGAGTCAGGAAGATCTACATTCTAATCTAGCCCTGGACACTTACTATTTGTGTGACTGCATACCTCACCTTGGTACCTGTTTCCTCATATTTAAAACAAACTAGAGAAGGAAATGGCAGTCTTAGCCAAGAAAACCAATTGAAGTGATTGAACAACAAATCTTTTTAGATTCTTTCCTTTTTCAGGTAAAATGAAATCAAAGCTATCAAGTACATCAAACCAGGTGACTCTGTAGCTATCTTTTTTTTTAACATAAATTCATTTATTTTCACAACTACATGCAAAAATTGTTTTTCAACATTCACTTTTTTGTAAGGTTTTGAGTTCCACATTTTCCTCCCTCCATCCCTTCCCTCTCCTTTCCCCTTGACAGCGATAATTTGATAGTTATACATGTATAACTTTGTTAAGGGACAGCTAAGTGGCACAGTGGATAGAGAACTGGTCCTGGAGTCAGGAGGACCTGAGTTCTAATGTGACCTCAGACATTTTATAATTACTTAATGTGACCTTGGGCAAGTCACTTTACCTCATTGCGTTATAAAAACAAAGAAATAAAATAACTGTTAAATATATTTCCATATTATTAATCATGTTGTTAAAGAAAAATCAGACTCTATAGCTATCTTAAATGGAACAGAGCAACAGTTTAGCAAGGCCCATTCTTATAGTAGTGTACAATTGTGGATAATCTGTACATTTCAACAGGCACCATACAATTCTTGCACTTTCAATGGTAGAAAGAAATGTGTGGTGTTTAAAAATAGTCAGCTGAGATGTTAAAGGCTTATAAAATTAAACATTGTGTGCAGTCAGCTGGACTGGAGCTTGGTTATTCATTTTTCCATTAGTTCATCTTCATCTAGTTCATATTTTTTTTAACTTGTGTAATTGGTGGGGTTTGGGGTTTATTTTTTAGGTTTTTGCTAGGCAATGGGGTTAAGTGACTGGCCCAAGGCCACACAGCTAGGTAATTATTAAGTGTCTGAGGCCAGATTTGAACTTAGGTACTCCTGACTCCAGGGCCGGTGCTGTATCCACTGCACCATCTAGCTACCCTGTGTAATTGGTTTTTAAAATATTTTTTGAAATTGTTGATACTCAGGGCAGCTGGGTGGCACAGTAGATGGAGCACTGGCCCTGGAGTGAGGAGTACCTGAGTTCAAATTCACCTTCAGACACTTAATAATAATTACCTAACTGTGTGGCCTTGGGTGGGCCACTTGACCCCATTGCCTTGCAAAAAACCTTTAAAAAAATTGTTGATACTCAGTATCATCGCAGCTTACTTGTCTAATGAGCTTTAAGATGTTTATAAAGCACTTTCATTATAACCTTGTGAAATGAATGATGTAGATATTAACTGAGAAACTGAGGCTCAAGATGTTTTGGTCCCAAAGAGAATGAATAGAGCCAGCTAGGTTAGAGCACCAGCCCTGGAGTCGAAGAGAACCTGAGTTCAAATTTGGCCTCAGTTAATAACTAGCTGTGTGATCCTGGACAGGCCACTTAACCCCTTGTGTCTCATTTCTTAAACAGAGGGCACATAGTGGAGAAGCAAATAGCAAACCACTCTGGTATCTTTGCCAAGAAAACTGCATGAACAGGACTGAACAACAATCATTATTAGATAGTCATTTAATTGAATATAGTGATGGACCTGAAGTCAGGAAGATCTAAATTCAAATCCAACCCCTGACATTGACTAGCTTTGTGACCCTGGACAAGTCATTTGAACTCTTGTCTGCCACGGTTTCCTCATCTCTAAAAAGGGAATAATAAGAATAAGAATAAGAATAGCTATTTCAGGGTCATTGTGAAAGCCAAATAAGATATAGAAAGGATTTTGCAAAATCTTAAAATGTTGTATAAACGCTATCAATAATAATAATGATTATTACTATAATAGTACTGTGCTAAGTGCTTTACATGATCTCATTTGCTCCTCACAAGCCAAGGAGATGGTGGTGTTATCTCTACTTTACAGAAGAGGAAAATCAGGCAAAGACAAATAGATGTTAAGTGACTTGGTCAGCATCATATAACTAGTGTCTGAGACTGGATTTGAACTCAGATCTTCCTAACTTGAGGCCCTGCACTCTCTACTGAGCCTCATAAACTGATCTTTTTTTTCCTTCAGTATAACTTAAGGCAGCTAGGTGGTATAGTAGATAAAGCTCCAGCCCTGGAGACAGGAGGATCAGAGTTTGAATTTGACCTTGAGCACTTGACAACTAACTAGCTGTGTGACCTTAGACAAGTAACTTAACCCCAACTGCCTCACATCCCGAGCCATCTCCAGTCATCCTGATCCATATTTGGCCACTGGACCCAGGTGGTTCTGGAGGAGAAAGTGAAGCTGGTGACTTGGCAGAACTCTGCCTCATTTAAATCCACTTCATTTGCTTGTCATGGCATCACCTCCCTGATATCATGGTCTTCTTCGAGAATAAAAGGACAAAACAACAACAAAACTTTTGGGGGACTTTGAAGGGGATAAAACTAATTTTTTGGCCTAGAGAACTCCTGGTGTGGAAACTCCTTCTGCTGATGTAAAACAGTGTACTAACATACCACACCTTTTATATACAAACTAGATTTTTAAACTATTGGTGATCTGGTAGGCAGAATAATTATATAAACTGATAATTTTCTCATTTGAATCTATTCCCTTATGTTTAGTACAGGAGCAATTAGTAAATTGCTGTAGATATATAAACTAGAGAAGAATACACTACTAGGGGAAGAATGCAAAAGCTCCTAGTCCCCTACCCTTTACCCCAAGCAAGAGAAAATGTGTTCTTAGTATCCCAAAATGGATGTGGGATTTTTTTTCTCATAGAGATGATGTTGCAAATAATGGTTACTTTACAGTGTAATAATACAATAGTTTAACTATGCTGTGCTAAAGAAACATTTGCAGACTTTCTGGATACCTAACCATCATGGATAAGATTATTTTTATGAGAATATGTGTTACAAATTCCAGACAACAAAATTACAAACTAATTTTGGAATACAGTTGAGTCATCAGGTGGGCACTGTTCATATTCTCATATTCTCATATTGTCTTGGGAATCTTACTATCATGATTCTAGCTAAGAAAACACACACTATTACAATTCCCCATATCTCATAGTGCTGTGTAAAAGCCAAGCATTCCAGAAGAAGATCGGGTAAAAAAAATGATGCATGCATAGAGCCCCTTATTTTACATTTTTAAATTTTATTTTTGAAGCTTTTTTTTTAAAAGATCACAGTCATTCCTAAATATAGCCCATTCCCTTTATCTCCTAAATGATCTGGCCCTTGTTATAATGGTTTTTCAATTTTGGGAGAGGGAAGAAAGGAAAAAGTTAAAGAAAACCAACACATGTCTTGTTGTACATGCAATATTCCATATCTATGGGTCCCCTCCACCCAAATATGATAAGGGGAGTTGTGTTTTTACAATTCTTTGTAGGGCCAATCTTGGATTTTATAATTACATCTCACATCTAGTTTGATAGACACCAGAAGAAAGATAGCAGTGTACTGAATAGGGTGCTGTACTTGGATACAAGAAGGACTGGGATCTGATCCTATTGCTGATAGCCATAAATATTGATGACTTTTCCTTCTTCACCTCTCACATTTATAAAAGTCAACAAATAAATGGATCTGCAGTGTCTTGCACAAAGTATTAATATTGTATAAATATCTTAAGCCAAACCTTTTTTTTTTTACAAGGCAAATGGGGTTAAGTGGCTTGCCCAAGGTCACACAGCTAGGTAATTATTAAGTGTCTGAGACCGGATTTGAACCCAGGTACTCCTGATTCCAGGGTCAGTGCTTTATCTGCTGTGCCACCTAGCCGCCCCAAAGCCAAACCTTTCTTATAAAATTAAGAATTCCATTGTTTACACATTATAGAGCTAAAAAAATTATCTTTTCAACATCAATAGTCCCCCATTGATGCAGCATGGATGGAAATTGTGCAATGCCATAGTTACATAAATCAAAATCCCCAGTGACACAAAAGTCAAAGAAAAGACAGAGTTGGTTGACTGGCACTGAGCAATATTTTCCACTGAGCTAGTAGATATGAATTCCATGCGGGCTGAGACCTTTATCCCTCTAGACTAGGCATCCCTGGTGCATAGCACAAGGATCCCACCTAGAAACCACTTAATACTTGTTAAATTGAATCAAAGACTTTATATGTATACTTGTGTATATGTAAACTAGAAGAAGTATGAAGAACTAGAGTGATCAGTGCTACATGGCCATACCAAGTGGTGTGCTGGTGTCCATAGAATATGAAAAGACTTAGAATAATGACTCTAAAGATCCTTTAAGGGGCGGCTAGGTGGCTCAGTGGATAAAGCACCAGCCTTGGAATCAGGAATACCTGGGTTCAAATCCGACCTCAGACACTTACTCAGGACATAGGACTCTAGATGATCTGAGTTTGAATCGTGTGTGAAATCCTTATCAAATTACTCTAAGTCTCAATTTTTCTCATCTGTAAAATTAGGATAATAATAATAATAGCAACTATCAGAATTGTAGTAAGGATCAAGTAAGTTAATATAAGTAAAGCATTTTGCAAATCTTAAAGGTCTCTCTATATATGCTAATATTATTTAATATCAGGACCAAACGCTGTGGGTTTTAGGGTTCAGGACCATAAAAGAGAGGACTTTTTTTTCCTAGAGGGAGAAATGGTGATAATGTGTCCTTCATTCTCAAAGAAGACCATGACATCAGGGAGGTGATGACACATGTGAATTAGATTCAAGTGAGGTGGGTGCTGTGCTAAGTCACCAGTCTCATTTTCTCCTTGAGAGCCATCTTGAGTCCAGGGGTCAGATATAAATCAGGATAACTGGAGATGGCCCTGGATGTGAGGCAGTCAGGATTAAGTGACTTGCCCAAGGTCACACAGCTAGTAATTTGAACTACAGTCCTCTTTATTCCAGAGCTGGTGGAATGAACTACCCTCTCCCTACTAAGTCAGTCCATGGAGCAAAAATAGTTATTTGGACAGAACAAAATAGGAATCAGTCCCCACCACTAATCTTAAAAGTCTTTCCCACAAGATTTGTTAATCAAGGTTCCTCTAGGGATTACATTTTCAGGAGAGTGAGATAAACAGCCCAGGGCTAAACTGCTCAGACAGATCTTCCCTAGCCTTGGAAGGTGTCTACCACATGACTCAGCCTTTTCAAACACTTTTGTGGTGTGAGCTTAGACTGACATGAGCTCTTAATCCTAATGTTTTCTGAATTCTTAGAAGAAGCCTGGATGGCAAGTAACAACAAAGATGCCATTTTAGGAAAATGAAGTCATAATCATGTGTGGAAGAATTCACCAGAAATTACATTCCCTGATTTATTATTCTCCACTTCTCAACTCTCTCACCCCAACAACCAATCCGTTACCAAGTCCTATTGAAGGTCCCTTTGAAAAGGCATTTCTCAGTTTCTTCTATCAGGGAAGCTAAGGTGGCTAGCTTTTTACATTGAAAGTTAACTTGGGGGGTGGGGCTAAGTGGCTTAGTGGATAGAGCACCGACCTTGGAGTCAGGAGTACCTGGGTTCAAATCCGACCTCAGACACTTACTAATTACCTAGCTGTGTGGCCTTGGGCAAGCCACTTAACCCCATTGCCTTGAAAAATCTAAAAAAATTTTAAAAAATAAGTAAACTTGGACCTAAATCTTGTTTACTCCTCAGAAAACACATGACCATATTAGTGGAAATTAGGAAACCAACTCAACCAGATCACCTTTAAAGTTTAGTTTAAAAAAACTTAAAGGCTTAGGTGCAATGGAGATTAAATCAGTTTAAAACAACAGGTTTTTAGGGGCAGCTAGGTGGCGCAGTGGATAGAGCACTGGCCTTGGAGTCAGTAGTATCTGATTTCAAATCCGGCCTCAGACACTTAAGCCATGTGGCCTTGGGCAAGCCACTTAACCCCATTGCCTTGCAAAATCTAAAAAAAAAACAAAAAAAACAGGTTTTTAACAATAAAACATATTCTTGGGGCAGCTAGGTGGCAGTGGACCTGGGTTCAAATCTGGTCTCAGACACTTAATAATTACCTAGCTGTGTAGCCTCGGGCAAGCCACTTAACCCCCCCCCCCCCCCTTGCCTTGCAAATAAATAAATAAATAAAACATATTCTTCAATAACTACAGAAATACTGTCTTAAAATCTCTCCTCCATTTTTTCATTCTTGTTTTTTCCCCCAAAAAAAAAATTCCAAGGAAAAGAAGACATGAACTAACCAGGTCATCAGCATTGGTTTCTCTATACTCAGCTACTTTTTTGTTCTTGAAGTTCAGGTGTCCTTAAATTTTATAGGAAATGGGATGGGGTGGGGGAAATAATGGCATCATTCAACTGGAGAACCTTTACTTGTGTTTCCAGTCTGGAATCTGGGACAATGCAATGATTTGTTGTGATTTATACAGGGATCTTCTTGGTGAGAAGTAGTACACTGTGACAGATGGGAAGATAATGCAAAGGAATTTTTACTTCTTATCACTTCGGGGCAGAGTGAACTGGAAGGCATTGCACTGAAAAGGAATTAGAAGTGTTAGCCCCTAGTAAAAATCCCTTTGTATCAAAGATCCCTGGGTGAGTCAAAGTCTAGGAGGTAAAAGATTCAAAGATCCACTACGCCACCTAGCCACCCCTCAAAGACCTTTAACATAACTGATAGACACTACAGTCCCTCAACCCCATCCTAAGTTGGGAAACTTTTCCTTCTTTGATTGGACAAGCCAGAGATGACTTTACAGATCCTACCTTTTGATAGTCAAAATATATGAAAAGTCCAATTCAGGATTCCATTTAGGGGTTTGGTTCTCTAACCAGAAGCCCATGCACACCTGAGTAATCAACTTATAGAAATATTATAGATATATATTAACCTAAAATTTTTTTAACATTTGTTTTTCCAACTACATACAATGCTAGTTTTTAACAATCTTTTTTTTAAAGGTTTTGAGTTTTACAGTTTTCTCCCTTCCTTTCTTCAATCCTCCATCCCCCAACAGAAAGCAATTTGATATAGGCTCTACATTTGATGTTTGGTCTTTCTTTCTCAAAGAAAAACATGACATCAAGGAGGTGATGCCATGACCAGTATGTTAATTGGATTTGAATAAGAGGGTGCTATGCTACATCACCAGCCTCACTTTCTCCTCCAGAGTCATCTGGGTCCAGGGGCCAGATACGGACCAGGATGACTGGAGGTAGTCCTGGATGAGAGGCAATCAGGGTTAAGTGGCTTGCCCAAGTTCACTGAGGCAAGATTTGAATTCCTGTCCTCCTGACTCCAAGGCCACCCAAGAATTCGATGCTCCACTTAGTTGCCCTACATTTATAACCATGCTAAATATAGACCCATAGTGATCATGCTGTGAGAGAAGAATCAAATCTAAATGGAAGAAAAACATTAAAGAAAAAAAGACGTTATACATAAGACAACTTCTAAAAATTGAAGCTAATAAGCTTTGCTCTTCATTTAAATTCCATAGTTCCTTCTCTGGATACAGATGGTATTTTTCATTCTAAGTCTTTTAAAATTGTCTTTGATTATTGTACTGCTGAAATGAACAAGTCCATCACGATTGATCATTACCTGTGTTGTTAATGTTTATAATGTTCTTCTGGTTCTGCTCATCTCAGTATCAATTCATGCAAATCTTTCAAGGCTTTTCTGAAATCCCATCTCTCATGATTTCATATAGAACAATTGTGTTCCATCACATACATATACCACAGTTTGTTCAGTCAATCCCCCATAAATGGACATCCCCTCAATTTCCAATTATTTGCCACTACAAAAAGAGGTACAATGAATATAGCATGTGGAATTTTTACCCTTTTTCATGATCTCTTCAGGATACAGACCCAGTAGTGTTACTGCTGGATCAAAGGGTATGCACAGTTTTATTGCCATTTGGGAATACTTCCAAATTGCTCTCCAGAGAGACTGGATCAGTTCACAACCCCACCAACAATGCAAACTAATTCTGTTTTACTCCTTCTTAAGGCCAAACTCTGGAAATTTACATTTGTCCCTTATTAGGAAAAACTCTGAAGGTTAACACATAGAGTTCCTTAGGAGTCAAGAATAAAGAAATATTAATCATGACTCATGGCCAATAAAAGATTTTATATATACATATACATATACACATACATATGCATATGCATATGCATATACATATACATATACATATACATATACATATACATATACATATACATATACATATACATATACATATACATATACATATACATATACATATACATATACATATACATATACATATACATATTCTGGGTCTTGCAAGCAACAAGATGGTGGACTAGACATTTTCTCCATTCCCCATGATCTCTCACATTTCTCCAAAACAGAAATTATGCAACAAAGATAAAGGAACTCTTAAGGTCTAGAACATCCAGAATTTTTTAAAAAAGTAAAAGAAGAGGGGGAATGAGAGGAGAAGAAGTTGATATTCACCAGTCTGGTCACTCAACACCCCTCTCCCCCCCACTTCTTTTTTTGGGGGGGGTTGGTTTTGGGGGGGTTTAGGTTTTTGCAAGGCAGTGGGGTTAAGTGGCTTGCCCAAGGCCACACAGCTAGGTAATTATTAAGTGTCTGAGACTGGAGTTGAACCCAGGTACTCCTGACTCCAAGGCCAGTGCTTTATCCACTGCCTACCTAGCCTCCCCTCCCCCCACTTCTGAATGACCAGCAGGGAAACCATAACAGAAGATCCAAGAACAGTTTGGCAACAATCCCTCAGGAGCAACTGCCTGCTGGGGACTGCCCAGGGATTGCAACCTAGGAGCAATAATGCTGCAAAACTCTGAACTGGTAGTACAAGCCCAAAGAACTGAGGAATAGAGAGAGTGGCATATGTCACCAGGACAGTACATATTGTGTATCTGTATGGGGGAACTGGGGAGGAGGGGGGCCTACAGCACTCCACCAGGCCTGAAGGAAGGCACACAAAACCCCTGCTGGGACCAGTTCTAACTATGCAAAAGTTGGTTGGGTCAGATACCTAGGGAGGTGAACCTTGAATTACAGATACTTTGAGATTCAGCCCTAAGGAAATCACTAGAAAGAGGAAGTGAGTGATATAAAAAATAAGGGAAGGAAACTAAAATTACCAAAGATTTCAGGAAAAAAAACTCAAAGAACTTGAACAATCAGATTAGTCTAAAGAAAAAATAGTAACAGAAGGAAAAATGGCCTCTAGATCTAGTAAATCAGTTCAGAGTTCAGGCATTTATGAATAAATACTGTGAAATAAAGGAAAAATATCTAACACTTTAGTAATTGGACCTTGTAGAATTTGAGGAGAATATGGAACCACAACATGTGGTTCCTTAGTTGTTTAAAAGAGAAATGAGAATTATGAGAGCAGAATTTATGTTGTGCACAGTAAAAATAATGAACAAAATAGAAAAATCTTGAACTTGCAACTACAAACCTCATCCAAAAAATAAAAGAAACAATAGATGGTGGATATACACAGAGTATAAAACAACTTAGAAGCAAAAATAATAATGTTAAAAAAAATAAGACTGTTAGGGCCGAAAAGCCCCTCAGGACCGACAGAGACCCCCAATCACCACAGAAGGCCTGACTTGATGCAAAAGCAGGAGGATTTATTAACCAGCACGCTGGGGCTCAGTCAAGAACTGGCCCCGAGCTACTCTCAGCACAGTCTTTTTATGTCTGAAAACCGCAAGGGGGGTTTTTCTTTGTGGTTTAACGAGTTGCTGAGTGGGGACACGTTCGCAGCAGCTGAGTTCCCCGTGGTCTAGAGTTGTTTGTCTAACAGGATGTTTCCCAACCACTTGGTCCTTAGGTTTCGTTTATCGAGAACTGACACTGTTATAGAAAATCGAAACTTAGGGAGACTTAGGGTGGGGGAGCAAGGTGGGCCTAGGAGGGCCGGTTCACGGCCGCTTCATTCCTCCCTTTTCCTATTGGAACTTTGATTCTTCAAACTCTAGGGGAAGCTCGTCGTCTCGGGGGAGGGTCTGATACCGCTGACTGAGGATCATAACATGGACAGCACTAATTCGATCTCTGACAAATTCCACTAGGCGGTTTATGACACAGAGACCTATGGTGAGCAGTAGCAGGAGAATCATGAGGGGGCCAATGAGGGTAGAGAACAGGGTTGTGAACCAGGGGGAACGGCTGAACCAGCCCTCGTACCATCCTTGGTGGGATTCCCTCTCCTTTCTGCGATCCTCCAGCCTCCTCCTGAGGTTTGACATGGAGTCTCTCACTACCCCTGAGTGATCGGCATAGAAACAGCATTCCTCTTTTTATCCCTCCCCTCAGAAGGGCAGACATAGAAGTTAGCTTTTCCAGGGCGCTGCGGGCCCATGGGTTGCTGCACCCCATGATTGTTTTGGAGATATAGGCTGGAGCTGGTACTGTCTCCCCGTCCTTAGGAAGCCCCTCATGAGTGAGGTCAGGGATGTCCCCCCCCCCTTCCAAGCCCGCTATGAGGGCACAGAGCTTAGGGGTCAGAGTGGGCCACCAAGTCCAAGGGGGGGTGTACTTCAGTGGCACTCCAGATGTGCTCCCCCGTTTGGGACCACACCTGCCAGGTCAGCTTTTGGGGCATGTGGGGGTTTGGAGAAGGGCTAGCCGGGGGAAGTCCCAGAAGGATTGTCACTATCATTGCCTGCCTGACGGAGGCATAGCCGGAGGGGGTACTCAGTTCTCTTGGCCGTCCATGCTGGATCAGGTGGCTAAGCAGGCTTAACATGAGAAGCATGCACTCAGGCAGCGACCCCATCGACCTTGACAGCGGTAGGGGTGGTGAGAAGCACCAGGTATGGACCCTTTCACCGGGGTTCGAGGTTGGCCACCTGACGAAGTCGCCAACCTGGAAGCGATGCAGCACCTGTATGTCCCCGGGGGCGTAGGCAGCTGCTATTTTTCTCCAGATGCCCCGCTGGACGATCCCAAGAGCTTTAAGCCTGTCAAGAAGGGAAGAAGAAACCGGACAGAGGGAAGGAGTAACCATCGCCACTAAAGGAGGGGGAGGGGGGAAACCCGAACAGGATTTCAAAGGGCGTGAGCTGTAAGGGCCTGGGGGCGTTCCAGGCCCTGAACTGGGCATACAGTAAGAGCACTGTCCAGTCTTTCAAGCCAGTCTCTATAGGCAATTTTGTGTTAGTTTCTTTCAGGGTCCTATTCATCCTTTCCACTTTCCCAGAGCTCTGTGACCTATAAGCACAATGTAGTTTCCACTCTGTCCCCAAGGCCTTTGCTAATCCCTGGCTCACTTGGCTTATGAAGGCTGGCCGGTTATCTGACCCTATCATTTTGGGTAACCCGAACCAGGAAAAGATTTCATGTAAAAGTTCTCTTGGCCACTACAGCAGCCGTCTGTAATCTGTGTGGAGAGCCTCATCCCACCCTGAGAAAGTATTCCACAAAAATTAGAAGATACTGGCACCCATATTTAGCTGGTTTCATTTCTGTAAAGTCCACCTCCCAACAATTCCCTGGTCGGTCTCCCTTTACCCTCCTTCCTGCTGGAGATTTCTGTGTAGGGGCATTCAGCAGTTGGCAAGGTTTGTAGTTCTCAGTCACTTTTTGTGCTAGTTCCCTAAGCCCCGGTACCTTGTATGGGGTGGCCCGAGCTAGGGCTTCAAGTTTGCTATACCCCAAATGAGTCAGACTGTGAAGATGCTGAAGTAGTTGAGTTGCCTGTTCTTCTGCCAGCTCTCATGTTCCTGGTGTGTGGTGGGTCGGTTTCACAGAATCCTCAGTGTTTTCTTCTTAGAGGAGCAGAGCGGTGGGCGTAGTATGGGCGGCTAGCCTGGCCTCCTGGTCTGCTCTTTGGTTACCACTAGCTACTTCTCCATTCCCTTTCTGGTGTCCCAGGTAGTGCATGATTGGCAATGGAGGGTCTTGTTTTCGCTAACCCCAGTCCCGCTGTTTCTGCCCAGGCATTGGGGAACTTAGTCACCCATCGGGAGGCTAAGCTGACTCCTGATGATGATGGGGGCAAGCTCGGATAGAGTCGGTGTCCGTCCTCCAATCTTAGGGTAAGTGCGGCAACTTCTTGTCCTTTCAAGGTAACGGAGGGCCCCTTCGGGCGGAAAGCGATCTGCGCCTTCAGTTTAGTTAGCAAATTTCTCCCTAATAGAGGGGCAGGGCATTCAGGAATGACAAGGAAGGAGTGAGCCACCTCCCCTGTTCCCAGGTCCACAGTTCGTTTGGTGGTCCAAGGGTATTGCTGGTGGCCAGTAGTACCTATCACCCAGGATTTTTGCTAGACATAGGCCCCTTGGGGTCCAGTAGGACGGAGTATTGGGCGTCAGTATCTACTAGGAACTTTACAGGTTTCCTCTCCGCATATCCCTGACTTTCCAATTCTGAGTCAGTTCCTAATGCCAAGAGCTTAGTCCCTCCTTCTCTTATCTTCCTTTTAGGGCATTCTCTCTCTTCCAGTGCCCAGTTTCTTTACAGTAGGCGCACGTTTGGCGACCCCTCGCCGATTTCTCTCCCCCTACCCTGTATGCTTTCTCCTTAACTGACCCTGCTCTCCCCCCACTGCTGCCAGGATGCGGGTCAAATTCTTCTCCCTCCTCTTCTTCTTTCTCTTCCCTCCTCAGTCTCTCTTTTATAGTACACCTTTTTCGCCTCCTTGACTAAGTCTTGTAATGAGTAGTCCTATAAGCCCTCCACCCTCTGTAGCTTTCTTTTGATATCATATGCAGACTGACCAATAAAGGCCATTGCCACTGAGGCCCGTTGGCTATCTGCCATCGGGTCAAAGGGTGTAATTCCCCGAAAGGCGTCCATTAGTCTTCTCAAGGAAGACAGAGGGTGGTGGTTCTGTGGATCCTTGGAGGACCTCCCTTACCTTTGCCAAATTAGTGGGCCATCTGGCCGCTCCCCTCAGGCCCGCCACAAGAGTCTGGCGGTAGACTGTCAGTCGCTCCCTACCTCCAGCCATGTTGAAATCCCAGGCGGGTCGAGTAAGGGGAAAGTGGTTTCAATCTGGTGGGGGAGTTGCGTGAGCTGTCCGTCTGGACCACGGGTACCCTTTCCTCTGTGGTGAACAGAGTCTGCAACAATCGTCCCAAGTGGGCTGATGAGAAAACATCAAGGATTCTACCGGCCCAGTGAGCTGCTGTTAGAGAGCAGGGGTAGTTAGTTTTCCAATTATAGAGATCAGAAGAGGAGAAGGGCTGGATACAGAGGAACACAGGAGGTAGGGCTGGGGGGGGTTTCTCCGTCGGCCGTAGCGGGTGGAGGGGGACCCAGCACTCAGAGAGGGAGGGCCATTGTGGAATCGGGAGTAGCTGCTCGGTGTCTGCGAGTGCCAAGGGTTGGTCCCGGAGCCTCAGGGGCTGAAGGAAAGCATCAGGGGGAGGGAGCGGCGCATGAGGGAGGTGTCCAACTGTAGGGTAAGGGGGGTGATGAGGATTCAAGGAGGAGCAAGTGGAGGCTGGGGGTTTTGGGCAGCCTTAAGAGCCAGGGTTTTAACTAGAGGAGGGACCCAGGGTTTGACCCAAGGGGGAGGGTCTTCCACCAGGTCCTGCCACACTAAGATGTGAGGTTGTTGATCTGGGTGGCCCTCCTTCCATGTTTGGGATACAATTCCTTTCACTGTCAAGATAACAGACAGATTGAAGGTCCCATTAGCTGGCCACCCCACCCCAAAGGTGGGCCACTCAGAGCTGCAAAAGGGTTTTCCATGACCCCTTTTTAATACAACCGATAGGTTATGTCCTCTGGCTCTTACTTCCGCCCAATGTCCCAGGGTGAGGCTAAGAGGGTTACTGTTTGTTTGTCCCATAACTTCAAAACATAAGAATGCGATACCTACACACAAAACGTACAAAAGAGTAAGAAACTTGGCCCGTGGAGACCAATCGAAGAGGAATGCCACATGACCTGGGCATCTTACTTCCAACAAGGAGTACGCCGAGCGTCCCCAGCTCTCCCCCCCTTCCCCGGGGCGTCCCCCAGGGTGACAACTGTGGTCCCTTGACACTTCTGCCAACCACGGACCTGCTGTCCTCGTGGACAGCAGGAGTTGTCCCAAAACAGAAACCAGAAGCTAGACTCAAGCGAGATACAGATAGAACGGGACTGACACACCAACACAGACAGTACATAGATTAGGATGCCTAGGCAAGTGTCTTACCTCCAAGGCTGACTCCTGGAGTGGAAGGGGGTCCCCGTGTAACCCGGACGAGCCCCCAGATGTTAGGGCCGAAAAGCCCCTCAGGACCGACAGAGACCCCCAATCACCACAGAAGGCCCGACTTGATGCAAAAGCAAGAGGATTTATTAACCAGCGAGCTGGGGCTCAGTCAAGAACTGGCCCCGAGCTGCTCTCAGCACAGTCTTTTTATGTCTGAAAACCGCAAGGGGGATTTTTCTTTGTGGTTTAACGAGTTGCTGAGTGGGGATACGTTCACAGCAGCTGAGTTCCCCGTGGTCTAGAGTTGTTTGTCTAACAGGATGTTTCCCAACCACTTGGTCCTTAGGTTTCGTTTATCGAGAACTGACACTGTTATAGAAAATTGAAACTTAGGGAGACTTAGGGTGGGGGAGCAAGGTGGGCCTAGGAGGGCCGGTTCACGGCCGCTTCAAAGACCACTCTGCAAGCAAAATATATTCATCTAGAAGACCAGCTATGGACAGACAGCTTAATGATATACATCAGAAGAACATGACAGGACAAAAACTCTTAATGCCATGATGAAATAAATAATAGAAGAAAATTGCCCACAACTTCTGAACATGTAAGACAAAAATTCCAGTTGAAAGAATTCACTGGTTACTTCCAGAAAAAAAAAACCAACTCATCAAGAGAAGGATCTTCAAATAAAAAGGAAAGGATATTTAAATAACACAAGACAGAATTAAAGAACTAAATGTGCATTTTTTTTTGGTTTTGCAAGGCAGTGGGCTTAAGTGACTTACACAGCTAGGTAATTATTAAGTGCTCAAGGTCAAATTTGAACTCAGATCCTCCTGACTCCAGGACCTGTGCTCTATCCACTGCACCATCTAACTACCCCTCAATGTGTATCTTTTAAAAATTTAGAAAAATAAACAAACTTAAAATAAATCCAAAAGAGAAAATATTAAAAAATTGGAGGAGAAAAAGACACAACCCCGCCCCCCCCCAAAAAAACCCAGAGAAATGCTAAATAAACTAAAAACTGGTTCTTGGTAAAAATACCAGAGTGGTTTGCTATTTCCTTCTCCAGTTCATTTTACACATGAAGAAACTGAGACAACTAGGTGTAAGTGATTTGCCCAGGGTCACACAGCATGTAACTATTTGAAGTTTCATTTGAACTTGGGTCTTTGTAACTCTAAGTCTGGCACACTATCCTCCACACCCAACTGGTTGTTCCACATGCAACATATTATATATCTATATATGTATGTTTGTATATACACACAAACACATAAAACTAAAGACTATTCCCTAACAGATAAATGGTCAAAGGATCTGAACTAACAGTTTTCTTTTTTTGTTTGTTTTTGCAAGTCAATGGGGTTAAGTGACTTGCCCAAGGTCACACAGCTAGGTAATTATTACTGCCCCTGAACCAACAGTTCTCAAAAGAGTAGCTGCAAAGCATTCACAGCCACATAAAAAAAAAATGCTCCATGGGGAACTAGCTGGCACAGTGGATAGAGCACAAACCCTGAAGTCAGGAGTACCTGAGTTCAAATGTGGCCTCAGACACTTAATAATTACCTAGCTGTGTGGCCTTGGGCAAGTCACTTAGCCCCACCGACTTGCAAAAAAAATACTCCAAATCACTAATAATAAGAGAAATACAAGTCAAAACATCCCTACGGTTTCACTTTACACCCTGTAAGTTGGCAAAAATGATAAAAAAAAAAATGGCAACAATGTGTGGAAATAGAGGTATACTACTACATTGTTGGAGGTGTAAAATGGTATTACCATTTTAGAAAATAATTTGGAATTTTACAAACTGAGCATAACCATGCCTTTTATTTATTTGTTTGTTTGTTTATTCACAATTATATGTAGAGATAATTTTCAACATTCAACCACATCAACAAAGATAAAGGAACCTCAGGTGTCTCTAAGGTCTAGAACATCCAGAATTTAAAAAAAAAGATTCCTCCTTTTCACCATCCCTTCCCCCCCACCTTAGGATAGCAAATAATTCAAATATCCATGCCTTTTGAACTAGGACTCCATTGCTGGACTTATTCTTTAAAGAAATAATCATGAAAAGAGTTGCCATGTACTCCAAAATATTTATACTAGAACTTTTTTCAGAAAGTTAAGAATTGTAAACAAAATAGATTCATTGGGAAATGGTTAAACAAGTTATGGTACATGAATGTATTGGAATATTACTATGGTGTAAAAACTGATGCAGGTGATGAATACAGTGAAGCATGGAAGCAGAACCAAGAACATAATATACAAAATATCTAAAATACAAATGGAAAGGGCAATAATACCAGAAAATTAAAAGTAACAAAATTTTAAAACTTAAACAGAATGAGGAACTTCATTGGCAGATTCACAGATATTATATAGTGTATATGCTTTTGGACTTTTTCAATGTATAAGTCAATATTATTGATGCTTCACCTCTCCAAAAACTACTTTTGATTGTAAGGTATAATCTCTGGGAAAAGGAGGGTGAAGGATACATTGCATAATATGGTAATATAAGAAACAGAAAATAACATTAACAACTCATTTTTAAAAATATATACATTGAGTGTAGGAACATGAAATTTAAACAAATATCCAAAAGAGTTATAAAAAATCATATTTGCTACCTTGTTCAGTCAGAAAAAACCCCAAATGCCTGGCAGGGTGGCATTCAAATTCATGGCCATAATCAATTTAGCAACATTCCTTGAAAACCATATTATAGTCTAGAAGATTATTAGAAGAGATTATGTTTGACTGAGTTTACACTCCTAAAGTAACCTGTGCCTTGTTGGGATTCAGGTTTACCCCAGTTCTAGAATTAAATGATAAAAACTGAGCTGATAAGCATGAGATAATACAAGATAGTACTTAAGAAACATGATAGGCAGACAACAAAAAGATAAATGAATTTTCATTCATTTCATGGTAACAAAAATTAATACTTTTTAAAAATAAAAACATACACAGTAACATATTAACATATTACATGATAATCAACAGTGAATGACAGCTATTTTCAGCAATATAATTTTGCAAGACAATTCTATTTGTTCTTTAATTTTTTTAGTTTCATGTTTCATTAATTGATTTCCTCTTTCTCTAATTAATTCATGTAAGCATTTAAAGATATAATATATCCCCTAATAACTGCCTTGGCTGTATCCCATAAGTTTTGTATGTTGTCTCATTATATTCATTATCTAGGATGAAATTTAATTCTATCTAACATTTGGTGTTTGATCCACTCATTCTTTAAAATGAGATTATTTAGTTTCCTATTAGTTTTAAGTCTGTCTCTCCATGACCCATTATTGCATGTGATTTTTATTGCATGACGATCTGAGAAAGAAGTATTCATTATTTCTGCCTTTCTAAATTTATTATAAGATTTTTATACCCTAGTACATGGTCAATTTTTGTGAAAGTGCCTTGTACTGCAGAAAAAAAAAAATAAATATATATATATATATATATATATATGTATGTATATATATTCCTTTCTATTCCCATTCAATTTTCTCCAAAGGTCTATTATGTCTAGGTTTTCTTGTTAGGGACTGTTGTGTGTGGGAATACTATGACCCTTCATCACCTGGTGTTCTTGAGCACAAGAGCCTAATTTTACTACTTGCCATGGGAGTGAGAGTGGACCAGGGACTGGGAAGGATATTTAAGCACTTGTATTTTGGTAAATAATCAGAGAACTTTGTGTATAAAAGGAGAATTTGACTTGCTTGTCTCCTGCCACCTGGGGAAGGTTAAGGGAGTCCACAAAGGTACTCAACATTTTCTAACATTTTATTTAATTTTAACTTTAATTTAACTTTAATTAATTTCCTTCTTGTTTATTTTATGGTTAGTTTTATCTAAATCTGAGAGAGGGAGGTTGAGATCTCCCACCAGTAGAGTTTTTGCTGTCTATATCTTTCTGTAACTCATTCAGCTTCTTCTCTAAGAATGTGGATGCTATACCACTTGGTGCACACATAATTAGTATTGAAATTGCTTCATTGTCTATGGTACCTCTTCCTTATCTCTTTTAATGAGATCTATTTTAGCAGTTGCTTTGTCTGAGATAAGAATTTGCAAGACATTGGGCTGCTAATGTTTTTAGAATTTAATTAATTGGGGGTGGCTAGGTGGCTCAGTGGATAAAACACTGGCCCTGGTGACAGGAGTACCTGGGTTCAAATCTGGTCTCAGACACTTAATAATTATCTAGCTGTGTGGCCTTGGGCAAGCCACTTAACCCCATGTGCCTTGCCAAAAAAACCTAAAAAAAAAAAGAATTTTTGCAAGACAATTCTAAAGGACTCATTATGAAAAATGTTATACATATTTAGAGGAAGAAATGATGGAGTCTGAATGCAATCAAAACATACTATTTTTCATTTTCTGTGTTTTAATATTTTATTTATTTATTTATTTTAATTTATGAAATAAAAATAAAACTTTATAAAATTATTTTAAAATTATGAAAAATTAATCCTTAACAGAATAAAACAATAATAAAAAAATTACACATGAAACTGAAAATCTATAATATACAACTTGCTTTCCCTTTTAAATATATAATAAATTTATCACGTAAATTTCTATATTTTCCTTTTTTCCATCCCTCCCCACTTCCCTCTCCCAGAAATGGCTATAGAGATTACAAAAATATGTATGTGTGTGCATATATATATATATATATATATGCACACACACACATACACACACACACACACACACACACACACACACACACACACACACATATATATATATATATATATATATATATATATATATATATATATATACCATTCAAAACATACTTCATACTTCTATTTATCATTTCTTTCCCTGGGTGCATATAGAGTCCTTTTTCATATGTCTGTACTTAATTTAGGCATTTGTTATAGTCAAAATGACTTAATTGATCAAAGTTATTCTTCAAAAAATATTACTGTTGTATTCAGTTTTCTTGACTCTGCTCACTTCGTTATTCATTATTTCATGCAAATCTATCCGCATTTTTCTAAAATGGCCAAGCCCAGCATTTCTTCTAGCACAGGAGTATCCTATCATAATCATATACTTGTTCAACCACTGCTCAATTGATGAGCATCCTGTAATTTCTAATTCCTTGCCACCACAAAGAGAGACGCTACAAACATTTTAGAGCATATGGGTTTGTTTCCTTTGTTCCCTAATCATCTTTGGAAATAGATTAAGTCATGGTATTGGGTCAAAGGGTATAGGCAATTTGATAATTCCTTGGGCATAATTCCAGATTATTCTCCAAAATGGTTAGCTCAGTTCACAATTCCATGAACAGTGAATTAATTAACATCCCAGTTTTTCCACATCCCCTCCAATATTTGTCTATTTCCCCTTCAAACAATTTAGCCAAATTGATAGGTGCAAAATGGTATCTCAATATTACTTTTTTTTTTAGTTTTTTTTTGCAAGGCAATACTGTTAAGTGGCTTGCCCAAGGCCACACGGCTAGGTAATTATTAAGTGTCTGAGGCCAGATTTTAACTCAGGTACTCCTGACTCCAAGGCCAGTGCTCTATCCACTGCACCACCTAGTCACCCCTGATATTACATTTTTGTAATCAATACTGATTTAGAGCATTTTTATATGACTATAATTGTTGGGAGTTTTTTATCTGTTTTTTTTAACACACAATTAATGTGGAAATATGTTTTGCATGATTGCAAACCTATATCAAATTGCTTAGTGTTTCATGGAGTAGGGAGAGGAAGTAGGGAAGAAGAGAATTTGGAACTGAAAAATAAATTTAAAATTTAAAATAAATTTAAATTTTTTTCTTTGCATACAATTAGAGAAAAATATTATTTTAAAATTTTTAATGTTTTCATTATTTTAACAATATGGGTTGAGTTTTTCTTTTTGTATCCTTGCCACCTCTAAGTTCCATAGAAAATCTGGAAGGGACCTTCAACATAAAAGTAATGGCTTAATTGTTGGTCATGCTCTTCTAGTTGGATTTTCTTTTTTTTAGGGTTTTTTTTTTTGCAAGGCAAATGGGGTTAAGTGGCTTGCCCAAGACCACACAGCTAGGTAATTATTAAGTGTCTGAGACCGGATTTGAACCCAGGTATTCCTGACTCCAGGGCTGGTGCTTTATCCACTATGCCACCCAGCTATCTTTCTGACCAGTTCTTGATCTCAGCAAGTAGCAATCACAGTATAAGAAATAAGTATAGGGTCTGGCCTGAGGAAATCCAAGATCAAATCCTCCTTCTCATGCTTGTTTTAACCACTTCTGTGTATTTGGGCAAGTCACTTCTTCATAGGGGCTCAAGTTCCTTACTTGTAAAATGGATTGAACTCAACAATTCATTCTCTATATCTATCCTTATATGTCTATGTCTCTGAGATCCTTTGCAGTATTATAATTCAATTTTGGCTTGCTAACTGTGGGTTTGCCAAAGCTCTCTCATTGACCTTCTTCTCTTTCTGTGCCCTCTCCCAGGGCTCTTATCAGGTACCATGGGTTCAATGGTCAACCTTCTTTGGACAGTTGCCAGACCTATGTACCCAGCCTGTCCTCCTGAACTTCAATCCCACATAGCCAACTGCTTATTCAGTATCTCCCATTGATAGGCATCTCAAACTCCAAGTGTGCAAAACAAAACAGATTATCTTCTCTCAGAGAATCACATCTTTTTTCCTAACTTCCTTAGTTTTGTTAAAGGCACTATCACCATCTTTTCAGTGTCACAAGTTTACAATTTCAGAGTCATAATCTATTCTCTCTCCCTTATCCCCTATATACTTTTATGTAAATGAATCCTTTTCCTCTTTCTTTGATATATTTACAGTACAGTAGAAGCAACATCAAAGGTCAAAGAGTGTGAATAACTTAATGACTTTTTCAAAATATATATATATTTATTTAAGGCAATGGAGTTAAGTGACTTGCCCAAAACAGCTAGGCAATTATTAAGTGTCTGAGCCAGTGCCCTATCCACTGTGCCACCTAGCTTCCCCCCAGTTTAATGACTTTTTAAACATATTTCTTTTGGATACTTTTTTTATAAGCATCCATTTGAGAAAAGATTAGAATGTTGTTGTTCAGTTGTATCCGAACAACTTCATGATGAAATTTGGGGTTCTCTTAGCAAAGGTACTTGGTTTGCCATTTCCTTCTCCAAAGTGTGCCAATTTTACAGATAAGGAAATTGAGACAAATAGGATTGGGTGATTTGCCCAAGTCACAAAATTAAGATCTGCAGCCATATTTGAACTCAGGGAGAGTATTCCTGACTTTAGACCTAAAACTCTATCTAGTAGTTGAATCAGAATCTCAATGAATTGGTTACAAACATAAGACTGGACTGAATTCTGATCAGAATCACTGAGACCCACAGGACTCAAGTAAATCCCAACTATACATTTTCTGTGTGACCTGGGACAAGTCACTTAATTTCTGTTTGTCTTAATCCTCTAGAGAAGATGACCAACCATTCCAATATCTTTTCCAAGAAAATTCCATGCACAATATTGACATGGTATAGTTGATGGGGTCACAAAAGAAACAGAAACAACTAAATAAACTAGAGAACCTTAAGCTTGTAGGGTCTTTAAATCAAGATCACATGACTATTGCACACTGAAATAAATAAGAAGAATGTGTGTATGTTTGTGTGTGTGTTTGTGTGTGTGTGTGTGTTCATGAGATGGCTGGGGGGCTAAGTTCTAAATGAATACGTCCACACTTTCACATATCCTTTAACAATGAGTTGGCACGACTGGTACAAAAATCCAAACTGACAGTGAGGGATGCTTGAAAGTCTGCTATCTCAGAATCATAGAAAGCACTCAACATTTCAACTTAGTGGGACATTTACAAACCTTCCAGGACTCAGGACAAACCTAGGTCCTGAGGCTAATACCAGCACTCTAGTTGACTGATAGTCAAACCTACACCTTTATAAAGGGCTCCTCTGTGACATTCAAGCCTATATAAGAGATTAGCCTAACAATAAAGGAAAGAAAATTGCCTTTCTTTTTGTCTTGGAGATTCCCTAGGAAAGTCATTGAATTAGCACATCAATACAAATCTCCTCCTAGGAAGAACTTTCTAAGCTAGAGAAATAACTCAATAACTATCTCAAAAGCCAGAGAAGGAATGACTTGCCTGGAGACCAAAATCACTAATGGAACATTAAGATGTAAGAAGTCTAGGAAGGTTTCTGGGAATGAGGAATGGGTCTGGTGGTTATGTTATGTAAGACTTTGAAAGTTAAGCAAAGGATTTTGTATTTGATCCTGAAGGCCATGGAGAGCCACTGGAGTTTACTGAGTAGGGAGGAGAGACATAATCAGATCTGTGCTTTAGGAAAATCACACTGAATGAGAGACACATTTGTGTGTGTGTGAGGGACTTGAAACAGGCAAACCCATCTCACAGTTATTGAAATAGTGAGGTAATGAGGATCCACAATAGAATGGTGACAGCAAAGAAAGGGGAAAGATGTCTTCTATAGTAATATTTTCTCCCTCACTCTTAAATTTATACAAAAACAATCAAACCCTAATCTGTTTTTCTTATTGTTTAGTGGTGTCCTTTTCCTGACCTCATTTTGAGTTTTCTTGGCAAAGATACTGGTGTAGTTTGCCATTTCCCTCTCCAGCTCATATAACAGGAGGAATCTGAAGTAAGCAGGGTTAAATGACTTGCCCAGAGTCACATAGCAAGTTAAGTGTCTGAGGCAGGGTTTAAATGCAGGAAGATGAGTCTTCCTAATTTCAAGCCCAATTCCCAATTTAAATGTTCATATTGCATATTTAGCAATCACCTCTTATAAACTTCCAAAAGCTGGCCCTAGAACACCCTGCAAGTCCTATTCTCAGGGTAAATTAGCTGTTTTACAGGAAATTTTTTCAAGATACAATAGAATTTTTCCCAGTACTGGAGACCATGATAATACTTTTAATCTTCATTCCCTAAACTCAAAAGGCATGCTTTTATTTGTGGTGGGGGAAAAAACCCTGATCAATTATTAAACAGTTTGCTGGAAACTTCCCGATTATTCTTTAGATCCAGCTAAATTAAATGTCCATTGACTAGTCCCTTTCCACTTTTATACAGTACAGGTAAACATTTCTTCCCCCCTCTAATTTTTTTAAAATTTTCAATTTCAAATTCTCTCATCTCCTTTCTTACCCATGAAGAAAACAAGAAACACAAATATCCATTATACATATACTATCATGCCAAATACATTTCCACATTAGCCATAATGCAAAAAAATAAAAATAATGTGAAAAAAATGGTCTAATCTACACCCGGTTCTAGAATGAATAGAAGACTATCAGTTTTTTCAACTGATAAGAGGAATTGCTCACAGCACTTCAGACTGCCTAATCATGCTGAGAGGAATAAATATTTTTTTTCCAATTACATGTTATGAAAGTTTTTCAATATTCATCCACTAGCATATTTATAAGTTACATGTTTTTCTACTACTGTTCCCTCCCCTCAGCTGTGAACAGTCTGGTAAAAGTTGTACATATACATTTGCTTAACATGTTTACATATTAGTCATTTTGTGTATGAGGAATTAAGACTAAGGGGAAAAAAAGAAAACCTTGAGACAGGAAGGAAAAATATAAGAGAAAATTTTTTAAAATGAACATAATATCCATTCATATTGTGGGATTTTTCGTTTGCTTTTTGTTTTCCTCTGGTTGAAGATGGGGTTGTCCATAAAAGGTCTCTCAGGGTTGACCCAGATCTCTGAACTGCCAAAAGAATAAATATTTACAATATTCCTCCTTATTGTGTTTGGTGAAATGGTTTCCTGTTATTTTTCCTCCATTTTTGCAGAGAGGGAAGTTCTAAACCCATTTATTATCAAAAGCAACATGTTTAGAGATTGACCACAGAGTAATAGAGAAGAGGTTGTGTTGCAGAGGAATGTTCCTGGAGCAATTTAGAATAATTATTCTACTCTGAATGCTGAGGTAGCCTTCAGGAGTATGTAGAGGCTCAATATTAATGCCATGAGTAAATTTATATTGCTCTGCCTTTCTTGTTATGCTAACCAAGGATAAAAGTAAGGGATTATCTCAGGATAAAATCTATATCATGTACATTTGGAGCTCAGAAAGTAAATACTTCTCCTTACCATGTATGAAATTTCTGGAATGTAAATTTCTTTCCTTGGCACAGAATGTACCACTCTTAGAGTGGTTCCCATGGAGATTTGATGACTCAAAAGTGTTGGACAATGGGTGATCAAGCATCATTCACAGTTCAAGTTGTCATACCTTTGGACCTTAAAGAAACTTCTTTGGTGAAGTAATTTTCTGCATTCCAAATATGTTTTATATGGATTTCATCCTGAGATAGCCCCTAACTCATATCCTTAATCATTACAAAAACGGATGGAGCAATTTAATTAATCAAATTAAATTAAACCAAATTAATTGCTGTACAATTACAAATTCCTAAAGGTTAGCTTGACATTCAAAACAAATATTCCAAATCCCACCAGAAGCTGAGGTGGCAGCAAGTTGAAGTAGGAAAAGGAGGGCTTCTTGGAAAGTCCACATAGGTTGATGTCCATGAAGAAATGGACCTTCCCTGCTTTCCTATATATGCAATGGCAGAAGAATGGGAGAAAGGGAAGAGGTCAAGACTAGGTGAGAGGGGTGGCTAGGTGGTGCAGTGGATAGAGCACCAGCCCTGGAGTCAGGAGTACCTGAGTTCAAATCTGACCTCAGACACTTAATAATTACCTAGCTGTGTGGCCTTGGGCAAGCCACTTAACCCCATTTGCCTTGCAAAAACCTTAAAAAAAAAAGACTAGGTGAGAGCAAGACTAGATCAGTGCCAAGGCAATGGTCTGATGTGGGAGTGGATAAAAATAAATAGAACCAGCCAATCATGGAGTCAGTGAGGTGTCCAAATTGAGTCCATAGTACCTTTCTTCACTCTATCCTCAGAGAGGAATTTGCTTTGCATTTATGTGTTCATCATTTACCTGCTTTTTCCTTGCCAACTAATATGAAGTGGAAGAAGGGTTTGTGCTGGGTGAGAAAAGTCATACAGGATTGCTCCTAGTCCCTCTCCCCACTCAGCTTATAGTCAAAGTAGCACAGGGCAAGACAATTTATTTATCAACTATTTACTGAGTTTCAGGTACGAGCTAAGTATTAGCATAAAAAAACAGAAAGTTCCTTCATGGAAATTATATTCTGATATTAATTAGAATTAGTATATTAAAGGGAGCATGAGATATGGATGGAAAGAAAGAAGGCTCCCACTGGGAATATGAGGGTATAGTCGGGAGAGTTAAAAATATACTTGAGGACAGTGAAGTATGGCCAATGTGGTCTGTCCCCAAAATGGAAGCCCCGTGAAAAGAACTCACCAAGAGGAGAAGAAGGCTATTTTGTTGGAGTAATAATCTGGGTGGACAAGACCCAAGTGTTGAAGGAGTTCTAGCTAATATTTGGAAGTTTTGTTCATTTAATTTCTCATTCTTATCTCTCTGTGATTGAAGCTGTTATTTTTTTAAAGGTCCAGATGACTATCTAGCATAAATAAGAAAGTATGACTGTGAACATGAAGTGGGAGAGAGAGAGAGAGAGAGAGAGAGATGGAAACAAAACCCAATGAGGAGAGATTTTTCCCAGAGTGGGCTGCTGGGAGTGGAGGTGGTGGGAGGGGAAGGAAACAGGAAAGAGGAAAGGGTAGAAAAAATTTGTCATTTTTTCCCTTTTTTTAAAATTACCAAACAAATATGCATAATGACAAGCTAAAACAAATTTCCATATTAGCCATGTCTAAAAATCTATGTCCTGGGCAACTAGGTGGCACAGTGGATAAAGCACCAACCCTGGAGTCCAGGACTTGAGTTCAAATCCAGTCTCAGACACTTACTAACACTTACTAACTGTTCTAGCCTCAGACACTTAATAGCTATGTGATTCTGCAGGTCACTTAACCCCAACTGTCTCAACAATAACAAAAATTTGTGTCCCATTCTGTATCTTGAGTTTATCATCTCTCTGGCAAGAAGTAAAAGGGATGCTTCATCATGGTTGTCTAGAATTGTCGTTGGGGATTGTATTGATCAAAGTTCTTATTTGGGATTCTTAATTATATAAATCAGATCACACCACTGTTGTCATTATTTTTTTTTTCTTTTTGAACTTGGAGAGATAGAGAGACATAAAAAAAGTACTTTGTGGTGAGAAGGGTTGATGTGTTTTTTGATAGTATCTTAGCAATAAAGCATCTGAGGCTGCTACTAACCATGTTTAGTACTCAACATCACTGGCACAAAACCCCAAAGGATACTCCTGTTTCATGGGCTCCATCCCACTTGGGACATTTCCCATCACCATCACTTCTCAAGCACCAAGGAATGGTACTTTGATTTGTAGCTAGGGATATTTTCTACTAGAGTCTGAGACATAAACTTGGTTTCAATTAGAAGGTTGCAAGCTGAGACATTTGGTAAGAAAGACAGCCTGGATTTGTCTTTGAGAATTTAGCCACAGTCACCAGACTTAAGGAAAGGACACCCCCTGAGTTGACTTATTTCCTGCCTCCCAAAAGAGTTCTGATCCTACTTTTCTTCTTTAGAGTAAGGGGGTCACATTCCCTTTAGTTCTTGAGTTGGAGTATGAGGAGGGTATCTGTCCTGACTAATGACAGATCATCACCAAGATCTACTCCAACTCCTAAACAAAAAGGTGCTACACATTGTTACTCTCTGTTCTCTAAACTCACTATATGAGGTTCAGACCTGTTGTTTCTGCTCCTTTCCTTGAATTCCTGTACCCATCAAATTTGTTTCTATCCCATATTGCTCCCTTCCCCCCAAATTCCTTATTCCTACCTTCTACTATATCCCACTGAACCCATGTTTTGTATAAGTTCCCTTTTATTTTTTCTCTAAATCTCATCCCTGACAAAGGAGAAGAATAACACATTTACTGCCTCCCTTGTTTATCTTTTCTCCCTTTCCTTGAATTAGCAGACAAATTTCTTGTTTCCAGTGCAATTAAAGACCACTAACCTACTTATTCCAATAAAAGGATATAATATCCATTTCTACCCCAAAATCATATGTTTCCTATTGTAAACTACCACTCCCATAGTCTTCCATCTTCCTTAATGACTTCAGCAGTATGACCCACTTTTCTTTTCCTACCCATCTATCTCTACTTGGAGAATTCACTTACCTTGCAGACATGACCTTTGCCTTAGTAACACTATTAACATGGTTCTTATGCAGACCATGTATAGTATGGAAAAAAAGACTGGATTTGAAGTCAAGTGAACCCTAGGTCTGAATCCTGACTTTTCTTGTAACCTTGGAAAAGCAATTTCCCATCTTTGGGCTGTGATCTCACAGGGTTGTTGGAAGTATCAAATGAGATGACATGAAAAGAGCTTTGTAACCTTTGTTATGTCTGACAGTTGTTAAATTCCATGTGCCTGAATCCATATTGGATCCAATCCAAAAGACTGAACTGAAATATCAGGCTAAAGATAAAGGTTTGTGATGAACAGGCATAGAAATTTTCATTGAAGAAATGGGAAGAGAGGAGGATTAAAAATTTGGAAATAGGGGAAATTAAGAGGAAATAATTATGAATTTGCCTAGGAATTCATAGGTTTCATTCAGAGAATGAAGAGAAAGAAGAAAAATGAGCTGCAATGTCTTTGGAAATATGTTTGGGAGGGGGGAAAAAGGAGCAACTAAAGGTGACTGAGAAATAATAGTTAAATAGAAGTGAACATGAAAAACACAATGTCTATCTATGAAAGGTGACAGATAAATAACAAAATCAAATGCTATAGAGAAATGGAGAAAAGGCCAATAGGTTGGGTAAGTAGGTGAGCTGCTAATTAATTTATGGAATTAGGCTATAAATATTTTTGTACATATTGGTCCTTTTCATTTTTTTATGACCTCTTTGTGATACAGACCTAGCAGTAGTATTGCTAGAACAAAGGGTATGCATAGTTTTATAGACCTTTGGGCATAGTTCCAAATTGCTCTCCAGATCAGTTTACAGCTCCAAAGTTAATTTGTGGAATTATGAAATAAGGGCAAGCATAACTGGTTCTTTAGGTACATCCTGAAAGGGACAAGGATAGGAGCAGAAAGAGAGAGAGGCTACAATCACCATTAATTAAGACACAGAATACAGAGGCAAACAGCAAAGAAACTTGAGAAACAAGTGGCAAAAAAGTGTAAGGTACACTGACAGAAAACTTGGGGACATGGGAGGGCATGATGGAGGAAAGAAGGTAGTATGGGGGAAAGGATGGGAAAGGGAAAAAAATCACAAAAAAATCACTTATAAATCCATGGATTAGAGTTGGGAACACTCAGCAGCATGGACCTAATGAAAATGAAAGAGAGCTGGGGGCGGGGCAAGAGTTTGAGGTCTCATTTATAGGGTTTTGGTTGGGGTCAGACCAACTCTTATCTGTACCATTTTGGGATTAGTTAATTAACTTATTCAATTAATTTCAAAGTTGTCAGTAAGACTTTAAAGTTAATATATCTACATCATATTAAAATCATCAGAAACATTTGGTATTCTGCTGGTCTTATTATATGCAGTCTACAGAGCATACAACCAAAAGTTCAGACAGCATGACCTAGAGAGCTTCCCCAGATATAGCATATATTCTCAGGATGTGAATTTTGGTGAAAATATGATATAATTTGGGTCAATCTGTCTGTGAGTTCTAGTTTTCTTTTACTATTTTAATTCCTTCTATTGTTACTTTTTTTAAAAGATTTTTATTTATTTTGAGTTTTACAATTCTTCCCTTAATCTTATTTCCCTCCCCATCCCCCACAGAAGGCAATTTGCCAGTCTTTACATTGTTTCCATGATATATATTGAACCAAATTTAATGTGATGAGAGAGAAATCATATCCTTAAGGAAGAAACATAAAGTATAAGAGATAGCAAGATCAGACAATAAGATATCAGTTTTTTTTCTAAATTAAAGTTAATAGTCCTTGGTCTTTGTTCAAACTCCACGGTTCTTTCTCTGAATACAGATGAAATTCTTCATCACAGACAGCCCCAAATTGTCCCTGATTGTTTCACTGATGGAATGAGTAAGTCCATCAATGTTGATCATCACCCCCATGTTGCTGTTAGGGTGTACAGTGTTTTTCTGGCCATATTTGAATTCAGGTACTCCTGACTCCAGGGCCGATGCTCTATCCACTGAGCCACCTAGCCGTCCCTCTCCCCCAGTTTCTAAGAAGTTAAAAGTACTGTGACTTTTCATAGCTCTTGCTAAGACTACAAATTAACTATTATATTGGTGTGCTGTATTTTTTTTGTTATGGATGCAGCCCTCAAATACTTATTTTATTTTAATGTGGCCCTAAGATAAAGTTGAACAGCCTTGTTTTAAGGTATTGTTTTCATCAGTGTATGCGTGTGTGTGTGTGTGTGTGTGTCCTTTACCAAGCTGTTGACTTGTTTTTCATGTTTTCTTGCATCACTCTCATTTCTCTTTCCAATGTTTCCTCTACTTCTCTTTTCAGTTTTTATTATTCCTTTTTGAGCTCTTCCTTGGCCTGAGAACAAATCATATTTTTCTTAGAGCTTTTAGATGCAGGAGCTTTGACTCTGTTGCTTCCTCTGAATGTGCATTTTGATGTTCCTTATCATCATAGTAACTTCCTGTTGGCAGAATTTTTTCCTATTGTTCACTTATTTTCCCAGCCTATATTTTGACCTTAAACTCTTTGTTATAGTATGACTCTACTCCTAGGGTGGAGGGTGAGCTTTCTTTAAGTTTCAGGGGTTTTGTGTAGCTATTTTCAGAGCTAGTTTTTTTTGGGGGGGGGCCAAGGAGAGGTCCATAAGTTTTCAGTTCTTCCAAGGTGGTATAATCTAAAAAGAGGCATGTATACTATGCTTCTGGCCTTTTCTCTGGTCTGTGAGTGACCATAAGCACTCTTTTCTGCTGTGGAATCATGAAAAGCATCCCCACTCCACTGAGGATACAAGCTCTGATGTGCCAGTGTTCCAACTCATCCTGGGACTGTGACCCAGATCTGAATAAGGGCAAAGCACTGCTTCAACGCTAACTAACAAAGATATTCCTGTAACTTCCTTTCCACCAGTAGTTTGATCCCCTCTTACTGTCCTGGCACTGAAAACTCTTGAAGTAGCTTCTGCTACTGCTTCAGTGGCTCCTAAGGGTTGCTTCTGGTTTGCTGAGGCCCAGGCTATGCTAACATGGCCTGCACTGGACTGTGCTCCATTCTCTTTTATTCTCATTTGAACATACCTTTCCTGCTAATCTTCTAAGGTTTTGGCTAGAAAATTATTTCAATCCATCTTTTGTGGGTTCTGCTGCTCCAGACATTTTTTATGGCATTATTTAAAGGTGCTCACAGGAGCTTTGAGGAAAGGTTAGGCAAGTCCCTCCCTTTCCTCAATCATCTTGGCTCTACCCTAAGTTACTAATCAATAAACTCTTATAAATTAGTCAATTCTATTTTTTTTTTGGTTTTTCCAAAGCAATGGAGTTAAGTGACTTGCCCAAGGTCACACAATTAGGCAATCAATAAAAATCTGAGCTCAAATTTGAACTCAGGTCCTCCTGACTCCAGGGCTAGTACTCTATCCACTGCCCTGTCATCTAGCTGCCCCAATTAATTAAATTCTAAAAACACTTATTAATGATCTACTATTTGGCAAGCACTGTGCTAGGTACTAAGAATAAAAGGACAAAAACATAGTCTTTTCCCTTAAAGAGCTTTTAGACTACTGGAAAGATAAAACATTCCAACATTCAAGTAAATGCAGGATAATGTAAGTGTGAGAGAGTAATAATCAAAAGAGATTAGGGAAGGCTTGCCACAGGAGTCCAGTTTTGAAGAAAACTAAAGGATTTAAAGAGGTGTAGTAGCAAGTATCTCAGATGTATATCACAGTCTGTGCAAATTAAGAAGGAAATAAAATGCTGGGAGACAAAAGTCATCAGTATTCTATGGAGTTTAAAAAATATGACTATTTTTACATGTAGGGGAAGACTGGCCAAGAAAGATCCTTCAATTTAAATCCTTAAATGATTTGCTCTTCTTTTGTGCATAGAGTATGCACAACATTTCCTGTTTCTGTCCAACAGGAAGGCTTGGTGTGCCTTTTTCCAATCAAAAGTGATTTAAGGGGCAGCTAGGTGGTGTAGTGAATAAAGCACTGGCCTTGGAGTCAGGAGTACCTGGATTCAAATCCGACCTCAGACATTTAATAATTACCTAGCTGTGTGGCCTTGGGCAAGCCACTTAACCCCATTTGCCTTGCAAAATCCTAAAAAAAAAAATAAAAAGTGATTTAAGGGGCTAGTACTGTGGAGTGACATAAAATTTTCTCATTGGCTAAAGAGCCTGAAGAACTGACAAGGGATATCCACTTCTCCCACCCAGCCACAATATATCTTAGAAATTATGTTACCTATTTCTTTTGTACTTATTTTTTACTAATTAGCAATGAATGAGTATGGAGAATGGGGATTGGCTAGGTTATGAACTAATGAACTTGATAACGAACAAATGAAAGAGAAGTCAATATCAGGGATAGAGCCAAGATGGCAGCATGAGGTTAACATGCTCCAGGAGCTTTTCCCTACCAATGATAAATGAAGCCTCTATTCTGACATTCAAGCTACACATGCCACCAAGAAAAAGAGAAGATTCAAAACAGTTTTCAATGGTAGACATCATGGAAGATCTTCAGTGAAGGTCTGTCTCTTTGGAGGAAAAGGGGAGTAAAATTCAGGAGGCAGAAAGCAGGGAAAGCCAGCTGTAGGCTTTTACCATAGTGCAAACTAGGTCCCAACAGCATGACAACAGCAGAGGTCCTGGCAGCTAGATAGCAAGTCAGCAGGGAGAATCCCAACCCCAAACAAAGTCTGAACCCTGGGAACACTGGGACAAAAGACAGGACTGGGTTGGGAACAAACTACTGCTAAGTCAGAACCTAGACACAAAAGGAGGAAACAAACCTCTGCAAACGCAAAGCCTAGACTGCATAAAACTACATCTTAGCCAACAGCAAGCCAGGGATCAGAACCCCCAGTCCCAGAAAAAAAAAAAAAAGCTTGGGAGTGGAATTAAAACAATAAAGTGAGCAAAAAAGTTAAAACAGTGCTCACTATAGAAAACTATAGTCAAAGATAACAATTCCATGTCTGAAGAAGGAATCGGTGAAAAATTACTCACAGGGGAAGTCTCAAAACAGTCAACAAATTGGACTCAAATCCAAAAGCTCATCAAAGAGCTTAAAAAAGAATTTAAAAACCAAAGAAGAGAGGAAGAAGAAAAATGGAAAAAAGAAATGAGAGGCACATTCAACTTCAATCAATGTATACCATGAAAACAATGTAAAGACTAACAGACTGCCTTCTGTGGGTGGTGGTGGGAGGGAATCAAGATTAGGGAGGAAATTGTAAAATTCAAAATAAATAAATGAAAAAAAAAAGAAATGAGAGTCATGCAGGAAAATTATAAAAAGTTGACCAGATATTTCAATACTTTTTTTGATATTTTATATTTTATTTTATTTTTTATTCTCATTTTGTACAAATTTTTTTTATATTAATAAAATATTCTTGTTTAAGAGTAAACAAAATACCCCTCCCCCTCATAAATATAGACTTGCTTGAGCAATAAAGTAAAGGGGAGAGAAAAAAATTAAAATTAAAAAAAAAATAGTAATAATTGTAGGTATGGCCAGGTGGCACAATGGACGAAGCACCAGCCCTGGAACCACAAGCACCTGAGCTCACATCCAGCCCTGTAGACACAACAATCACCCAGCCGTGTGATATGCAAGCCACCCGCTCCCCACTGCCCTGCAAAAACCTAAAAGAATAAAAAAAAAAGACCCAAAATAAAATAAAATAATAATAATAGTAGGGGTGGCTGGAGTAAGAAGGAGAGAGGGGGACAGGGGGAAGAGGTGAGGATGTGAGTGATGGAGGAGAGGATGGACCATAGCGGGAGAGTGGTCAGATAGAATGCATCTTCTTTTTTACTTCTTGCAAGGGGCTGGGATTGGATGGCCTGTCCAGGAACATAGGGCCAGGTGGATTCTGGGCCTAAGGGGTGGTATGTGGGTTCGGGGCCTCTTGGCCCCAGGACCAGGGATCTGTCTTCTGTGCCACTCAGCTACCCTACAGCAGAGTCGGAGTGAAAGGAGAGAGAAAACATAGTACATGGTAGTGGAGAAATACGAAAGGAGGGACTTGCGATCAGCAATGGAAAGGTTGGAAAAATATGGAAGTAACTTTTGCGATGAACTTATCATAAATAATGTGATCCACCCATGACAAAGTTGTTGGTGTTGGAACAAAGACTGAAGCACATTTTTATTATTATTATTATTATTATTATTATTATTATTAGGGGGGGTGCAGGGCAAATGGGGCTGGGTGGCTTGCCTGGGGCCACATAGCAGGGTGATCTTTGGCTGTCTAAGGCTGGATTTGGACCCGGGTGCTCCTGGCTCAAGGGCCAATACTCTGTCTGCCACCCAGCCACCCCTACTATTATTACTATTTTATTTTATTTTGGGTCTTTTTTTTTCTTTATTTGGTTTTTTTGCAGGGCAGTGGGGTTGGGGTGGCTTGCATATCACATGGCTGGGTGATTGTTGGGTGTATGGGGCTGGATATAGGCTCGGGTACTCCTGGCTCCAGGGCTGGTGCTTCGTCCATTGCGCCACCTGGCCATACCTACAATTATTACTATTATTTTTTAATTTTAATTTTTTTCTCTCCCCTTTACTTTATCACTCAAGCAAGTTTATATTTTTTTGGGGGGAGGGGTATCTTGTTACTCTTAAACAAGAATATTTTATTAATGTATAAAAAAACCATTATTTGTACAAAATGCAAATAAATAAATATTAAATATAAAAAAAATTCTGCTGAAAAAGCTTAGCACTTTCTCTGATGAAGACCTCATAAACTAGGCACTTCTGCATCAGTGTCTCTGTAACTTGTAATGATTTCTAAAGTTCTCAAGTGAGACCTCCAGAGCCTCCCAGGACTTGGAGCCCTTTAAGGTTTATGTAGTTAATTACATCAGGGTTTGAGTTCATTCTTGTTTCACTTAACAAGGGGTTAAGTACCCTGGGTGGGGAGGGGGGGTAGGAGTAAATTATGAGAGAATGGGTCTGGGGGAAGAGCACAAAGAGTTCAAGAAATGATTTGACATTGGATGATACTTTGGCTCATGAGGAGGTCTGTGTTACCCAGGAGGGTTCTTGAACTGAGCATAAGGTAAAAAAATTATTATAATTTTAATTTGATATAATTTGAAACAATGCTGCTTATCAAGCAATCAAATAATCAAACTGTGATTGAGGATAACTGATTAATAGCAGACATAAATAACCCCAAGTGAAGAAGCACAAAGATTCATAATTTTAGAGACAAAGAAGGGAGAGCGTAAACACTGAGTAAATACTATTCAATAGATTTGGCCCAGAGAGGGAATAAGACATATTCCCACTTGGATTTAAAAATCTATCCTAATCTACAGGGAAGGGCATGGGGATGAGGAAAGGGAAAGGGAAGAGAAGAAGGGACTGATAAAAGGGAAGGTAAAGGTATAAGTGAAAATAAACTAAAAGTTAAATTTTAAAAGAAAAGTTAAAGGGAGGGGTGGCTAGGTAGTGCAATGTATAAGAGCACTGGCCCTGGAGTCAGGAGTACCTGAGTTCAAATCCAGACTCAGATACTTAATAATTACCTAGCTGTGTGGCCTTAGGCAAGCCACTTAACCCCCATTTCCTTGCAAAAACCTAAAAAAAAAGTTAAAGGGAAAAGGGAATAGAAATTTGGTGAGGAGGAATAAGAAGAAAAGAACAAGAAAAATATAAATGGAGAAAGATAGCATGGAGGGAAATACAGAATTAATAATCTTAACTGTAAATGGGAATGGGATAAACTTTCCCATAAAAAAGAAGTAGGTAGCAGAATGGATTAAAAACTAGAATCCTACAATATGTTGTTTACAAGAAATACATTTGAAGCAGAGAGATACAAACAGATAAAGGTAAAAGGATGGAGTAAAATATATTGTGCCACAGCTGAAGTAAAAAATGAGAGATACAGGTCCTGATCTCAGATAAATTAAAAGCAAAAACTAATTTCATTAAAAGGGATAAGGAAGAAAAATGCATCTTCTTAAAAGGCCCCATTGGTAAATTAAGCTATATAGTTACTAAACATGTATGCACCTAGAGGTATAGCATTCAAATTCCAAATACAAAGAGATATAGACAACAAAACTGTAATAATGGAGGACCTCAACCTCCCTCTCTCAGAACTAGATATATCTAACCAGGAAGTTAAGGAAGTTAAGAAGGTGAATGAAATCTTAGAAAACTTAGATATGATAAACCTCTGGAGAAAACTTAATGGGGATAGAAAAGAATATACTTTTTCTTCAGCAATACATAGCACCTAAACCAAAACTGACTATGTACTAGGGCACAAAAACCTTATAATCATATACAGAAAGGCAGAAATAGTAAATACACACTTCTCAGACCATGATGCAATAAAAATCACATGTAATAAAGGGTCAGGGAAACATAAAGCAAAAACTAACTGGAAACTAAGTAATCTTTTTTTTTTGGTCTTTTTTTTTAGGTTTTTGCAAGGCAAACAGGGTTAAGTGGCTTGCCCAAGGCCACACAGCTAGGTAATTATTAAGTGTCTGAGACCAGATTTGAACCCAGATACTCCTGACTCCAGAGCCGGTGCTTTATCCACTATGCCACCTAGCCACCCCAGTAATTTAATCTTAATTTAATCTTTAATCTTGAGTGAATCAAACAACAAATACTAGAAATAATAACTCTATCCAAGAAAATGATACTAATGAGACATCATAATAAAATTTATGGGAGGTTGCCAAGGCAGTTTTGAGGGGAAACTTTTATCTCTAAATGAGATATGAATTAAATCCAGAAAGAGGAAATCAATGAATTGGACATGCAACTAAAAAAAGTTAGAAAAAGAACAAAATTAAAGATTCCCCAATTAAATACCAAATTAGAAATTCTGAAAATTAAGGGAGTGATTACTAAAATTTAAAGCAAGAAAACCATTGATCTCATAAATAAAACTAAGAGTTGGTTTTATGAAAAGTTCAATAAAATAGATAAACCTTTGGTTAATCTGATTCTAAAAAAGAAAGAATATAACCAAATTACCAGTATCAAAAACAAAAAAAAGGTGAATTAACCCCCAATGAGGAGGAAAGAGATAATTCAGAGCTACTTTGCTGAACTGTATGCCAATAAATTTGATTACCTGAGTGAAACAGATGAATATTTACAAAAATGCAAACTGCCCAGATTAACAGAAGAGGAAATAAAATATTAAATGACCCCATTTCAGAAAAAAGAAATTGAAGAAACCATCAATAAATTCCCTAAGAAAAAGTCTCCATGTCCAGATAGATTTCCAAGTGAATTCTACCAAACATTTAAGGAACAATTAATTCCTATTCTACATAAAACTATTTTAAAAAGTAGGAGAACCAGAAAGAACAATGACCAATGCAGGAAAGGATGGGGGAAATTTGGGGCCCTAATGCTTTGTTGGTGGTTCTGTGAACTAATCCAACGTTTCTGGAGAGCAATTTGGAATTGTGCTCAGAGGGCATACCCTTTTATCCAGCAATACCACTACTGGGCCTATACCCTGAAGAGATCATGATAAAGGGTAAAAACATCACTTGTACAAAAATATTCATAGCCACTCTGTCTATGGTGGCAAAGAATTAGAAACTGAGGAAGATGTCCATCAATTGGGGAATGGATGGCTAAATTGTGGTATATGTATGTATGTGATAGAACACTATTGTTCTATTAGAAATCAGGAGGGATGGGATTTCAGAGAAGCCTGCAAAGACTTGCATGAACTACTATTGAGTGAGATGAGCAGAACCAGAACATTGTACAAACTAACAACATGAGGGTAATGATCAACCTTAATGGACTTGCTCATTCCATCAGTGGAATAATCAGGGACAGTTTTAGGATATCTGTGAAGGAGGATACCATCTGTATCCAGAAAAAGAACTGTGGAGTTTAAACAAAAACCAAAGATTATTACCTTCAATTAAAAAAAAGTTTTCTTTTGTACTACATAATTTTGCTATCTCTAATATTTTATTCTTCCCCAAGAATATTTTTTTTCTCTCAACACATTCAATATTGATCAATGCATAGCATGGAAATATTGTAAAGATTATCAGACTGCCTTCTGTGGGGGGAGGGGGGAGGGAAAAGAAGGTGGAGCAGTTAACTGTAAAATTCAAAACCTTATAAAATGATAGGTAGAAACTACTATTGTATATAATTGCAAAATAAATAAAACATTTATATATTCAAAAAAAGAAAAAACAGGAGTAGTTCTGCTAAATTCCTTTGATGACATCAACATTGTACTGATACCTAAACCAGGAAGGACCAAAACAAAGAAAATTGTAGACCAATCTCCTAAGTGCATATTGATGCAAAAAATCTTAAATAAAATTTTTTGCAATGAAACTACAGCAAGTTATTACTAGGAAAATACATAATCAGGTAGGATTTATACAAGATAGGCAAGGCTGGTTCAACATTAGGAAAACACTCAACATAATTAAACATATCAATAGCAAAACCCACAGAAATCATAGAATTATTTCAATAGATGCTGAAAAAGCCTTTGGTAAAATACAACATCCATTCCTGTTAAAAACCACCAGAAAGTTTAGGCACAAATGGAGTTTTCCTTAAAATAATAAATAGCATCTATCTAAAACCATCAACAAAAAAGTGATGGGGATAAACTTGGAGCATTTCCAATAAAATTATGGGTGAACAAGGATGCCCATTATCACCATTACTCTTTAACAGTAATAGAAATGCTAGTTGTAGCAATTAGAGAAAAAAAAGAAATCAAAGAAATCAGAATTGGCAATGAGGAAGCAAAGTTTTCACATTTTGCAGATGATATGATCATATACTTAGTGAACTGGAGACAATCATGTTAAAAAATTCCTTGAAACATGGGGCGGCTACGTGGCGCAGTGGATAAAGCACCAGCCCTAGAGTCAGGAGTACCTGGGTTCAAATCCGGTCTCAGACACTCAATAATTGCCTAGCTGTGTGGCCTTGGGCAAGCCACTTAACCTCATTGCCTTGCCAAAAATAAAAACAAACAAATCCTAAAACTCCTTGAAACAATCAACCAATCCGGCAATGTAACAGGATATAAAATAAACTCACATAAATCATTGACATTTCTATATATAAACAACAAAGCCCAAGAACATGAGAAAGAGAAATTCCATTTAAAGTAACTAAAAGGGCAGCTAGGTGGCTCAGTGGATAGAGCACCAGCCCTGGAGTCAGGAGTACCTGAGTTCAAATCCGACCTCAGACAGTTAATAGTTGCCTAGCTATGTGGCCTTGAGCTAGCCATTTAACCCCATTTGCCTTGCAAAATCCTAAAAAATAAAATAAAATAAAATAAAAGTAACTATAAACAACATGAGATTTATGGGAATCTACCTCCCAAGACAAACTGAGAAACTGTATGAACACAATTATAAAGCACTTCTCACTGAAATAAAGTCACATCTAAATAATTGGGAAAATGTCAATTGCTCAATGTTAGGTCACGCTAATACAATAAAAATGACAATTTTGCCCAAATTAAATTACATATTCAAATGCCATACCAATCATACTATCAAATAACTATTTTATTGAGCTACAAAAAAATTACAAAATTCATCTGGAGCAATAAAAGGTCAAGAATAGCAAAGGAACTAATGGGAAAAAAATGTAAAGGAAGGTGGTCTTGCTCTAACAGTTCTAAAACTATACTATAAAGCAGTAGTCATCAAAACTTCCTGGTACTGGTTAAGAAATAGAGTAATGGATCAGTGGATCAGGATAGGTTCAAAAGAAACTGCAATAAATGACTATAGCAATATACTGCTTGACAAATCCAAAGACAACAGCTTCTGTGCTAAGAACTCAGTATTTGACAAAAATTGTTGGGAAAACTGGAAAATGGTATGGCAAAAACTAGGCATAGACCCATATCTCATACCCTATACCAAAATAAGGTCAAAATGAGTACAGGATTTAGACATAAAGGGCAATACAACAGATAAATTAATAGACCAAGAAATACTCTATCAGAGCTATGGAAAGGGGAAAAATTTATTACCAAACAAGAATTAGATTATATTATAAACTGCAAAATGAATGATTTTGACTATATTAAATTAAAAAGGGTTTGCACTAATAAAATCAATGCTGCCAAAATTAGAAGGAAAGCAGAAAGCTGGGAAACAATCTTTACAACCAGGAGTTATGATAAAGGTCTCATTTCAAAAATATATAGAGAATTGCATCAAATTTATAAGGTTATAAGTCAATCGCAATTGATAAATGGTCAAAGGATGTGAACAGACAGTTTTCAAATGAAGAAATTAAAGCTGTATATAATCATATAAAAAATGCTCCCATTCATTACTGATTAGAGAATGCAAGTTAAAATAACCATGAGGCATCCCCTCACACCTATCATATTGGTCAAGATGAGAAAAAAAGGAAAATGATCAATGTTGGAGAGGTTGTGGGAGGATTAGGATTATGCAATATGGAACTATGCCCAATAGCAATAAAACTGTTCATATCCCTTAACCTAGCAATTCCAATTCTAGGCCTATATCCAGAAGAAGTCATAAAAAAATGGGAAAAGTCCCACATATTCCAAAATATTCACAGCAGTTTTTTGTAGTGGCAAAGAATTGGAAATTGAGGGAATGCCCATCAATTGGGGAATGATTAAACAAATTATGGTATATGGATACTATGGAATATTATTGTTCTATAAGAAATCATAAATGGCCAGACTCTAGAGAAGCATGGAATGTAACCGGAACCAAGAGAACAATGTACACATTAACAACACCATTGTGAGAGGATCAACCTTGATGGAAGCAGCTCCTCTCAGCAGTTCAGAGAAATAGGACAACTGTATTAGACTGGCTATGGGTAATGTTATCTCCATCCAGAGGAAGAAAGACAAAACAAAACAAAAAAACAAAAAGCTCTTCAGAATCTGATGACTATTTTATTAAAATTCTAATTCCTCATACTGAAAATGACTAATCTGTAAACATGTTTATCAAAAATATATATATGTACAATGATAACCTGATTGTTCATTGCTGAGGGGAGGGGGGGTGGGAAGGGTGGGTGGAAGGAAGTTTTGTAACTTAAAAATATGCATATGGATGAATATAAAAAAATAATAAAATAGATGAACTTTTGGGAAAAAAAAACAAAAGAAAAGTCAATAGCAGAGATCACCAAAGCTCACATAGCAGTGGAGGGGCCTGCCTGTTCACAGCCATCATAGCATTGAAGGGACCTACTTGATCATAGCACATCCTGGAAACAAAGGAGTCATTTATCTAATATACTGTCATTCCCCAAATTGAACTTGGTAGGGACCCTGTAGAACCCAGGACCAAGAGTTTTGGGGATTTTCGGTTTATTTGTTTTTTGAGGCAGTCAGTGTTAAATGATTTATGCTCAGAGTCATACAATGCATAAGTGTCTGAGGAGGGATTTAAACTCAGGTCTTTCTGACTCTGGGGTAGGTGTTTTATCCATTGAGCCAACTATCAGCTCCTTAGAGCCAAGAGTTTTAAACTACACTGGATTCCACTATTTTCTCTACATATGTACCTCTCCACGTGATTACCTATTTTAAGTTTGTACCCACTGTCCCCAAAGATTGTGTGTACACGGGGGAGAAGATGCCCTCAGGAAAACTTTTTGTAAGATCTGTCCTTGCCATCCCCCTCTCAGTAAATGTCCTTTGGTAAAAATTAATGTCAATTGTTGAATGATATTGGTGGAAATATACCAGAGAGGAAGCATGTGTGATAGTATTAGAAGACAACCCCCTCAGGTTTAGCCCTAGAATCCTGAGGAAATAGTGACCCTCTGGGGACGTAACTTGCCAATGTTAGTGGGGCTTAAGAAAGTGAGTTTAGGGAGACAGGGTACTACTTCTGGAACTTCTAATAGCAAAGCAGGAATTGGAATACCACCTTGCCTTTTTTTTCCCCCTATAACTCCCTCTCTCCCTCCCAGCAAATGGCTGTTTATAGTAAGGTAACTCTTTCTAATTAATATCCTATGTGGATAATGGGGGTAATTTACATTTCTCAGGCTCTTATCTGTCTGGTTTCAGGTGATTCCTGTTCTAGTTCTTTAGGTTATTTTTTTTTAACCTGAATCTTTTAAGACAAATGCTAGTTGTTGCAAAATACTCCAAAGGAGCAGAGAGGACCTTCACATGTAACAAAACCATAGAAATCTATAATCTTCAAAGACAAGATGCAGTATAAAATTATATAGAGGTTACTACTCTTTTTCATTACAAACCTTCTTCAGGTAGTTAGTCACAGTTTAATAACCCTGAACAAAACCTAAGACTTTCCAAATAGGTCACTTACTGAGTACATATATTAATAAATAAAACAACTAAGGAGATATATTTACCACATATATGGTAAATTCAAACAATCTGCAAATAATATATTTACAAGTTCAGTTTGTGTTTTGTAATATGAAGGAAATGTACCTCCTAAAAAACTGAAAATAGAGATACTTTTACAATATGTTTAAAGTGGATCAGTTTCAGCCAACCCAGCTCAAATGCAATGATGAGACAGGATTCTCAGTGATAAGGAATAAGAGACTTTAGTCCTTTTTCAGTGTGGGACTATGGGGTAAAGGACCATCAGAGTTAAAATTAGATCATACAATAAATGATGTTGAGATTTTGGTCAGCTTTACCTTTTCCATTGTCATCAAAATAATAGCTACCATTCATATATTACTTTAATGTTAGAAAAGCACTTTATCCAAGTTATCTCTCAATCAATCAATAAATATTTCCATGCTAAGCATATGGAGGAGAAAGAGGTCTGAAAAAAGATTCCTGGAGAAAGCATTACTTGAGCAATTCCTAAAAGAATCTATGGATTCTAAGAAGCAGAAATTAGGAGGAGAATTCCAAGCATGAGGGACAACCAGTGAAAAAGCACAGATGAGAGATGAAGCATCATGGGTAAAGAACAGCATACAGGTTAGAATGGCTGGATTGAAGAGTGTGTAGAACAAAATAATATGTCAAGAGATGAAAAATAAGAATGGGGGGGGCGGCTAGGTGGCGCAGTAGATAGAACACTGGACTTGGAGTCAGGAGTACTTGAGTTCAAATCCAGCCTCAGACACTTAATAATTACCTAACCATGTGGCCTTGGGCAAGCCACTTAACCCCATTGCCTTGCAAAAATACCCAAAAAACCTAAAAAAATAAGAAGAAGAATGGGTCAGGTTATGAAGAATTTTAAATGAAAGAGCTGTATTTACATTTGATCTTTGATTCTGCTTCTGATCTTTGAGTCTGCTCACTGGAGTTTGAGTGGCGGCAGAGTCAGGGGTGACACAGTTGTGTCTACATTTTTGCAAAATCATTTCAGTTAGCATGATGAGAAAGTCTTACCTTTCTCCATCTGAGGAGAATTCTAGAAGTTCCAGAGTTGTAGCTAGGAATTTTTACATGCAGGGAAAATACCATATGCTTTGTATGGGGCAAGTAACAGAAAATGTGACCTCAGTTGACATGTTATATCGAGAACCATCCCATTTGAACAGGCATACTGGTGCAAGGATGTTGCTGAGGAGGCTGTTGTATGTGGGCAGGGTCAGATGATTGTTCCCTATTAATTATTCTTGCTATTTAGATACTGTGTTTACATTTTCCTAAAGGTCTGCAAGTGCTTTCAACACATTTTAAATTCTAGCCCTCTAAATCACAGTTCTAGATGTCTTACACTAATTACTCTTCCTAGGTCATTTATTAAAGTAAAATGGATAATTGAGGCAACTAGTTGGATAATTTAAGTAGAAATTCTTTTAATGTAGCTTAACCAACTAAGTGAGAAAAATGTGGAGGTTTTCCTATTATAGATTTCCTATATTTCCTATATTTCCAAATAACTGCTTCTAATTCTTTTGTTTTGTTTTTTTTTGCTTTGTAAATGTGGATGTAGGGCATATAGGTAACTCAGTGGATAGAGCGCTGGGTCAGGAGTCAGGAAGACCTGAGTTCAAATTTGGCCTCAGACACTTAATAGCAATCTAATCCTGGGCAAGTCACTTATACCTGTTTGACTCAGTTTCATCTAGAAAATGAGCTGGAGAAGGAAATGGCAAAGCACTCCAGTATCATTGCCAAGAAAGCACCAACTGAAGTCATGAAGGGTCAGACACATTGAAATGAATTGCACATTAGTCATGTTGTGAAAGAAGTAGAAGAAAAGGGAATCACAAAAATAAGAATAAGAAAAAACAAACAAAATTTAAAAAGTGAAAATAGTATGCTTCAATATGTATTAGCCTCTGGAGTTCTTTCTCTGAATATGAATGACATTTTCCATCACAAGTCTTTTGGAATTGTCTTAGATCACTGTATTGCTGAGAAGAGCCAAGTCTATCATAGTTGATCATCACACAATGTTGTTATTACTGTGTACAATGTCCTCCTGGTGTATAAGTCTTTCCAGTTTTTTCTGAAATTTGTCTGCTCATTATTATTTAAAGAACAATAGTATTCCATTATATTTACATAAACAATTTGTTCGGTTATTCCCTAATTGATGGGCATCCATTCAATTTCCAATTCTTTGCCATCACAAATCTGCTATAAATACTTTTGCATGTGTAGGGTCCTTTTCCCTTTATGAATTTTTTCCTTTAAATTGTTTTTTTTGTTGTTATAAGGGAAGGCTCTTTCCCTCTCTATGGGAATCTACATATATATGTATATATAATATATATGAAAAAATCTGGGTAACCTAAAAGGAAAAGATAAAATTAAAGACCTAGTTTTAAAAATTTTTAAATCCCAAAGATTCCATTTCGTATTAAAATGTGTATCTGAAGCACTGAGTTATTGCATAGGATGACAGAGTGAAGGACTCAAAAAAGGAGGAAAAACTATGCATAGGATCTATATGAGGTTTCTTAACCTATGATGCCAAAATCCTGCCAAAATTCAAGAGTCTTGAGCATGTTCCTGAGAAAATAGGGATGAAGGAGAGTCAGCTATTGAGAGTAGAGTACTATGCAAAAGAAATATGATTCTGGCATGCTTCTATGCACTGTTCAGTTGTATGTCAAAGATTCTTGTACTGAAGATTTGTTCCCTCCCCCAACTCCCATTCTAAACCATTCCAAGAAGCATTTCATTTATGAAGCGCAGTTTATTTCATTACATATGTCTTCTTGGGCTGCACTACTTGTTTACTTTTCTTGTGTTTCTCTTGTCTGAAGTGTTTGCAAAGCAAATAATTTTTTGAGGTCTGATTTTTTGGGTAGCACGTCTTCAAATGCCTCTTTTTTTAATTGGTCATTAGTTTTTTTTATTGGGACTCAAGTTCACAAGATTATGTCTCTTAAGGTCCTTTGTAATACACTATTCCATTCTGTCTTTAGGCTTCTAGTGAGTACAGCACAGTCTTGTGCTATTTAAATGTCCTTTCCTTTATATTTCAATGTCTTTCTTCTAGTCACTTGAAGAATTTGTGAACAGAATTGTTAAATTTAACTATTATGTTTCTTTTTTTTTAAAGTTTTTGCAAGGCAAATGGAGTAAAGTGGCTTGCCCAAGGCCACACAGCTAGTTAATTATTAAATGTGTCTGAGACTGGATTTAAACCAAGGTCTTCCAGGGCCTTTATCCATTGCACCACCTAGCCGCCCCCAACTATTATGTTTCTTAAAGTTACTTTTCTCCTTTCATTTTTGTCCTTTAATTTCATTATTTTTCTTTTGTTTCTTTGATGAGGTTTGCTAATATGGATTCAATTTTTTTGTAATCTGCTGATTATTTCTCCTTGTGTAGTCATTAAATTCTGCTTTCACTATTCTTTTTTTTTCACAGATATCTGAATTCATTTAGATGGTCTGGAGGTCATATTCCCTTCTGTTACTAAAATCTTCTCTGTTTATCTTTTTGTGCTATAAATTTGTTGTTGTTGTTTTTAAGTATGTTTCAAGCTATTGTCAGATTCCATTAATTTTTTCTCCTGGGATAGATAGTATTTTTCAACATAAATACCTCAGAGTTGTCTTGGATCACTGAGAATATATGTTATTCCCAGTTGATCATCATGGAATATTGATATTATTGTGTACAATGTTCTCTTGGTTCTGCTCATTTAATTTTGCATTAGTTCATATAAGTCTTACCAGGTTTTTCTGAAAGCATCCTGCTCATCATTTTTAATAGGAAAATATTATTCCATAACTATCATATACCATACCATGTTCAGTCATTCCCCAATTAACAGGCATGCTCTCAATTTTCAATTCTTCGTCATAAGCAAAGAGCTACTATAATCATGTATAATTCTTTTGGTAGTATTGCTGAGTGAAAGGGTTTGTATATTTTATAAGTCTTTGGGCATAGTTCCAGAATGGTTGAGTGCATTAGTGTCTAATTTTCCCACATCCTCTGCACCAGTTGTCATTATCCTTTTTCAGAACTATTTGTGCTGTCTTTTTTGTTTGTTTGTTTTTTGCAAGGCAATGGGATTAAGTGACTTACCCAAGGTCACACAGCTAAATATTAAGTGTTTGAGGCCAAATTTGAACTCAGGTCCTCCTGACTTCTGGACCTGTACTATATCCACTTTGCCACCTAGCTGCCCTGTGATATGTCTTAAACTAAGCTTGCTTTCTTCTTAGATTTTTGATAACCTTGTCTTTCCCATTTATATACCCTTATAACTCAATTTCTGACTCTTTCTCCTTTGATGGTGGACCTTCAGAGACAAGACTTCAAAGTGGTCACAGTCTCTTTGTACAGTGGGTAATTCACTTTCCATTAGCCTCAGCTTCTTCACAAGTGATCTCTGGGAGAATAGAACCAGTCTCAACTGGATGCCAATCCCCTTTGGTTAGGTTGAAGGAGCCCCCATACATGCTAGTGCCCTTACACAATTTTCTGTTTCTCATTTCTTTGCCTCAGCCCTCTTGCAGCAAGTGTGTTGCTCTGTTGACATGGAAGGGAGATAAAGCATCTGACCTTTGACTTTCCATATTACAGGGAAGGATAGCAGAGTTGAGTTTTGTTGTTGGATGGTGATTTGGCTATAGCTCTGTGATCTGGTACCTGTTTCTGCTATAGTTCCTGCCTCCTCAGCAGTCACAGCTCCTAAAAACCTGGAAAAGATTATTTTCAAAACAAACGTCTTTCCACAGCCAAGGCTCATCATCAGAAATAGATGCAGCTTATCACTGAAAATAAAATTAAAGAAGATGCAGGACCATTTGTTTTGCTGCTTCCTATTAACATTTTATTTGTTTTCCAATTATATAGTAGTTTCTACCTATCATTTTTTTTGTAAGGTTTTGAATTTTACAATTTTTCCCCATCCTCCCTTCCCCCCCATAGAAGGCAGTCTGATAGTCTTTACATCATTTTCATGCTATACATTGATCAAAATTGAATGTGTTATAAGAGTAAACATGAACCCCCTCCCCCCACCCAAGAAGATGAGAAACTTCAAGAATAGTGAGAGGAAGAAAAAAATGTACTTCAGTCTGTGTTCAGATTCCAATGGCTCTGTCTCTGGGCTGAGTTGCCTTCTTTATCATAAGTCCACCAGAGAAGTTGCTTCAATATTTTTCTCACAGTTGCAATTACTAGCTGTACCTCCACTCTATTCCTCCCCACTCTCATTTATTCTATTCTCCTTTCAACCTGGCCCTATCCAAAAGTGTGTTGTATCTGAGTACCCTCTCCCTCAATCTTCCCTCTCTTCTATCACCTATTCTCCCCTTTCTCCCCCCATCCCCCTTTATCCCATCCCTTTCTTCTTATTTTTCTTTAGGGTAAGATAGATTTTCTCCCCTATTAAGTGTGTATGTTATTTAGTCTTTGAGCCATTTATGATGAGAATGAAGGCTCATTCATTCCCCCTTGCCTTCCCCCTTTCCTCTCCATTGAAAAAGCTTTTTCTTGACTCTTGTGTGAAACTTATTAGCTTCTTCATCTCCTTTCCCTAACTTTATCACCCATTGACTCCATCTTTTTACTATATTATATCATTATATTCTACTCCTTCCTATATCCTGTCTATATATATGCTCCTTCTAACAGCTCTTATAAATGAGATAGTTCATATGAGTTATCAATATCTTCTTCCCATGCAGGAGTACAAACAGTTCAATATCATTAAGTTCCTCATAGCCCTTCTCTTCCACCCTCTCTGTGGTTCAACAGAATCCTATACTTGAAGATCAAACTTTCTGTTCAGCTCTGGTGGTTTCAATAGGAAAGTCTGAAAGTGCCCTGTTTCACTGAAAGTTCATCTTTTCCCCTGAAAAAGGATGTTCAGTTTTGTTGGGTAGTTGATTCTCAGTTGTAAACCAAGATCTTTTCCCTTCTGGAATATCATATTCCATTCCCTACAAGCCCTTAATGTAAATGCTGCCAGATCCTGTGTGATCCTGACTATGGAGCCTCAGGAGTTGAACTGTTTGTTTCTGGCAACTTTTAGAATTTTCTCTTTGATTTGGGAGTTTTGGAATTTGGCTATAATATTCCTGGAAGTTTTTCTTTTGGAATCTCTTTCAGGAGGTAACTGGAGAATTCCCCCAAATTCTATTTTGCCCTCTGTTTCTAGGATCTCAGGATAATTTTGCTGTATTATTTCTTGAAAAATGAAGTTTATACAGATGAGGAGATCAAAGCAATCCATAGCCATATTAAAAATTGCTCTAAATCATTAATTATTAGAGAAATACAAATTAAAGCTTCTCTGAGGTACCACCTCACACTTCTGAGACTGGCCAATATGACCAGAAAGAATAATGATCATTGTTGGAAGGGTTGTGGGAAATCTGGGACACTATTACACTGTTGGTGGAGCTGTGAATCCATCCAAACTTTTTGGAGAGAAATTGGAACTATGCCCAAAGGGCAACAAAAATGAGCATAACCTTTGATCCAGCAATACCACTACTGGGTATATAACCTGAAGAGATGATGAAAAAGGGTAATAACATCACTTATACAAAAATATTCATAGCAGCCCTGTTTGTGGTGACAAAGAACTGGAAATCCAGTAAATGTCCTTCATTTAGGGAATGGCTTAGCAAATTGTGGTATATGTATGTCATGGAACACTATTTTTCTATTAGAAACCAGGAGGGATGGGAATTCAGAGAAGCCTGGAGGGATTTGCATGAACTGATGCTGAGTGAGATGAGTAGAACCAGAAAAACACTGTACACCCTAACAGTAACATGGGGGTGATATTCAGCCTTGATGGACTTGCTCGTTCCATCGGTGCAATGATCAGGGACAATTTTGGGCTGTCTGCAATGGAGAATACCATCTGTATCCAGATAAAGAACCATGGAGTTTGAACAAAGTTCAATGACTATTCCTTTTAATTTACAATAAAAAAACATATCTTATTGTCTGATCTTGTTATCTCGTATACTATTTGTTTCTTCCTTAAAGATATGATTTCTCTCTCATCACACTCATTTGGATCAATGTACAACATGGAAACAAAGTAAAGACTGATAGATTGTTTTCCATGGGGGAGTGGGGTGAGGAAAGCAAGTTTGGGGGAAAATTGTAAAACTCATAAAATCTTTAATAAAAAAATACAAAAAAGGAAAAAAGAAAAATGAAGTCTAGGCTCTTTTACTGATCATGGCTTTCAGATAGCACAATAATTTTTAAATTATTTCTTCTGGATCTGTTTTCAAAGTCAGTTGTTTTTCCATGAAATTATTCACATTTCCTTCTAATTTTGGGCTTTTTTGAAAGACTTTTATTTCTTACTGATTTCTTGCAAAGTCATCAGCTTCCTTTAGTTCCATTTTGCATTTAAAGGAGTTATTTTCTTCAGAGAGCTTTTTTATCTCCTTTTCTAGGTGGCCAGTTCTGCTTTTTAAGGGTTTCTTCTCCTCATTTGCCTTTTGTTTTGCTTTTTCCATTAGGCTTAAACTGGTTTTTAACATATTATTTTCTTCAGTATTTTTTTGTATTTCTTTCACCAAGCTGTTGATTTGGTTTGCATGATTTTTCTGCATCACTCTAATTTCTCCTCCCAAGTTTTCCTCCACCTCCCTTAATTGCTTTTCAAAGTCTTTTTTGAGCTCATCCATAGTCTGAGCTCATCTATTTCTCTTGGAGGTTTTGGATCCTGAAGCCTCAATTTTGTTATCATCTGAATATGTGTTTAGATCTTCCATGGGACTAAAGTAATTTTCTATGATCAGATTCTTCTTTTTCTGTTGTTTACTCATTTCCTCAGCCCCAGATTAATTTATAGTACTTCTGAGGCTTTGGGGGGTTTTTTGGAGGACACCCCACTGGGACCTTTATTTCTCCAAGATCTTATGCTCTCTTGCCTGTGCCCTGGAGCTGTAAGGAGGAGTCCTGCTTGGCTTTCTTTGTATGAAGTCCAAACTGAAACCTGAATTTGAGTGTAGGCAAACAGCGGAGTCCTACCCTAAGGGAGAGCAGAGAAATTTCTGCTGTCTTCCCTGGGCCCCTTACCCTCTGTGGGTTTGCTCTGGGGGTGCAGGCTGATTTCTCCAGATTTTCACTGCACCTGTGGCTGGTACTACCTCACTCCACACTCATTCTGGTGTAGTAGAATTCTCTCCCCACCCCTTCAAGCTGTTCCAAGGCTGTACTGTGACTTGGGCTTTTTTCAACTCCCATTCCTGGTGAAACACATCCTTTCCGTGGAACTTCTAAGTTATCTTGGACTGGGAAAATATATCACTCAGTCTTTCTATGGGTTCTGTCCCTCTAAATTTTGCCTAGAGTCATAATTTGTTGGCTTTTGTAGTTCTCTGGGGAAGGTGTTCCCAGGAAATGCTGCCATCTTGGTTCTGGCCCCCCTGCTGCTTCCTATTATAGACTTTGTTTCTTCTTTTTTTTAGGAACTATTATAGACTTTGAAACCCTTGGACTTGAACCTGAAAATCTATTTTGTGTGTTGCATCCTCCATTAGAATGTGAACTGCTTGAGAGTATTTTCTATTTGTATTGTCTCATTTTCTATTTGTATTCCTAGCACTTAGCATAGTGTTTTCCCCTAATAAATGCTTTTATCATTCAATCACTCACTCATGCATGATTTTGATTTGTTTAGTTTCATTTTCTTTTTATGATCTCTTTACATTATATTGTTGTAGTCACTGCATAATTTTCTTTTGATTCTGCTTATTTTAGTTTGCATCAGTTTAGATTCATTTTACTGTGTTTATGTAAATTCTTCATGTGGGTCATTTCTCATTATAATATTTTTCTGGATGATCTCATCTTCTCTGAAAAAATGTAAGAATATGAAAGGCTAGGAGACACTGGCCTTAGGTTGCCAATTGAAAGTACCAATTCTATAGCAACTTAGTAAAACCTTTGGGTAAGAATGTACCAAGAACAGGCAGGATCATTCACTCTCTGATCATAATTACTGAGATTTGGAGGTATGTCTAGGGCACATTAGTACTCCTGGAAATTTATGTAGAATTGTGAAACCATTGAAAATACTACTTGTGGGTATGTGGTTGAGAACCGAAAGCAGACAGGGGTAATCAGAACCGAATTCTTTAGTGCTGTTTTGGGATTGCTTGGCGCAAGAAATGAGAATAGACCTTCAAGGACTCCTACTAATGGATATTATGTGATAATTACTTTGTATAAATTGGAAAATTAGATGTTATATACATGTAATCTTTAGCTGATTTATCATAATTTGATTTGTGATACTATGTATAAAATATTTACACAACACTATATGCACATTAATAGGTGTTTTAAGATGTGGGCCTCAAGTTGTATAAGTATATCCTGTGTGATTTGCAGGGTCAGCAAATTTTCCTTTTATTTTTGGGGGGTTTTGTTCCTGTTTTTTTTTCAAAATTTTCTTTTAGAGGATGATATATACTAAGTTTGTCCAAGATGATAAATAGATTGAATTCTCAAGCTACTACATTTAATAGAGCTATTTGAGAAAAGTCCTAGGGCTTTGTTTTACATGAGTTGTATCTATGATGCCAGGTAACTGTGCCATGGGAAGAAATTGGAAGGCTTTGAGAAAAAGAAAAATCAGTGCTCAGGATCTGAAATGAGAGTTTCTAAGACTGAAATGGCAATGTCCAAGAACCTAGGAATCAGAACATATTCCCAGGGCCCTCATGACAGGAGATATGAGCCAGAAAAATATAATACTGGCAAATGCAGTTTTCAAACAGTAATATCAGACACCTATATTCAAGAGTACAACTTCCCTCATTCTAGTTCCAAAGAAGATAGTTGAGAGAAGAAATGGAAAAAGATATGGAAAGGGAGCAAGAGAAAGAGAAAAAACAGGATCAGAAGGATGAGAGGGAGAAAGGAAGAAGGAAAAAGAGGAGAAGAAATGAGGAGAAGCGAAGAAAGAAAGAGACAGAGGTACTTTTCCCTATTTCATTTTAGAGTTGTAAGAAAAATCCTTTTTGATATGAACAGTTTTCAAATAAAGAAATTAAAGCAATACATAATTATATAAAAAATGCTCCTAATTATTACTGTTTAGAGAAATGTAAATTTAAAGAACTATGAGGTTTTACCTCACAGTTGGCTAAGATGGGAAAAAAAGGAAAATGATCAATAATGGATAGGTTCTGGTAGGATTGGGACATTAATGTATCATAGGTGAATCCATCCAATCATCCTGGAGAGCAATATGGAGCTATGGAACAATAGAACAATAACTCTGATTATACCGTTTGACTCAGCAATACCAATTCTAGGACTATATCCAGAAAAAATCATAAAAAATGGGAAAAGTTCCACATGTTCCAAAATATTCATAGCAGCTCTTTTTGTAGTGTTGAAGAATTAAAAATTGAGGAGATGCCTATAAATTGGGGAATGGCTGAACAAGTTATGGTAAATAAATGTTATTAAATACTATTGTTCTATAAGAAACCATAAATGTTTGGACTCTAGAGAAGCATGGAATGAATTACGGGAACTGATGCTGAGCAAAGGGAGAGAAACAAGAGGATATTGTACACATTAACAACAACATTGTGAGTTAATCAAACTGATTGATACAGCTCTTCTCAGCAGTTCAGAGAACTAGGACAACCCCATTAGACTGGCTGTGGACAATGCTCTCCCCATCCAAAGGAAAAAAAACAAAACAAAACAAAGTAAAACACAAACCTACAAAATCTGAATGAACACTAGATTCACTTCTTAAAAAGTTTGTCTTATTATTTCTTTCCTATATCATGGTTTTGTTTTACCTTAATCCTAATTGCTCATACCAAAAATGACTAATCTGTAAACATGTTAAACACAAATGTCTAAGTACTATATTCATCAAACTGCCACTGAGGGGAGGTGGGATGGGAAGGGAAGGGAGGAAGGGAGGATGGAAGGAAATTTTTTAATTTAAAAATATACATACTCATGTGGATGAATGTTGAAAAACTTTTATAACATTTAATTGGAAACATAAAATAAACTATCAGTTGAAAAAAAAACCTAGGGGCGGCTAGGTGGCTCAGTGGATAAAGCACCAGCCCTGGAGTCAGGAGTACCTGGGTTCAAATCCGGTCTCAGACACTTAATAATTACCTAGCCCTGTGGCCTTGGGCATGTCACTTAATTCCATTGCTTTGCAAAAACAAATAATAATAATAAAAAAATAAAAAACCTTTTCCCAAGCTACTCTACCCAGATGAGAACTGGTGAAGAAATTACTCTCACAAGAAATGTGATTTTTTAAAATTGCTTTTATAAGTTGGTTCTAATAAAATTCTTTAAAAATTGCAATGTATACTTCCTTATTTTTTAATAAAAGGTAACCTGATTGTAAATGACCTCTAAAAGTTTTCAGGCAAAAATTTATAATTATCTAAAACCAAATGGTATAATTATCCAAAATACTGCCTTGAATTGAATCCTAATCTATGTGAATCCAGAGATGAAGGGAAAACAGGCTCCACCTGCATCCTAATCCTAATACTGCATGTCATGAAATTCTGGGATCTTATCTCCTAGGGATAAGAGTAACTCAGTTTACTCATCACATTTCATCACCTTTTCTTCAGAATTAATTCCTCCTGACTTCCCCATATATAGGTACACAAAAGTGACAGTTTCAGGAAAACTCCCTACTAATTATCATATGGGGGAAGAAATGAAAATTACATCAAGAGTGTTCTATAACTTCCCAAGTTATACATGAATTGAGATGCAATTACCAGTTACTGTATTCCCAAAAGGAACTGGATAGTGGGGAACTTGTTCTCCTCATTTTCCTAACTTTACACTATAACAATATGGAAGAACATACTACATATTAACACATTGCTATTTTTCCCTGAGACCCTTCTGCTTTCCACAAACCTTAAAATTTTTGAATTTATTTTTACTTATGTCTTTTGGTTTTTCTATTACTTACACATCCCTTGATCTTCTCTTGAAAGTCATTACATGAGATGGGGGGTGGGGGTGGAGCCAAGATGGCGACAAGAAGGGATCAAGTCTTAGGTGCTCTCTGATAAAACTTGAAACTACGGACTCTAACTAAACTTTCAAGAGACAGAACCCACAAAGGGACCCAGTGAGGCAGTTCTCCTACTCAAGGTAACCTGGAAAAGTGCAGAAAGGCTCTGCTTCTCAGAGTCAGAGGGGCAGCCCACCAGAGGGGCGGCCCACCAGAGCGAAAGAACTTCAGCCTCTTAGAGGCAGTGCCAGGGCTCTGGGAGCCACAGCTCACAGCAGCGGGGGAGTCTCCTGAGCTGCACCCTGGGGAGCACTGGGTACAAAGTGGGTGAACAGCAGGGGGACCTCTGCCAGAGAGAGCACATGGAGCCCAGCGCTCAGGGCACACAGCCAGCAGCTTGGTCTTTTAGCAGCCCAGTTCTGGAAACAGAAGCAAGCAGAGCCTGTAAGCAGGAGCCTCCAGGGCATGAGCCCATTGAGCTGAGGGAGGGGAGTGAAGAGAGACTGCAGAGTTCTGTCCTCTGCCCCTGGAACAGGACTCTGGGGTTCTGACCACATTCAGATCCTGATAGCAGTCTAGGCCCCCACATAGAAGAGCAGGGCCCCCCCCCACCTCAGCCCCGTGGCAGAGTGGGGCGCTTATGGTCATTCACAGACCAGGAGGAAGGACACAGCCTCACACACTGAGACCCTTGTGGGAGTGTCCCAAAAGCTCAGGAAGCACCCCATAACCAGCCCCAGGCTGGGAAAATGAGCAAGCAGAGAAAAAAGAGCAACACCATTGAGAAATATTTTGCATATGAGCCCAAGAAGAATCAAAATACTCAATCTGAAGATGAGGAAGCACAAGCTCCTGCATCTAAAGACTCCAAGAAAAAACAGAAATTGGGCTCAGGCTATGACAGAGCTCAAAAAAGACTTTGAAAATCAAATGAAGGAGTTGGAAGAAAAACCGGGAAAAGAAAGGAGAGAGATGCAGGAAAAAACATGAAAATGAAATCAGCAGCTTAGTCAAGGAAATCCAAAAAAATGCTGAAGAAAATAGCATGGTAAAAACCAGCTTAGGTTAAATGGATAAAACAGTTCAAAAAAGTTATTGAGGAGAAGAATGCCTTAAAAAGCAAAATTGGCCAGATGGAAAAAGAGAAAAGAAAACTCTCTGAGGAGAACAAATCCTTCAGACAAAGAATAGAATTCAGGGAGATTGATAAATTTGCCAGAAATCAGGAATCAATACTTCAAAACCAAAAAAATGAAAAATTAGAAGAAAATGTAAAATATCTTATTGAAAAAACAACTGATATGGAAAACAGACTTAGGAAAGATAATTTAAAAATGATTGGAATACCTGAAAGTCATAATCAGGAAAAGAGCCTTGACATCATTTTCAAAGAATTACTACAGGAAAATTGCCCTGATATTCTAGAAGCAGAGGGCTTCTTGGGAAAGAGATCCCAAATAACCAACCCCTAGGCATATTACAGCCAAGTTCCAGAACTCCCAAGTCAAAGAGAAAATATTACAAGCAGCCAGAAGGACACAGTTCAAATATCATGGAGCTGCAGTCAGGATCACACAGGACTTAGCAGCAGCTACATTGGAAGCTCACAGGGCTTGGAATATAATATACTGGAAGGCAAAAGAGCTTAGAATGCAGCCAAGAATGAACTACCTGGCAAGGCTGAATGTCCTCTTCCAGGGAAAAAGATGGACTTTCAATGAACCAGGGGAATTTCAGATGTTCCTTTTGGAATGGCCAGAGCTGAATAGAAGGTTTGATCTTCAGATACAGGACTCAGGTGAAGCATGGAGATTGGAGGAGAGGGGGGAAATATGAGGGACTTAATGAGGATGAACTGCATGTATTCCTGCATAGAAAAATGACACTGATAATACTCATATGAACCTCCTCAGTTAATAGAGCAGGTAGAGGGAGCTTTTATAGTTGAAGCACAGGAGAAAGCTGAAGTCGAAGATAAAATATGGTGTAAAAATGGAGTCAATAGAAAAAAAGGGAAATGTAATGGGAGAAAGAAAAAGGAGAGGGGGAATAGGACAAGATATTTCATATAATAAGATTTTTTTTTTATTACAATGAGCTATTGCAATGATATGGAAGGGGGGAGGCAAGGGGGAATGAGGGAACCTTTGCTCTCATCAGAGGTAGCTAGGAGAGGAAACAGCAAATATAATAAATGGGGTATAGACATCTGGAGTAAGAAGGAGGGGGGGAGCAGGGGGAAGGGGTGGGGATGTGAATAAAGGAGAGGATGAACCATGGGGGGAGAGTGGTCAGATATAACACATTTTTTTTTTTACTTCTTGCAAGGGGCTGGGATTGGAAGGCCTGTCCAGGACCAAAAGGCCAGGTGGATTCTGGGCCTAAGGGGTGTTATGGGGGCTCAGGGCTTCTTGGCCCCAGGACCAGGGATCTGTCTTCTGTGCCACTCAGCTACCCTACAGCAGAGTCGGAGTGAAAGGAGAGAGAAAACATAGTACATGGTAGTGGAGAAATACGAAAGGAGGGAGTTGTGATCAGCAATGGAAACGTTGGAAAAATATGGAAGTAACTTTTGCTATGGACTTAACATAAAGAATGCGATCCACCCATGACAGAGTTGTTGGTGTTGGAACAAAGACTGAAACACATTTATTATTATTATTATTATTATTATTATTATTATTATTATTATTATTATTATTATTAGGGAGAGGGTGCAGGGCAAATGGGGCTGGGTGGCCTGCCTGGGGCCACATAGCAGGATGATCTTTGGGTGTCTGAGGCCAGATTTGGACCCAGGTGCTCCTGGCTCAAGGGCCAATGCTCTGTCTGCTACCCAGCCACCCCTACTATTATTACTATTTTATTTTATTTTGGGTCTTTTTTTTTCTTCTTTTAGGTTTTTGCAGGGCAGTGGGGAGCGGGTGGCTTGCATGTCACAAGGCTGGCTGATTGTTGGGTCTATGGGGCTCGATGTGGGCTCAGTTGCTTGTGGCTCCAGGGCTGGTGCTTTGTCCATTGCGCCACCTGGCAATACCTACAATTATTATTATTATTTTTGTTTTGAATTTTAATTTTTTCTCTCCCCTTTAGTTTATAGCCCAAGCAAGTCTATATTCATGGGAGGAGGGGTATTTTGTTTACTCTTAAACAAGAATATTTTTATTAATGTAAAAAAAATTTGTACAAAATGAGAATTAAAAAATTAAATTAAATTAAAAAAGAAAAAAAAGAAAGTCATTACATGCATCAAAGAATTTTTAAAAAAAGAATAATTCAGCAAAACCAAAAAAATCAAACATCTAGCTGTATATACACATGAAGTGTCTCTTACCTATACAAAGAAGGGAAGAAAATATATTTTTTCAACTCTTCTCCAGGGCCAAACTTGATCATTATAGACAGTATTTAGTTAATATTTTCACTCTTTTAATTCACATTATTTTAGTAATTGTGTATAAGGCTTTCCTAGTTCTTCTAATTTTATTCAGATCATAAGGAACAGCCTGTACAATGTAAAGAAAGTTGGATTTGAAATCCAAGAACTTGGAGGTCAAAGCCTGGCTTGCTACACTGGAAAATTTCTTCATATCTCTGACTCAGTTTCCTTAACTGTAAAATGAGGTGACCAGAAACTTTGAAAGTCCCAGCTCTAAATCTATAATACTATATAAGTAATCATTAAATTTATCTTTGTTTTTCTAACAGTCCATGATAAATATTTCATCACATTATTGTAACAACTTTAGCCATTTCCAACTGATGAGTAGTTTCTTTTTTTTTTAGGCTTTATTTTATTTTTTTTTTGCAAGGCATTGGGTATAAGTGGCTTGCCCAAGACCACACAGCTAGGTAATTATTAAGTATCTGAGGCCAGATTTGAACTCTGGTACTCCTGACTCCACCTAGGAACACCTCAGATAACTGTGTTTTAATGTGGCCTAAATCTGATTAGTGTTTTTGTCTGCCTATCACAGAACTAATTCCTTTTAAGTTTCCAATCTGCCAATTTCCCCCACTCCTATTGTTTGTTGTTGTTGTTGTTGTTTTTGTTGTTTTTTGCAAGGCAATGGGGTTAAATGGCTTGCCCAAGGCCACACAGCTAGGTAATTATTAAGTGTCTGAGGTCGTATTTGAACTCAGGTCCTCCTGACTCCAGGGCCAATCTAGCCATCTCCTGGAACTGATCTTTCATAGATGGTCAACTCACAATGCTTTTGTTATTTGTGTACAATGTTCTCTCTCTTTTTTTAATTTAATATTTATTCTCATTTTGTACAATCAATATTTTTTTATACATTAATAAATTATTCTTGGTTAAGTGTAAACAATACCCCCTCCCCCCAAAAATAAACTCACTTGAGTGGTAAAGGGGAGAGAAAAAAATTAAAATTAAAATTAATATCAGGACAATTTTCCTGTAGCAATTCTATGAAAATGATGTCAAGGCTCTTTTCCTGATCATGACTTTCAGGTATTCCAATCATTTTTAAATTATCTTTCCTAAATCTGTTTTCCATATCAGTTGTTTTTTCAATGAGATGTTTCACATTTTCTTCTAATTTTTAATTTTTTTGGTTTTGAAGTATTGAGTCCTGATTTCTGATAAATTCATCAATCTTCCTGAGTTCTATTCTTTGTTTGAAGGATTTATTTTCCTCAGTTTTCTTATCTCTTTTCCCATCTGGCCAATTTTGCTTTTTAAAGCATTCTTCTCCTCAATAACTTTTTTAACTGTTTTATCCACTTGACCCAAGCTGGTTTTTTTCATGCTATTTTCTTCAGCATTTTTTTGGATTTCCTTGACTAAGCTTCTGACTTCATTTTCATGTTTTTCCTGCATCTCTCTCATTTCTTTTTGCAGTTTTTCTTCTAACTCCCTCATCTGATTTTCAAAGTCTTTTTTGAGCTCTGTCATAGCCTGAGCCCAATTTCTGTTTTTCTTTGTGCTTCCTTATCTTCAGACTGAGTGTTTTGATCCTTCTTGGGCTCACAGGCAAAATATTTCTCAATGGTGTTCCTCTTTTTTTCTCTGCTTGCTCATTTTCCCAGCCTAAGCCTGTTTTGGGGGGTACTTCCTGAGCTTTTGGGACACTCCCACAAGGGTCTCAGTGTGTGAGGCTCTGTCCTCCCTCCTGGTCTGTGAATGATCATATGCGCCCCCCACTGCCACAGGGCTGATGTGAGGGGGGGTCTGCTGTTCTATGGGGCAGCCTAGACTGCAATCAGGATCTGAATGTTGGCAGAACCCCAGAGTCCTGTTCCAGGGGCAGGGCTCTGCAGTCTCTCTTTACTCCCCTCTCTAGGTTCAATGGGCTCATGCCCTGGGGGCTCCTGCTTACCAGCTCTACCTGCTTCTGTTTCCTAGATCTGGACTTCCTTGGCCATGCTGTTTGCTGTGTGCCCTGAGGGCTGGGCTTCACCTGCTAGCTCTGGTAGAGGTTCCCCCCCCCCCCCCGCTGTTCCCCCAATTTTTGCTTGGTGCTCCCCAAGGCATAGGTCAAGAAACTCCCCCACTGCTGTGAGCCATGGCTCCCAGCGCCCTGCGACTGCCTCCAGGAGGCTGAAGTTCTTTCGCTCTGGTGGGCCACCCCTCCATCGGGCTACCCCTCTGACTCCGGGGAGCAGAGCCTTTCTGCTTTTTTCCAGGTTACCTTGAGTAGGAGAACTGCCTCCCTGGGTCTCTCTGTCGGTTCTGTCTCTCAAAAATTTAGTTAGAGTCCTTAGTTTAGAAGTTTTATGAGAGAGCACCGAAGACAAGATCCGCTCTTATCATCATCTTGGCTCAGCCCCTAGAGATTCTCTTCACAATATTCTCTTAATTCTGCTCCATTCTCTCAGCTTCAAGCCTAATATATTTTAGTATCCTAATCCTGTTTTCCAACATACTTGCCTAATTTGATAAGGACGACATCTAATTCCTTTACTTCAGAGTCACTTATTAAAAATTTTAAAACTGGAACAATAAGGGGGGGGCACCACTCCCCAGGGTGTTTCCTCAGATTCCTCCTCAAGTTGACATAATCGTATTCAGTCTTGGTGATTTAATAACTAGATTAATAGAACATCTTAGGGGAACAACTAAGTTAATTAACAAATTATTTTTTTCCCATTTCCTTTTTTCCTAAAAGGATACAAACAAATGCTGGTTTCTCTAGTTATTCTCTATGCAGCATGTGTATTTACAGCTTTAAAGTTTAAGATTTTAATGACAGGTGATAAATTTGGGACAATCACTTAATTATACAAACTGAGCCGAATGTTGAGAGATGATTAAAGTAATAGTAAGGCTAACATTTAAAGGATTAATTTGATAGTTCACAGCTTTAAAATAGCAATTAAACCTACATTATCCAGAAAAATACACACCTACATTAAAAAATATAATTGTAGTAATGACTTTAATGCCAAAGATTTCCAATGAGATTAATTACCCAGTAACTGTCATCATTTAAAGTACCTCACATAAATTTTATATAATGGGGTACTTCCTGAAAGATCTCTGAAATGTGGATACTCTTGGGTGTTATTACTTCATTATTAGCAATACAAACCTTATAGTTTGAAGCAGGAAGTCAAGCCCAATTTACGAAATTTAAGTTACACATTCAATGTAAGCAGGCAAAATGCCAAGAATTGTAATAAACCAAGTTGGTTGTCTTTTGGGGTTTGTTTTTTTCACAGAAAGGGCCACTGAACATGTAAGATCATATAGGATAAGAAATAGAACCTTGGACCTCTCAATTACATCAGTGAATAGTGGTAATGCAAACAAGAGGTATCAAATCTTTTTTGATGGGAAGTGGACTAGGAGTAATTCCTTTGCCTTTATTAAATTTAACAAGCATTTAATATGTGCCATTTTTCTTACATCTTTTCAGATCTATGAACTGGTGAGCCATGCATTATAAGAGGTCTGATACAAAGATTCAAAAAATAACCTAGGGGGCAGCTAGGTGGCACAGTGGATGGAGCACCGGCCTTGGAGTCAGGAGTACCTGAGTTCAAATCTGACCTCAGATACTTAATAATTACCTAGCTGTGTGGCCTTGGGCAAGCCACTTAACCCCATTGCCTTGCAAAAAAAATTAAATAAATAACCTTGTTCCTGTCATCTAGAGGTGTACAGCCTACTAGGGCTTATACAATATGTACAGGGAGAAGAATCAGGAGCAGATAGAGACAGAGATAAATCACTTTCATCTGGGGAGAGAATTCATCAAAGAAGATGGTACCTAAACTGAATCTAGAACAAAGTATGTAGTTCAACACCCTTATTTTTTATTATATAAATATTTTATTTGAGTTTCTAATTACAAACAATGGTATTTCCTATCAATTTTTTTTTGGCAAGGTTTTGAGTTTTGCAATTTTTCTCCCTCTCTCTCCTCCTTCAACAGAAGCCAATCTGATGTAGGTTTTTGCAACCATGATAATGTTTTGTCCTTCTTTCCCTAAAATCACTGACAGCAGGAAAGTGATGCCATGACAAGCACATGAATTAGATTTTAGTGAAGGGGTCTTGTGCTAAGTCACCAGTCTCACTTTCCCCTCTAGAGCCATCTGGATCCTGTGAGTAGATATGAATCAGGAGGACTGGAGATGGCCCAGGATGTGAGGCAATCAAGTGACTTGCCCAAGGTCTCACAGCTGTGAGGTTGGATTCGAACTCCCATCCTCCTGACTCCAAAGTCAAATCTCTATCTACTGTGCCATCTAAATTGAATGTGTTATGAGAGAAGAATCAGATCCAAAAGGAAGAAAGAAAACATTAGATAACAAAATTACATAATACATAGGACAATTTTAAAAATTGAAGATAAACTTTGGTCATTTAAACTACACAGTTCCTTCTCTGGAAATGGCATTCTCTATCACAAATCCCCTAAAATTGTACCTGTTATTTTACAGATGAGGACCCTGAGCTCCAGAAAAATTAAATGACTTCCAAGGTCCCATAGATAGTAAGTTGCAGAGGGAAGTTCTGTTACTTCAAGTTTCTCCACTCCATATTTTAACAAGCACAAGGCAGGACAGAGTTAATTGGGTTCAGGGTAGGGTAAGGAAAGGTTGAAAAAAAACATTTGAAAGACTGCAGGAAGGAATCATTAGACTGCAGAGTGTATGAATGGTGAATAAGTGAAATATTGTTGGAAGAGTAGGTTGGAGTCAGATTGTAAAGGGACTTCCAAGCCAGAATAAGGGATGAGTAATGGGAAGCCTTTGAAGAATTTTGAGCCAAGAAAATATCAAAAACAGACCTCCAATTATGAATATAAATTTGACCGGAGAGTGAAGGATTGAGTAGAAAGTTGAGGAACGAAATCAGTATCCTAAACTGGAAAGAAAACTATAGTGAAAAGATCTCCGGATTTAGGATCTAAAAGACCTGGTTATTAATTCTTGCTCCCTTTTTTTTAATTATAAAGTTTTTATTTATTTTGAATTTTACAATTTTTCCCCTAATCTTACTTCCCTCCCCCACCCCCCCCACAGAAGGCTGCCAGTCTTTATATTGTTTCCATGGTACACATTGATCCAAATTGAATGTGATGAGAGAGAAATTATATCCTTAAGGAAGAAACAAAGTGTAAGGGATAACAAGATCAGACAATAAGATATCAGGTTTTTTTTTTTTCTAAATTAAAGGTGATAGTTTGGTCTCTGTTGAAACTCCACAGTTCTTTCTCTGGATACAGATGGCATTCTCCATTGCAGACAGCCCCAAATTGTCCCTGATTGTTGCACTGATGGAATGAGCCAGTCCATCAAGGTTGATCATCACCCCCATGTTGCTGTTAGGGTGTACAGTGTTTTTCTGGTTCTGCTCATCTCACTCCGGGCTCCCTTTTTTAATACCTGTGTGGTACAGGACAAGTCACTCTAGGACTGTTTTTTTCACCTATAAAATGAGTTGATTGGTCACTAGATTGTTTTCAAGGTCCCTTCCGTTTCTAAATCCTATACTTTATTAGATCAGAAGGCTATCAGAATAATTTAGAAAAAAGCTATATAAAGAGAGCCCTGAACCGGAGTGCAAGTAAAGAGGGGACAGATGGAAAGGAGACTGTTGAAGTAGAAATCTACAATTCCTGGGCAAGTCATTGATGGGGAAGAAAATCAACCTAGGAAGAGATGTGGTGCCATCAACAAAAACTGAGGAGATGGAAGGAGGTCCTCCTGTAGTTCTTAGTTCCCGCTTGTATTAGCTATAGTCAACTACCGTACCTTTTATTTTCTGGATCCTATCATCTGAAGACAAATTTAACCGTTTTTATTTCCTAGTTTCCGAGTATTCATCACTCTTCACCTCCAACTCCATAGAAAGTAATATCAAACACTACAGAATTGCAGGCTTAGAAAAGAGAGCTTGAGAAACATGAGTTCAATGCCCTCGGTTTACAGATTATTAAATTGAGTCACAAATCAATGAAGTGACTTTCCTCAAACCGTACAGTAAGTGGAAGAAAAGCGGAACCTCACACCACGGCGTTCAAGTCCCTCTTTATGAAACTAATCATTTCCCTTCAAGGTTCTTCTACCGTAGGTGCGTCACCTTCACACAGTTAGTTGGCCCCAGGTTCAGCGGTTCTCTCTTGGCCAGTTCTTTGTCCACCTTTGGGGGGAAGCTCTGGGAGAGCAGCCCCATGGCTACCGAGGCGCACACCAAACATGACTGGGTGGAGTCGGGAGGCTCATTCTCTTCTAGGAAAACTAGCGCCCACACAGCCCCAGCCCCGAACCAGACCCCTACAAGATTTCGCCTAAGGTGCAGAGCTTGCAGTGCAGACCCAACCTCTTCAAAGCTCGCAAAACCTGGGGGTATTCGTTCCGGCCCGGGAACCCGAACTCTGTCTCTTTAAGCTCCGCACCGCTGATGTGCAGAGAGAGCTACCTGTTTGTCTCCGCCCGTCTCCGCCCGCCGCCTCCTCCTTCTCCTCCTGCCCCCCTCCCTCGAGTTTCAGGTGAATGGGTCACTGGAGGCGGCGGTGCCACACCTGCTCCTTCCCGCCCCCTCCCCTTCCCTTTTCCTTCCCTTCCTTCTTCCCCTTGCCATTAGCCGCGGAGGTCCCCGGGGCTTCGCGCGCGATTGGAGAAGATTGGGGCACAGGTGGGAATTGCGCCGTGGAGGGAAGGGGCTGGCTGGGTGACAGCCCAGGGGAACCCCAGTTTAGCCTCGGTGCTGCGCATGCCCGGGGGCTGGGTGTTGAGGAGGGGGGAGAAGGAGGTGGTGGCTGTTGCCTAGCCCATTCTCTTGCCGCCTGCTCGGAACCAAGATTTAAGGAGAGCCCGAGTCAGGTGCGCGGAGGGCCGGGGAGCTCGCTCTCCTGCTGCGCCCCTAGTGCGCCAGGCGCGGGGAGGGTGAGTAAGGGGTGAGGAGGGGTCTTCCGCGCGCCTCTCACTCTCGGAGGCTTGGGCGGCGGAAAGAAGGAGGGGGGTCTCGGTCCTGGACTAAGGACTCGGCGGAGGAGCCGGTCTTAAGTCGGTGCCTGGGGTGGGGGGGAATTGGAAAGGAGAGAGGCGGGGATGGCTGGAGAGTTGGGGGGCCTCCCCCTTGGAAGGTAGTTGTGTGTGTGTGTGTGTGTGTGTGTGTGTGTGTGTGTGTGTGTGTGTGTTCGTGTAGTGCTGTGTGTTTGTGTGTGTGTGTGTGCGTGCGTTCGTGTTCCCTCTCTTTAGCTGAAATATTTAAAGCCACTCCCAGTTTTTCAGCGAAAACTTCGCTTTTCTTGGGTTATTGTTGTGGTTTTCTTGCTACAAATAAGTCTTGTTTGGGAGACTTCCCAGGAAGAGGAAACCCGAGCTGTGCTCGCTCGGGGCCGCCGTGCCAAGGCTCTATATATGCTCCACGGGGAGCGGTGTAGAACTTAGGGGGACCAGGGCTGAGTTGGGGCGCGTCCCGATCGCTCTGTCCAGACTTATTGTTAGCACCAAACCTGTGGCTTTCCAGAAGCAGAAATGAGGTCCCGGACCGGTTTGGTGTGGTTTTTGTTTGGAGGGAGTGCAATGCCGGGGTTCTCAGCCGGAGTAGTGGAGGTGGTGGCGCGCCCGATATAGCTAGACCTGGAGAAGCTCGGCTCCCCAGGTCAGTCCCGCAGAAGCTTTGAATCAGAATATTGACTAGGAGGTCACGTTTGGGATCCTTGCAGTTCCTTGCTCTGAAGCCCATCGTGCTTACAGTTTAGTTTTAATTTGTGTGAAAGATTTAATTTGTGTTTATTTACAGTTATATAGTTAATTGATCACTTGCGTATAGATACAATGTCTTCCACGCCTGACTCGTAGTAAAAACCTAATAAATACCGGATTGCTTGGGGAGAGTAGAGGGAACATATGTGGTTGTGATCTGGGTATCTTTCCTCTGCCATTTTTTTACCAAGATGATTTTTAGATTAGACGCTCACGCTTTCTTTTATCTTATTTGTACAATTTCTCATTACCGAGATAGAACTTTTAAAAGAAATGGAAGAATTGTATTGGAAACGTCCATATTTTGATCATTAATCAGCTTTCACAGGGAGATTGGTTAAATTTACTGAGAAGAGCTTTTTATGTCATTCTAGGTCTGGGCCCTGAACCAACCATCAGACATATTGTCTGTTTCCGAGGAGGTTTAGAGAAATGGGTTGAGGGGTTACTCACTACTCAAAATGGCCTCTTCATTCATGTAGTAATCCTTCTATTCTCAACTAAATGGTCTAATTTATGTCCATACATAACTGATCCTTGAAGGCAGAAAAGAAATTTTCTTGTCTAATGTAGATTCACCCATTAAAGCATGATGATTGAAATTATGGGAAACATCAAGTACTTTTGATTTAAGGTGATGGGGGACCTCCAGTCTTCTAACATTGTGTTAACTGTGTTAGGCACTGTGCAAAATTCTAGGGAATCAAAGAAAAGCACTGAAAGAAATAAATGGGTATTATTATTATTATTATTATCTTAGGTAAGGCACTAGCTGTGGTAGAATCAGGAACTGTTGCCAAACAGTTTAGGGCTTCTAAATTTCTTAAGATTGGATAATAGTTTATCTCCACCAGAAATCTGTACCTCTGAGATACTCAAGTGTGATGCAGAGACGATTTTTCTAAACCAAAATCAAACTGACATAGAAATTCCAGTGTTGGTAGAAAGTTGGACCCCCTAATGTAGCTGTTTAAAGCTTGAATGTTAATAACGAGTTATAATCTGTGTTAATTTTTTCAGCAAATTCACATGTATTTTTCTTTTCTTTTTTTTTTTAATTTAGAGGCTAGGCCAATATTCAGTATTGGTATATATATATATATATATATATGAATACATAAGCCATAATGGTATATGGTGTTTTCACTATAATTTTCCACAGAAGATTTGAATCACCATGACTTTAGATCAACCAGAGCCCCATGCAAATGACCCTAATGGAGAAATTAAGGCTGATGACTTTTGCACAGTCCCTCCTCCCCCACTTAAATTTAATTCATTTGCATGTCATGGCTTCATCTCCCTGGTGTTTGGGGTCTCCAGAACAAAGGAAAAACAACAGTAAAAAGCACTAGACACAAAACCCCCCAAAACGTAAGTATTTAAAAGACTGTGGCCGTAGTTTGAGACAGAAGCAAGCAACCATTCACTGATCACTCTACAAGGGAGTTTAGGGATAGAAAGAAAGCCAAAAAGTCTTTGCTCTCTAGGAGCTCACTGTCCTTACTGGGAAGACAAATGCAAATGACTTTACTTAGAAGAGATAGCTCAATCAGTCCATAGGATATAAAAGATTACCTCTGTGGGTAAGGTTGCTTGAGGGCAACAGAAAAACCCTTCCACAAAAGAGGACAATTTTATTAAGAGGTGGATAACCTAGAGATCGAGGTGAATAGGGAGAGCATTCCAGGCGTGGAATGTATTGTGTGCAAAGGTAGAAATGGGAGCTAGGTGTGTCCTGCTCCAGGACTGCTAGGCAGCCATTGTGACTGAGATTGTAGAAAGTTAGAGAAGAGGCCAAGTATGAAGAGCTTTAAATGCCTGAGGACTTTGTGTTTGATTCTAGAAATAATGGGGAGCTACTGGAGTTTACTGGGTGTCAGAGACCTACACTTTAGGAAAGTCATTTTGGCAACTAAAAAAATGAATTGGATTGAGGAGAGAAGGAAATCAGGGATATAGCAATGGCAAGGCAATTACTCTAGTCTAGATAGGTGATGAGGGCCTGAAGTAGGAGGGTGGAAACTAAGGGTATGAAGACTGAAACAAAATTGGTCAGTCAATTGGATATGTGTGTGAGAAGCTGAGAATCATAAGGTTTTGAACTTAGAGGGCTAAAGGAAGGCCGAAGATCTGAAGTGATCCATAGGTTAAAGCAGTTGGAAAAAATACTCATTTCAGACAGGAATTATTTTCCTTAAGTGAACAAACAAACCAGATTAAATGAATGCTTATGTCAGCTTTTTGAATCTATATTAAATATATTAAATTCAGACAGTAAAGAAACAGTGTTAAGTGACTTGCTCAGGATCACACAGCTAGTAAGTGTCTGAACTTGGATTCTCCTGATTCCAGGCCAGTGTTCTACATCCCTTGAGTCACTTAGCTGCCTCAGGGCAGAGAATAGAGCATTAGCCCTGGAGTAAGGAGGATCTGAGTTCAAATTCAGCCCCAGATACTTGATACTTTCTGGCTGTGTGACTATGGGCAAGTCTCTTAACCCTGATTGCCTCAAAACCAAGGTCATCTCAGTTCTGATTCATATCTGGCTACTGGACCCAGATGACTTCGGAGGATAAGAGTAAAGCTGGTGACTTAGCACAGTATCCAGTCACTCAAATCCAATTCACTTGCTTGTCATGGCATCCCCTCCCTGATGTCATAGTCTCCTTGGAGAATAAAGGACAAACAATAACAAAATTCATCTCACTCTTTTACTCTGACTATTTAAAAATAATTTTTCCCAATTATCTGAAAAGATAGTTTTCTACATTCATCCTTTTGCAAACTTTTGAGTACCACATTTTTCTATCACCATCCCTTATCTCCCTCCTCACCATGATAGCTAACCAACTTATTTAGATTTTATATATACTATTGTGTTTAATATATCATTTTAGTCATGTAAAAGAGGAAATAGAACTAAGGGGAAAAAAATCATGAGAAAGAAAGAAAAAACAAAAATTAAAAGTGAACATGGTATACTTTGCTCTACATTCAGACTTTGGATATGGACAGTATTTTTCATAACAGCTCTCTCAGGATTGTCCCTATTCACTGATGAGAGGAGCTTCATCCATCATAGTTGATCATCTCACAGTGTTGTTCTTTTTTATTTTTTTATTTTTTAGGTTTTTGCAAGGCAATGGGGTTAAGTAGCTTGCCCAAGGCTATACAGGTAATTATTAAGTGTCTGAGATTGGATTTGAACCTAGGTACTCCTGACTCCAGGGCAGGTGCTTTATCCACTGTGCCACCTAGCTGCCCCCATCATAGTGTTGTTCTTAATGTATTTAATGTTATATGTTTTTCCAGGTTCTGCTTACTTCACTCAGCATCAGTTCTTGCAAATCTTTTCCAGGTTTTTCTAAAGTTGATTTTTCCAGGCTTTTTTCTAAAACTGTTCATAATTTCTTACAGAACATCTTTATCACATTATTTTTCATAACTTACTCAGCTATTCCCCAACTAATGTGCATCCCCTTAATTTCCAATTCTTTGCCACTATTAAAAGAACTATAAACATTTTTGTACACGTGGATCTTTCTCCCTTTTTTTTTTATTTTGTTTATCTCTTTGGGATATAGACCTTGTAGTGGTGTTGCTAGGTCAAAGGGTATGCACAGTTTTATTGCCCTTTGGGCATAGTTCCAAATTGCTCTTCAAGTTGAATCAGTTCACAACTCCAAGAATGCATTAGTCCTGACTTCTTTTTGAATCTTGACTCCATCATCTAAGGTTTTCCCTATCTCTTTTAACTTTTGTATCATCTATAAACTTGGTGTGTTTATTTATCAAATTGTATTCAAGTCTTTGATAAAAATATTAATATCACAGAGCCAAGTACTATTACTTGATAGTCCACTGAAGATGTAACATCAAATTCAATTACTACTCCTTGAATCTAGCTCTTCAGTCAGTTTCATCTAATTGTACTCCTGTTTAGTCTGTATCTCTTCATTTTCCCACAAGAATAGTGTGATGTAGTTTATCAAACACTTTGGTGAATTCTAGGTAAATTCTATCAGAAGTATTCCCAGATCTACCAGTTTAGCAACTGTCCAAAAATGTTGGTCTAGCATGACCCATTCTGAACAGAACAGCAAAGGCCATTAATGATCACTACTTTTTCTAGATGGTTTCTAGCCAATTTTTTAGTAATATGGTTCTACAGTTTTTCTAGGAATTAAAATCAAATTCATTAGGCTTGAGTTTTAAGATTCCATTCTGATTTTTTTTGTTAAACTAGGATAACATTTGTACCTCTCTGTAATGCTTCTTCTTTTCTCTCTCTCTCTCTTCTTTTTTTTTTTTTTTTTTTTTGGTTTTTGCAAGGCAAATGGAGTTAAGTGGCTTTCCCAAGGCCTCACAGCTAGGTAATTATTGTGTCTGAGTTCGGATTTGAACTCAGGTACTCCTGACTCCAGACCAGTGCTCTATCCACTGCTTCACCTAGCTGCCCCTCTTCTTTTCTCTTGAGTTTTCAAATATCACTGGTATGATTCAGCCATGACATAGACCAGTTGTTTCAGAACCAAGTTCATCTGGACCAGGTGACTTGAAATCATAAAGAGCAGTCAGATACTTTTTTCTACTCTTTTTCATCAGCTATCAAAGAGATCTTTCTAAAGTTCAGGTTTGACCAAATCAGTCCCCTTCCCAATTCAATAAACTCCTTTTACTCACTTTATTTCCAGGATCAACTCCCATCTTCCCCCTGTTCCCTCCCCCCCCCAAAAAAACTTTTAACACTCTTTTATCATCTAGACCCTTTTTACCTTTCCAGGCTTCTTCCTCCTTGTACTGTTTGATCACAGTAACACTAATCTCCTTTGCTATTCCTCAATTAAGACATAACAACTTTCAATTGATTCAGTTTTCTTTATTTTTTAAAAAAATTTTTACTGGGGGTGGGGGGAATTAAATAGAATAAAATACCCAAGAAAGATGACCATTTTAAATAGATTTTTTTTTTAATCCTTCAGGACAAAAATTGCATTTCCACCTATCATACTAATAAAGTGTAATATTGTTGACTTCTCTCCATCTGTACCCATTCAAGTATTTAGAATGCCCATGTTTACACAGTAGCTCAAATGTTAAACTGCCAGTGTACTAAGTCTTGTGTAAAGATTTGAGTTTTTTGGGGTTTTTTTTTAAAAGTGCTCTAGGGGCAGCTATAAAAAAAGTGCTCTAGGGGCGGCTAGGTGGTGCAGTGGATAGAGCACCGGCCCTGGAGTCAGTCAGGAGTACCTGGGTTCAAATCCAGTCTCAGACACTTAATAATTACCTAGCTGTGTGGCCTTGGTCAAGCCACTTAACCCCATTGCCTTGCAAAAAAACTAAAAAAAAAAACAAAAAAAAGTTCTCTCTCTTTTGGTGCATTTGGTCAACCTCGTTGTTGATCCAGGAGGTGGAGTAGCTCTCTGTACCCTGTTTCTCTACCTGACAGGCAACGAGGTGGTGCCATAATGTATAGAATGCCAGGCCTGGAGTCAGGAAGACCTGAGTTCAAATTTTGTCTTAGATACTAACTATATGATCCTGGGTAACTTGTGTAACCTTGTTTGCCTCAGTCTGGAGAATGAGACGTACAACAAAATGGCAAACCACTCCAGAATCTTTGCTAAGACCCAAATGGAATCACAGAGTCGGAGACAACTGAACAGCAACAATAGAACCACCTGAGTATTCACCATGCTTGCCTCTTCCTCCTGGCATGTTCTCTGAAGTCTGGTGCAACTTAGTTATGATAGGATCGCAGATGTTTTCTAATTCTATCTTTTTTTTTCCTTTTATAAACTTTTGTTTTCCAATTAGATGTAAGGATAATTTTCAACATATATCTTTTGATAAGAACTTTGAGTTCTGCATTTTTCTACCTCCTTTACACCCCTCCCCTTGACAGAGAGCAGTCTGATAGAGGTTATATATGTACAACTATGTTAAACATATTTCCATATTAGTCATGTTGTGAAAAAAAAGAAAAAAGAGGAAAAACTTTAAAACTAATTTTTTAAACTAATTTTTAAAAGTGAAAATAGTATGCTTTTGTCTTTATTCCAACACCATATTCTTTCTCCAAATGTGGTTTGTATTTTCCATTACAAGTCTTTTAGAATTGTCTTTGATCATTGTATTGTTGCGAAGACTAAGTCTATCACAGTTGATCATCACACAATATTGATATTCATATGTACAATGTTTTCTTGGTTCTGTTCACTTCACTCATCATCAGTTCAGGTAAATCTTTCCAGGTTTTTCTGAAATCCACCTGCTCATGATTTGGCAAGTTTCAAATTCTTCTCAGCAGTCAGATTCTTATTGAACCAGTTGATTATTTCATTACATTTGTCACTATTCTTCTGTTTATCTTCTTGATATCTTAGAATTTCTCATCTTCCACCGTATATTTTTAAATTAAAATTTTTATCTTTTCCAATTATATGCAAAAATAGTTTTCAGCATTCATCTTTTTGTAAACTTTGGAGTTCCATATTTTTCTACCATCCTTCCTTCCCTCACCCCCTCCTCATAACAGCAGGCAATCTAGTCTTCATATTGAAAGCATAAGCTTACCACCTTACTATTTAGAAAACTTGGTTGGCTTTCTATTATTTCCCAGATCAAAGAAAACAAAAATCCCTTATTTTCATTTTTTAAACCTCTTTCCCTTGTTTCTCTACTTCTCATCTTTACCTTTATATTGCTCAATTTTCTTGACCATATATGTTCAGTCTTATTTGCTCAGGTGACAATCTTTGTCACTGATGATAAATGCTTTCATCAATAACTGATGCATGGAGACTAACATTTGCATCACTGTCAAAGATTATTTAAATCTGATAAACACCCTTGGGGGCAGGGAAATTCCTATGATCTCAGACTCACCTAGTAGGTTGTATCCTTTGCCATTGTTCTTTCTGAGTAAGCACACAGGCTGGTGTAAAAGTCTGTTTAGGATTGGTGACAGGGATATACTGTAATTAGATTAAACTAGCTCTCATGCCAATTATTAAAGCAACAAGTGCTACAAATTAACTCATTGTTTTATTAATTGCTTGGACTTAAGAAAGTCATCAAGGAAATGTTACTATGCAGATCAAACTTAAAAAATATGTTGTGAGTATGTTCTTTTTCCCTCCTCCCCACAATGAGTTAGTTATTAATCATTTACCAGTATATCCCTGGGTGGTGGGATTCAGTTTCTGCCAGCAGTTTCAAAACCAAGAAGAGTGACATCCAACTACAAGCAGTCTTGGACTGCTGTCCTGTAAACAATAGTCTTATCAGAATGGACATTTGAGTTTAGCTCTTTGCCATTGAAAATGTTAAGTAGAAATTTCTGAATCCTGGGTATGTGAGAGGAACCACCCACTAAGGTGAAATCATGGCTCTATAACTTAATTTACCTTGGCATCCCCAGATCATTTTCCAGCCTACCAAGGAAAGTTTCAACTCCTGGAAATGGGTATAAGCAAAGAAGTTGATACCTTCATAGAGGGAGTCAGTTTCAATATTAGTCTTGTTAAGGGAAGAAAGGGTACATATAATTTTCAAGTTTTCATTATCCTCTTGCTCTCATTAATTTCCCTCTTAATACTGACTGGCATTTGAACTTATAAATAAAATGGTTGACCCTTTGGTCATCAAAAGTCTCAGTACCCAAATGGGTGTTCTCAACTGTGAACTTAACCTCAAAGATTTTATCTTCATTTGTAGTTACAGAGGCATTGAAAGTGTCATCTCACAAGTCAAAGATCATAATGTTCCTCTCAGTTCTAACCTTTTCGGTCATGACATTGCTTTAGCAGCACCAGTTAGCTCCTTGAAGAGTGATGTAGAAAACCTGAAGACTAGTAATTCAACCATCTTTGGTGTACAGACATTGGAATAAATGAAGAAGGTTGATATTGTGACCAATTTATTTATATTCATTCCCCATTCTCATAATTAAGTTTAAAAAATTTTTCTCTTTCAAGTTCTTCCTCCTAATACTGGCTCTTCTTTCCCCAGTTCCCCACCTTTGTTCTTTTTACACCTTTTCCATTAGAAGAGCTTCTTTATTTTCATGTCAAACTCTCTTCTCTTTTTTTTTTTTTGGCAAGGCAATGGGGTTAAGTGGCTTGCCCAAGGCCACACAGCTAGGTAATTATTAAGTGTCTGAGGCCAGATTTGAACTCAGGTACTCCTGACTCCAGGGCTGGTGCTCTATTCACTGTGCCACCTAGCCACCCCACTCTCTTCTCTTTTGCTACTCAAATCTTCCTACCTTAAGTCCATATATTTTCCTATCTTTTGAACATTTCCACTTACTGTCACTTAAACTGAATATCCAAAATTAAAATTCATTCCCTCCAACAAACTAATTTTTTTTTCTATTTACTTGGATTCTGTCATTGATACTACCGTTCTCCCAGTCACTTGTACTGAAAACCTCATTGTCATTTTTAATTTAAACTTTTAATTCTATGTACCTAGGTAGCTAGGTACCAAATCCTAGCAATTTTAGTTTGTTTTTTCCCAAAAAAGTTTTTGCAGCCACCCCTTTCCATTGCTAGTACTTTGTTCTCCGAACCTTGGACCTTGAGGCACTTCAGTTTGATTAATGCAAAAACCTCTTGACCTTGAATCTAGGCTCTTTTGATCCTCTTTTTTTAATCTTTTTTTTTCCAATTACATGTAAAGACAGTTTTCAACATTGATCCATTTCCATGTTTATTTGTTCCACATTTTTCTACCACCCTCCCTTCCCTTCTCCCTCTCCATGGAGGCAAACAATCTGGTAAAGGTTGTACATGTACAGTTGTGTTTAATGTATTTCCATATTGGTTCTGTTTTGAAAAGGAATTAGAACTAAAGGGAAATAAAACCATGAGTAAGAAAGAAAAAAACATAAAAGAAGTTTTGAAAAGTGAACATAAAATGCTACGTTCTATATTCAGATGCGGTAGTTTTTTCTCTTTTTAAAACAATGGGGTTAAGTGCCTTGCCCCAGGTCACACAGCTAGGAGTATCTGAGGTTGAATTTGAACTCAGGTCCTCCTGATTCCAGGGCCAGTGTTCTATCCACTGTGCCACTTAGCTGCCCCCCGCTGCCCCCCCCCCCCGTGACATTTTCTATAGCAGGTTCCTCTGGCTTAACCTTAAATCACTGAACTACTGAGAGAAAGCTTCATCCATCATGACTGATCATCTCCCAATGTTATTGTTAATGTGTACATGGTTCTTCTGATTTTGCTCCCTTCACTCAGCCTCAGTTCATGCAAGTCTTTCCAGGCTTTCCCTAAAGTCTGGCTGCTCATTATTTCTTTCAGGACAATAGTTCTCCATAACATTCATAAACTATAACTTGTTCAGATATTCCTCAGTTCATGAATATCTCCTCAACTTTCAATTTTTGCCTCTTCAAAAATAGCTCTTATGAATATTTTTGAACTTATGTTGATCCTCATTTCAATGCTTTTATCATACATGTGACACTAATCTTCCTTAATCACTACTTATGTTCTTTCCTTGCTCAAAAACCTTTCATGTTCTTTATTTCCTATTGCATCATATTTGATTTCCTTTAGATCTCTCCTCTCTGTCCAACCTTACTTCCTGTTATTCCCAATATGTACCCTTGCAATTATGCTTCTTGCTCCTGTTGCCTGAATGTTTTCTCTCTCTCTGTGGTTTCACTAAATCTTCTCCAAATTTTTAGATTGAGCCACTGTTCTATTTCCTTTATGAAGCCTTCCCTGTTGACCTTAAACTTCATTTACCTGGACTTGTGATCTCCCATAACCCTTAGAATCTTTATCACATCTTTTAAATTCTTAATTATTTACTGCTTTCTGGTTTTCCTAACAGTTCTTATTGAGTACTGAGTCATCCTCTGAGTGGTTTGGGTTAATTGACTGGACTGCAATTGTTTCTGGTTCTAGCTTACCCAGACTTAAAATTCTTCAAGAAGAGACCATTTTTTCTGGGATGTTGTAGAAAGGATTCACAAACTATATGTTCTTCGTGCCCCTTTTCCACTCTGACATTCTATACTCCTTGTATTACTTGATCCTCTTTCACATATGAGTTAGTTTTGTCTTTATAACTGGAAGTGCCTTGAGGGCTAGGACCCCAACAGACCCTATCACGTTGCTAAGGGCATAATCAGGTCATTCAATACATTAATGAAAATTTAAAATTCATTTTATTATGTTTGTGTGTGCTCCTCTACGTGTGTACTCTCTTCTCACATGTTCTCTCTTCACCTACTTCCCCATAAATGTTCCTTATGTATCTTTGTGGTATAAATCTGAGATTTATGGGGAAATATTGCATTGCTCTCTTTTTTTTAAGCAAACCCTTTCATTTTCTCAGAATAGCAATTTCTTTTATTGTGGATTATGTTATATAGAGCTTTAGGATTAAATTAAGCAACCATTAAAAGAGTATGAATTTTTGAAAACAGGATTTTGTAAAAAATACATCATAAAATTGTGTATTTCATCTATTGGGAAGTTTTAAAAGTTTTATTGAACTTTTTTTGCTTGTTTTTCTTCCATTTTCTTTCTTTAATAACAGAATACAAATAATAGATTTTCTGATACAAAATTAGGTTATTTGAGGGTGAGGAACATCTTTGTCTTCACAGTGCCTAACCTATAAGCACTTAGGCTTATTGATGAATTTAATGTCCCAACCTATGGCAAAATGAAGAATTATGATACTTTATTTATCCCTCCCTCCTGGGGTTGTTGTGGAAAAAGTTATTTAAAAATATGGTATAAATATATGCAGTTTTTATTATCATTATTAATGTGAAATTATGGTCAAGTAAAGAAGTAAACAGTTCACTTAGAATTTGCCATTTGAATCTTTAATAATAGTTGAGGAAAGGAAGTGATTAATTGCACAATTTCAAGATGGACATGTAGCTAAGCTTCCAGTATTACAATCAGGTAAGCCAGTGATATTAATCTAGTTTCTTAAAAATTGTTTATTACTTAATCACTTATTTGTTTCTTTTTCTTCTCAGGTTGTCTTATCTTGGAAGAAGTTAAGAGGAATTCTTCATCTTGAAATTCCCTATACCATTGATATCAACAATGTCATCCAGACCATTTGAAAGTCCTCCTCCATACAGACCAGATGAATTGTAAATATCCTTCTGATGTTTTTCCTTAATAACTTAGTTCTCCACAGGTAGTGAGGATATGTAGTTGTTTGTCAATGAAGTATGGTTCTTGCACTTAGAGTTTTGACTATTGTCACAATATAACACCTTTAATAAATTTTCTATTTAAAGATTAATATGAATTTCCTTAATTACATTATTTGTGAGTGTTTGTATCATTATACATAGAGTGGGATTGGATTACTATACAATTTTCTTAGTGAAAATTGGAACAGAACTGATGATGCCCTCATTTTTTTAGAGAGTATGTAGTAGATTTGTGGTGACCATTTAATATATATGGAATTTTAAAATATTTTCTTGTTTCTGAATGTTATGGAGAACTATTGTCCTGAAAGAAATCATGGGCAGCCAGACTTTAGGGAAGCCTGGAAAGACTAGCATCTTCTGCTAGTTTTCGTTTTTCCTTTGGGTTGCTGCATGAAAAGATCATAGCATCAGGGTGGCTAGGTAGATAGAGTACCAGCCCTGGAGTCAGGAGTACCTGAGTTCAAATCTGACCTCAGACACTTAATAATTACCTAGCTGTGTGGCCTTGGGCAAGTCACTTAACCCCATTTGCCTTGCAAAAACTAAAAACAATAAATAAATAAAAATAAAAGATCATAGCATCACAGATTTAGAATTGGAAAAACATCTCAGGTCATCTAGACTAACTCCCTCATTTTATAGAGGAAGAAATTGAGACCCAGGGATGTTAGATGATTTTTCCTATATTTTTCTTCAAATTCTTTTTATTTATTTATTTAACATAGGCACTCATTTGTGATAGGAATTGCTGTGGTATTAGAAGTTCAGACTTTGGCCAGGCTACTTAAACTCACTGATTTGAGCAAAAATTAAACTAGAGAGATGGTGGTATTGGATATTGGACTTATCTTAAAAGAAGTTCTAATCCTAGCTTTGCTACTTAATAGCTCTATAACTTTAGTAAATAAGCCTGTTTCCTCATTTTTTAAATGGGAATTTGTTTTGTTTTGTTTTTTTGGCAAGGCAATAGGGTTAAGTGACTTGCCCATAGTCACACAGCTAAGTAAGTATTAAGCGTCTGAGGCCATATTTGAATTCAGCCCTTCCTGACTTGAGGGCCAGTGCTCTATCCATTGTATCACCTAGCTGCCCCTAAAATGTAAATTTGAAAAAAAAATGTTAATTAATGAAAATTCATTTCCTCTCCACTTACCCTGTCATTGGAAAAGGGAAAGCAAGACCCTTGTAACAAATATGCACAGTCAAGCAAATCAGATCTCCTCATTAGCCATATCCAAAAATTTATTTGTATGTGCATATCTATCCATCTATACCCCAAATCTGTCACCTCTTTTTCAGGAGATTCATTGTATGTTTCCCTCATAGATCCTCTGAAATCATGGTTGATAATTACATTTATCAGTTCTTTCAAGGTTATTTGGCTTTACAATGGTTGTTGTTGTATAAATTGTTTTACTGGTTCTGTTCATCTCCTTCTGAATCACTTCCCAGGTTTCTCTTGAACCGTCCCTTAATCATTTCTACAGCACAGTAGTATTCCATTGCATTCATATACTATAATTTGTTTAGACATTCCTCAGTTGATTAAAACCTCTTTAGTTTTCAAAAGTTCTTTGCTATCACAGAAAGTGGCCAAAAAATATTTTTATTCATGTGAGTTTTTTTCTTCTTTCTTTAGAATAATCTTTTTTGGGGCAATATGGAACTTCTAATGCATGACCTACTTCACAAACAGGGTTTTTGGAAGGATCAGATAACATAATTAACTATACAGAATGATTTATAAAGACAAAATGCTATAAAAATTTGAGTTATCATAATAAATGCCCTCTATAGGACTGTGAGCTAATCAACTAGGATATTAGGTTTAAAGATCCTCATTTTTTTTTCTGAACATAAGACATTTTTTTTTTTGACATTTGCATACTGCAAGCTCTTTCTGGGCAGGTTTTATGTTCTTGAAGAACACAGTAAAAATCTACCTTTTATAGCTTTGGATCTGGGTTTTAGTGGGTATTCCTTCCATTCCCCTTTCATCCAATGTGATTCAACTGGGATCTTACCATAAATTTTCTTACTGAAAAAAAATATATATTTTTAAATTTATTGCAGCAAGCCATCTCATTATGCACCAAGCAATGACTTATACAATGGAGAGATGCATGTTCGACCAATGCTTTCTCAGCCAGCCTACTCTTACTATCCAGAAGATGAAATACTTCATTTCTACAAATGGACTTCCCCTCCAGGAGTGATTAGAATTTTGTCAGTGATTATTATTGTGATGTGCATTGCCATCTTTGCATGTGTGGCTTCCACACTTGCCTGGGACAATGGCTATGGAAACCCCTTTCTGGGAGGTGGTCTAGGTGGCTACCCTTATGGAGGAAGTAGTGGCTTTGGAAGCTTCGGTAGCAGCTATGGCTATGGTTATGGTTACAGTTATGGCTATGGAGGAACTTATACTGACCCAAGGGCTGCCAAAGGCTTCTTACTGGCCATGACAGCATTTTGTTTCATTGCTTCATTGGTGATATTTGTGACCAGTGTTATCAAATCAGGAATATCCAGATCAAGAATGTACTACTTAGTAGTAATCATTGTAAGTGCTATCCTAGGCATTATGGTCTTCATTGCTACCATTGTCTACATAATGGGAGTCAATCCTACAGCACAAGCTTCTGGATCAATGTACTCAGTTCAGATACATGCTCTCTGCAACCAGTTTTATGCACCTACAGCAACTGGACTTTATGTGGATCAATATCTTTATCACTTCTGTGTGGTGGATCCCCAAGAGGTAGGAGTATATGAATTTTTTTTCCTATATGAGTCATTAACTATTAGTTAACATAGTTAACTTGCATGTTTTGGGGTGATGTGTAGTGTTTCTTTTTAAATTAGAAATTTCCCACTTTTACTTTTACTCAATAATTTACTCTTATTTTGGGGGGCTTTGAGGAAGGCGAAAAGTGCAGGCGGGGAATATGGATTTGTAAAACTTTGTACAGCATCAACCTATTCTCAAAAAATAGAATGTCTGTTTAAATATGAGTTTTATTTCTGCTGCTCATAAGTCTGCTACAGCAAAGCAGATTTGGCTGATTGAATGTCTTTGAAGCATTTCCATTGCCCTTTCTTCTGCCTAGGGACTCTCATACCTGAGCCTCCCTACTTATGGTGACTGTAGCTTTTCTTTTTGACACATAGGTGGTAAAATGGAAAAGGTTAGGGTTTGGATTTTTGATTTCACTGATAAAGTGATTCTCAGGGAAGGAAAACCACCAATGCACATCGTCTTTGTAACTGGAGGTCTTAGAGAATAGTCTAGAGTGCTGACAGCATCATAGATGGGACTTGAACCTAAGTTTTCATGGCTTGGAGACCAGTTCTTTTTCCCCTAGGCAGTTAACTCTCTTTGAATCCTGGCTCTAATGCTTAATAATCTCTAATCTTGGGCAAATTATTCAGCTTCTCTAATCTTCAGTTTTCATAAAAAGAGGTGATTGAATTAGTCAGCCTCTGAGTTCCCTTCTAGCTCTAAATTTTTTACCTTATTACAAATCAGTTATCTATAGCTCATGACTATAGCCAACCATTTTTCAGTTGTGTCTGACTCATATCTTCCATGTCAGTCAAAAAATGAGAAGATTACAGTAGTAGGAATGTTCGTACAGGAAGATTATTCCACTTGGACATCCTCTTGTCATTAGTGGAAAACTGAAAAGTCCTACCATTAAGAAATGAGACAGATTTGTTCTTTTCACTTTGTAAATTTGAAACTTCATCTGCTTAATAAGACCAAAGGAGATTATTCTGTTGAATTTTTGTTCATTCTTGGATTGTCTGGTCTTTAAACAAAGGGGCAACCAGGTGATGCAGTGGAAAGAGCATCAGCCCTGCAGTCTGGAGGAACAGAGTTCAAAACTGGCCTCAGACACTTGGCATTTACTAGCAATATGACCTTGAGCAAGTCACAATCCTGATTGCCTCACATCCAGTCATCCTGATCCTTATCTGACCACTGTTTGCAGAGGAGAAGTTGAGGATGATTAATTATTTTTTTTTGTATTATCTGGTGGGGGGGTTTTTGAGATTTTTTTTATTAAAGATTTTATTTGAGTTTTACAATTTTTCCCCCAATCTTACTTACCTCCCCCCCACCCCCCCACAGAAAGCAATCTCAGTCTTTACTTTGTTTCCATGTTGTACATTGATCCAAACTGAGTGTGATGAGAGAGAAATCATGAGGATGGTTGATTTAGCACAGGACCCAGTCATTCAAACTCAATTTGTTTTCTTGTCATGGCATCATCACCCTCATATCATGGTCTTTTTCAAGAATGAAGGACAAACATTATCATCATCATAACAGGAAAATAAACTTTAGAAGTATATATACTATTAATAATTTACAAATGACTAAAGGACTACTTACATACAAAGTCTTATGTGTTTATTAAGGCAGGTCCTGTGAATTATAGGATATAGGTGAAATAAATAAAAAGCACTTACTAAGTATGAATTAGAGACTTTTATCATTGTTCTTATTAGCATATCAATAAAAATGGGAAAATAAATAACTTAATTTAAGTCTCCCAAACAGTTAATGTTTTACTTTGTTTTATCCCTTTTTAGGCCATTGCTATTGTGCTGGGGTTTCTGGTTATTGTAGCTTTTGCTTTAATGCTCTTCTTTGCTGTGAAAACCCGAAGTAAGATGAACAGATATGATAAATCAAACATTCTATGGGACAAAGAAAATGTCTATGAAGAGCAGCCTCCTAATGTAGAGGAATGGGTAAGTGTAAAAGAAAATTATCTTTTTTTTTACTCTTGTGTTGACACTGTTGACTTCAGTGTTTTATTTGACTTTTAGTTTGACTTGATTTTCCTTTTTTCTCAAAATTGAGAAGATTTTTAATCTTATAAACATATCATTTGAAAAGGAATTGATTCTGTGTGGCCTTGGGCAAGTCACTTAACCCCATTTGCCTTGCAAAAACCTAAAAAAAAAGGAATTGATTGATATTAGTGGCAATTGCCTCATTATGATATAAAATTCCAGGTTCTCATTTTCCTTTTATAAAGAAAGAGATGTACAAAGTGATTAGAAAAATGCTTCCAATTGAAATAGAAATACTTTAAATTTATTTGGACATTACAGAAAACTTCATTTTTCTTTCCCTTTTATTTGCAAAAATGTTTGCCAGTTTATAAAACAATTAATTTTGCATACTTAATTTCATTCAGAATCACAGCAGTGTAAAAAGTAGTGCTACTTATTTGGGAATTTTGGAGAGGTGCAGTTAGGGAGGATAAGTTTTGAGGGTAGAGCTTTTGTTATTTTTCTCTAGGTGCATGGAAGGATAGCAATGTTAGTCTTACCAATGGTATGTGTTTTGATAGTTGACAGTTCCTTTCCCTCCAACTCCTATCCTCTTTGAAGTTGAAATTTCACCATTAGACAATATTTCTTGGGACTTCAGCTTAGGTGAAATCAGCAAGGTAAAAATAGTTTTCATGGAATTACTGCATGGAAGTATTTTTCTCATAACTGGTTAAGAAACTAAGATCTTTAGACATTAAAACAAGTCCCTTTTGGTAGGGGTATGAAGAGAGAAGGAAAATTTGAAGTCCCAAGGTGAAACCTTATTAGAATGAGAAAACTGGGCATCTTGGGAAAGTGCTGATGAAAGGGAGAATAGTAGAGAACTATCAGAAACACAACGCAGAGGAATGTGGCAAGATGCATTAGAAAAAAACTGAAGTATGAAACTTAAGAGATTCAAGGTCTGCTACTCTTTCTGTGACCTTGAAGAAGTTACTTTACTACTCTGTGACTCCTTTCCTCCTTTATTTAATGAGAGAGTTGGACTTAATTAAACTTCTAGCTACAAAAAGTTTTAAATCTGTAGATTTTTTGTTTCCCTAAAGAGAGACTGAAACCTAAGTGCCAGTTAGTGATACAGCCTTTCCTCTATTCTCTCCCCAACTCTTTTCCCTTTTAGAAAAAAATTCTATATTAAATTTTAAAAAACAAAAGGAAGTTTTACACTAGAGAATAAATCAATTAGAAAGCAAAAAAATTCTGTATATTTTATATTACAGTTCAGTTTTTAAAGTACTCTAATTTCATTTCTCCCTTCAGCATTTGAAAATCTTGTTATTTTTTCTTCCTTTTAATTTCCATATCTGCTATAAAAAGTCATCATGTTTTATAGAGAAACTAATATAAAGCAACCAGGCAGAGTTTTCTTTTGACCTTTAACTCTAGGCAAGGCCACCTGGTAGAATAGGACCAGCTATTGTGAACTGCAGCTAATAAGTATGAAGTCAATGTTTCGGTGAGAGTTTCTGGGTGTGTCTTGCATTTGTTTACTGGTGGTTGGTTTCCTGAGGTGTGGGAGACCAGTGCCAATTGAGCAGCACAGAAGTCCCAGTGAACTTTGTACTGTCATCTGCTTTTGCTGTCATGAGGGGTAATCAATTTAAGTGCTTAAGATAATGTAATGAAAGGTGGTAGTTAGTTATAAAGTTATGTGTGATGATAGATTACTTTGAACAAATTTCTAGGCTACCTTATTTCCAGTGATGGTACAAAGAATGTCTTAAGGTCTGCTGCAGAGTTCCTAGCTACTAGAAAATAAATCGTTAAAACTTGTTTTTTTTAATTTTTTAAATTAATTTTTATTAAAAATATTATTTGAGTTTTACAGTTTTCACCCCCTATCTTGCTTCCCTACCCCTACTCCCCACCACAGAAAGTACTCTGTCAGTCTTTACTTTGTTTCCATGTTGTACCTTGATCCAAATTGGGTGTGATGAGAGAGAAATCATATCCTTAAAGAAGAGAAGTCTAAGAGGTGACAAGATCAGACAATAAGACATCTGTTTTTTTCTAAATTAAAGGGAATAGTCCTTGAATTTTGTTCAAACTCCACAGCTCCTTATCTGGATACAGCTGGCACTCTCCTTTACAGACAGCCCAAAATTGTTCCTGATTGTTGCACTGATGGAATGAGTGAGTCCTTCAAGGTTGAACATCACCCCCATGTTGCTGTTAGGGTGTACAGTGTTTTTCTGGTCCTGTTCATCTCACTCAGCATCAGTTCATGCAAATCCCTCCAGGCTTCCCTGAAATCCCATCCCTCCTGGTTTCTAATAGAACAATAATGTTCCATGACATACATATACCACAGTAAAACTTAGTTTTTGCAAAGCAGTGTCTTCACAATGACTTTGTGGCAAAGACACTGATGATTCCCAGTTTTAATACAAGAATTGAAGGTCAAGGACACTCATTTTAATCAGACTTACACACAAGAAGAGTCATTTCTATTCTATTTTCTCCAGTGGGATGTGACCATTAGACTCACTTTTTTGAAATAAACATTTTACTTTCTTTGCAACTTTTGTGTCAAGTATCTTGACTTGCTGGAGATACATTTACATTTTTAGAAGTTATTTTCCTCAAACTTAAAACTTTTCTTTTGTTGTATTATTTTGTCAATTTCAGACAAGTCACTGCTTTTCTTCCTTGGTTTTTGTTTATTTATTTTTCTTCTTCCTTGTTTATGTGGCCCAGTCTTTATTTGGGCAGCTAGGTGGATGAGGCCTGAGACTGAAGTTAGGAAGACCTGTTCAAATTCTACCTTAGAAGCTGACTGACTATATGACTGATTTTTGAGCAAGTTACTTAACCATGGTTGCCTCAGTTTTCTCATCTGTAAAATAAGCCAGAGAAGGAAATGGCAAACTACTCCAGTATTTTTGTCAAGGAAACCCCAAATGAGATTACAAAAGGTCAGACAAAACTGAAATAACTGAAGAGTGTTCATTTAGTCCCAGTACTGCAATTGATAAAGAGAAATTGTTAGTTTCTTAAGTGAAAATAATAATTCGTTCAACAAATATTTGCTCAGGGTATACTAAGCACTGGGAATATAAAAAATGAATGAGACAGCAAGATCTTGATAATTTCATTATTGGGAATATACTCTGAGAATATTGAAAAATTAGCTATTCAAAAATTTTTGTTGCAGCATTATTTGTAATAACAAGGCAACTGGAAGGATGGTTTAATTGTGATGTTTTGATGTAATAAAATACTAAAATGCAGTTTAGATTAACAAGTATAGGACCATTTAAAAAAGGAGGAAAGATTTATGGAAAGACATTCCTCACATAAGAGGAAAAAGTGAATGATAATGAAAGGACAAATCACATTGTTGGAAATTTAGAAAATTATTGAAAAGTTAGGAAAGTTTACATGTTTAAATATATTTATTTAAATGAAATCATTATAAAACTAGTTTAATTGGATGTATTGGTATGGAAAACAATTTGTAAGGGCAGCTAGGTGGTGCAGCGGATAGAGCACCAGCCCTGGAGTCAGAAGGACCTGAGTTTAAATCCAAGCTCAGACACTTAATATTGCCTTGCCATAAAAAAAGAAAAAAATGATTTGTAGTTACAAAAAAAAAGATAGGAATCCCCATATTCCCAACAGGACAGTGTACTGTTTAATGGATAATGTATTGTATTTGAAGTCTGGATAGCTTTGTTTTCATACCCATCTTGGATATTTACTGGCTATGGAATCCTGAGGAAGTCATTTAATCCTCTGAATCTGTTTTCTTGTCTGTAAAATGGGGATGATAATTGTACTTAGAAGGGCTGTTTGTGACTATTAAAGAATTTAAGTAAGGACTAGTAGAAGAGAGGAAAAATATGTATTGCATGTATATATAAACATATGTGCATATATACATATATGTAAAGAATTTTAATACCAGAGAATGATTTTGCAATTAAAAGTTTTAAAATATTTTGAGAGTCAAGGGGAATAGTAGTTAAGGAAAGCCTGAAAGAGAAGATATCATATGAAGTAGACATTGGTTTCAATACTCTGATTAGTAGTCAAGGAGGGGGAAATATTCTAGACAGAAGGAACACAATCAGCAAAAATATGGAAATGGAAAATTATAGTTAAGGGACATAGGGTAGTATGTTTTGTTTGGTCATATGTCATATGAAGGAGAGGTAAAGGTGAACAGGTAAATTAGAGTAAATCATAAAGGATTTTGAATTTAAATATCATAGTTTGGGCATGGGGAATCGACTTAAAATGGGTGCTTTTTTGGTGGGTGTGGTATGTCAGAGTGACCAATATGACTCAAGACTTATGCTTTAGTAAGTAATCTGTCAGTAGCATACTAATATTTTTCCTTCATTTTTGAGAAAGACCATGATATCAAGGAGGTGATGGACATGAATTGGATTTGGGGGGGGGGGGTTCTGGGCTAAGCCACCAGCCTCACTTTCTCTTCCAGAGCCCTCTGGGTCCAATGGCCAGATATGAATCAGGATGACTGGAGATGACTCTAGATGAGAGACAGTTAGTGCTAAGTGACTTGCCTAAGGTCACACTGCTAGTTAGAATCAAGAGTCTGAGGTCAGATCTTGTCCTTCTGATTCCAAGGCTGGTATTCTATCCATTGCACTACCTAGTATAGGTATATAGTATATAAAGTATATAGGTTATATTAAAAGGAAAAAAAAGTCTGGTGAAACCTATTGAAACAATAACTGATCTTTGAAGTGTTTTCAGATTTGTAAGATATTTTACATTGGATTCTCACAATTCTGAGGCTTAATTAATAATGATTTACCTATTTTGCATGTGAGGGTTCTGAGCCTCCAGAGAGGTGTGAGTTATTTAAGGTGACTATCAAGTGAGATGTGACCTTGGATTTTCCCCCCTGCTTCAAGTTTAGCACTCTCTTAAATAGTTCCTACAGGTAGCAATGATTGCCTTAGGGGAAGATCCGGAAGCCGAGAACTAACAACAGGTGGGAAGGATATTGCAGAGGCTGAGCTAATCCAAATTATGACTAATTGACTATGGAAATCAGGGTAAGAAGAGTCAAAGGTGACTCCAGGGTTCTGAGCATGGTTGATTAGATTGCATCAACATTAATAAAAATGCATTAAACTGAAGGAAGAATTGGATTTGAATAGAACCACTCAATCAGCAAATATTTATTAAGCACTTTTTGTATGCCAAGCTACTGTACTAAGTACTGGGGATACAAAGTTAAAACAGAAATAGCCCCTGCCCTCAAGGAGCTTACATTCTATCCTGAAAGATAACATGGGCATATATTGTATAATTCTAGGAATTATTATGAGGGGGAGCTGACTTGGTGCCCAGTGGATAGAGTACCAGCCCTGTAGTCAGTAGGACCTGAGTTATATTTCAGACTCAAACACTTGATACTTACTAGCAGTGTGACTGTGGGTAAGTCACTTAACTCAATTGCCTCTCCAGAAAAGAAAAGAAAAGTAATTGCTAAGATAAATATAAAGGAAATACAAAGTAACCTTAGAGGGAAGGGCATTAGGGCTAGGAGCACTCCTTGCAGAAAGTTGTGCTTTTGCTGAGTCTTGGATGCCAGGAATTCTCAGAAGGAGAGATAAAGGAGAAAGAACACTCTGACAATTAGGCCAGTAGGTATGAGAAAACTATAAAGACTGGAAAGGTTCAGATTGAGAATTGATTTAAATTTAGAAGTGATCCTAGAAGTAATAGGGAGTTACTGGAGTTTTTTGAAAGGAAGGATAACACATTAGAACCATTTGCCATCTATTTGGAGAATGGATTAGACTATAGAAATATAGAAAGATGATTAGGAAGTTATTGGGGTGTAGCTAAGTGAAACAGTCCTGGAGTTTAGGAGGATCTGAGTTCAAATTCAGCCTCAGGCATTTAATAGATGTATGACTCTGGACAAATCACTGAACCTGAATTACCTCCAAAAAAAAAGGCTATTGGCTCAGACAAGAACCACTTGTTGAGGATGTGATCCAGGATGATGGCTACATTAACAAAGAAATGAGAATGTACATAAGGGCTGTTGTGGAGAAAGGACAATATTGTATCCAAATGGATAGGTATAGTAAGTAAAAGTAAGGGTTTTTAAAAATTGTCTTTTATATTATGCTTTATTTTCTCTCTAATTTTTTCCCATTTTGATTTGATTCTTTTTACTACAATATGATTAATATGGATTTATGTTTAGTGTGATTATACATGTGAATCCTATATTAGATTGCTTTCTGTCAGGGGGAGGGAAGGGAAGGAGGGAGAAAAATATGAAATTCAAAACTTTGCCAAGTAAATGATTGTTGAAAACTACCATTGGATGTAGTTGGAAAAATGGATAAAGATATTTAAAAAAACTGAGAGGTTGAAAATGATATAGACTTTGGAAGGCTGGTTGTACCCTATTGCTTTTGTTTTATGCTGAGTTTCAGGTAATAGATATCCTGAGTTGTCAATCAAGTAGTAGAAATCAAATTGGAGTCAGAGAGAGATATGGAGAGTGGAAAAAGGGTAAGAGTGAAAAGGGAGTTGAAGGGGCTGAGCACTGAATATAATATAAATAGTCCCATACTCTTAAAAGAGGTTGGGGGAAAACTCATATATACAAAAATGATTATTGAAGTCATGGGAGAGCATCAATTTCAAAGGTGATAAGAGAGAAATTTTATGTGAAAAAAATATGAGAGAAGCTTAGTATTTTTACTAAAGGAGAAGCAAAATTATCTCTTAAAAATGAGCAGTGTTGGTAGTGAGGAGGTGGACTTGGGGCCTTGAGGAAATCTGGAGTTTTGAAACAAAGCATTGTGGAGAATACGGAGAATGCATTCATTAACTAGAGATGAGTGAAATGGTGCAAAGTGTCTAAATGTAAAGGAAAAAGGAGTATTAGTCATCTACATCTATATCTTCTAATCTAAGAGATTTATGGCTTGTATTATCTAAAACTGGAAGGGGCCTTGGTCGTCATCTTGGACTAGTTTCCTATTTTACCAAGGAGGAACCTAAGACCTAAAGACAATGACTCCCAACCTATGACTCCCTTGTATCTGTGACTTCCAAGTTGACATCTGCCTGGTGGATGGATCAAAGAAATTGGAGGCACCAAAGATAGGGAAATAATTATCTCTTTTCCTTATGAGGTTAACACAGAGTCACTGTATAGTAAAAATGGAAATCAGTAGAATACTTCAGAACAATCATCACCTTACCCCAAACATATCAGTTTGAAGATTTATTCTGAACCTTATTTTTAGGATCAGAAAACCACAAGAGCATCAGATGAGCTGACCTTCCCCAGCTCTGAGGGCTTCAAACATTTTTTGTATGATTTCTTTTATCAGAGAAATAATTTCCCTCACTTTGCTAATACTGGTTTACCTAGCCAGGAACCTATCTAGCACATCAAATTAACTGCTCAGTCTGGGGATTTCTGCCCTGGAGTGGTAGTGGGGGCTGGGGAGTGAGGGGGGGAGAGGTGCCAAGAAAGTGTTCTCTTTTTTTGACAGGGAAAACCTCTTAGAGATCCTGACTTTGAAGGAATCAACTGAGGGAGTTCTCCCAAATCCAGGATCTTTATAGGTGGTTAAAAATAACAGACTATCATTTATTTTGCCTAAAATATTTAATTTACATATCCCAGCTGGTTTCTGACTCAAATCTCCTATTAAATCCACTGTACTTCCTCTTCCAAGAAAAAAAAACCCTTCTTTTGAGCAACTGCATTTTTTTTGACTCTGAAACAAACCTCCCAGTAAATGCCAGATAAAACTCCTAACAAAATTATTGATTTATCAATGTTATTATTATGATTCATAGTGGGGGGGGGGGGCAGTAGGTTGTGTTCTTTAACTTTGACAATATGATGATACCATATTACCATTGTTTTTGGCCAGTTTTGTTGTTCTTCATTGTTGAATGTTTACGTTGTTGTTGTCATTGTCTGTATTGTATGACACACAATTTTTGTTATATTTTGCAGTAGTTTATTTAAAATTACCAAACCTAGTTTCTTTTTTCTACCACATATCTCACTTTCTTAACCACCACCTATTTCAGGTTTCTGGCCTTTATGATTTCAGAAAGCTCCTTATTGATTTCCCTGTCTCAAATGTCCATTCATATATTTATACTCCACAGTCAGTTAATAAGCAAGCATTTGTTAAGTGTATACTGTGCTAAAAAACCTGTAGATATAAAGAAGAAAAAATTAAAAACATAGTCCCTGTCCCCAAGGAATTTACAGTCTAATGGGAAAGACAACATACAGAAAATTATATACAAAGGAGATTATATAAACTGAAAATTAGAATTGATCTTAGTAGGAAAACAGGCTCTTGGCAGAAGGTGAGTTGGATCTGAAGTTTGAAAGAAACCAGGAGATAAAAGTGGGAAAGAACGTCCTCGGAACAGATGCCAGCCATTGAAAATGCATGAAGTTGGTTGATGAGTGGCCTTTGCAAGTAAAGCAAATAAAGCGTGTTGCTAGATTGTAGAGTGTAAGAGGTGTAATGTGATGTAAGAAGAGTAAGAAGACTGGGAAAGCAAGAAGGAACTCTCTTATAAGGAGCTTTAAAAGCCAAAGAGCTTTGTATATCTGATGGTGGAGTTAATAAAGAAATATTGAAATTTAATGAGTAGCTGATGACATGATCACATGATCACATTGTAAATGTTTTTCTATAGATGACTCCTTTTCCTTTTTTGTTAGATCACTGTAGGGTATAAGTCTACCAACAGTATTCCTGGATCAAATGAATATGCAATACTGGGGGTGTAGTTTAAATTACTTTCTAGAGTGACTGGACAAATTCAAAGTTCTATCAGCAGTGCTTCAAAGTGCCTATTTTTCTATGCATACTCTTTTAGCTAGCAATATCACTATTAGATCTGTATTCCAAAAGAGGTGGTAAACAAATAGGAAAAGACCTGTATATATAAAAAATATTTATAGTAGCTTTTTTCTGATGGTAGAAATTGAGGGGACACACATCAGTTGGGGAATGAGTAAACAAATTCTGGTTTGTTATTATGTTGGAACACTATTCTACTATAAGAAATAACAGCAGGAGACTCAGAAAAACCTGGAAAGCCTTGCATGAGATGATGAAAAAGAAAATGCACTGTGTATAAAGTGGCAGCAATATTGTAAGATGATTAGCTCTGAATGACTTAGATTTTCTTAGTAATTCAGTGATCCAAGACAACTCTGCAGGACTTCTGATGAAAAAATGCTATCCATCCCTTGAGAAAGAATAGATGGTATCTAAATGTAGATTAAAGCATTTTTTAAAAAAAATAGTGCCCTATTTTTTACAGCCTGTCCAACATTTGCCATTTTCCTTTCTTGTCATCTTTTACTATATAGAGTGAGATAGTCTGGCTTGTACTTTGCATTTCTCTTATTTGTGACTTGCAATTCATTAAATAACTTTTAAAAATTTACTTGTTGATAGCTTGGGCTTTTTTTCCTCTAAGAACTCCCTTTTTATTTTCTTTGACCACTTAACTATTGGGGGATGGCTTTCTGAATAGAGCTCCAGCCCTGAAGTCAGGACCTGAGTTCAAACATGACCTCAGATATTTGACACTTACTAACTGTGTGACCTTGGGTAAGTCACTTACCCCTGATTGTCTCACATCCAGGATTCATCCTGATTTATACCTGGTCACTGGTCCCAGCTGACTCTGGAGGAGAAAGTGAGGCTGGTGACTTAGCACAGTACTCTCCTCACTCAAATCCAATCACCTCCCTACTGTCAAGTCTTATTTGAGAAGGAACAACATATATCACTTATTTCTGTACATTCCCTGTATAGCTTGGATATCAGACTTTTATCAGAAGAATTTGTTGCTAAGATTTTTCTTCCTAGTTAACTGTTTTATCTTCTAACTTTTAAATGACTCTTGGTGGTTACAGTATCGTTATACTTTTCAAAGCACATTTCACTGACTTTTCCAAGTGGTGGCAGAGTCAAACTGATAATTAATATCCTGTTTTCTTTCAGAAACTGCTTGTCTATTATTTCTTCCTTAGAAGAGAAAGGGACAAGTAGCCAAAGCATTATATAAAATAGTTTTCTTCTGATGTTTAGTGACACTTGTGAAAGATTTGCTGACTTAATGAAAATTGAAATGAAATGAGTCATAGGCAATATGATAGATATGCACCAATTTGTGTGATATAGAAAATGCTTCTATCACAGAAGTTTGATTGGACATTCACTTTGGTACTTACAAGCTAACATCCATCAGAATAGAACTGATTTTTTTTCTTATTTTGTAGTTTCTAATTTCACACCTGAGAAACAAAAGTGAAAAGCTTAGAAAATACAAATTAAAACAGTTTTATGAAGAAAATTATGAAAGAATAGGTGTGAACAGCTAGATGGTGCAGTGGATAGAGCACTGGCCTTGGATTCAGGAGGACAGGAGTTCGAATCCAACCTCAGACACTTGCCACTTGCTAGGGCAAGTCACTTCCTTGGGCAAGTCACTTAACCTAATTGCCCCATATCCAGGGCCATCTCCAGTTGTCCTGATTCATATCTGGACACTGAACCCAGATGGCTCAGAAGGAGAAAGTAAGGCTAGTGACTTAGCCCAGCACCTCCCTCACTCAAATCCAATTCATGTGCTTGTCATGGCATCACCTCCCTGTTTTCATGGCCTTCAAAAATGAAGGACAAACATTATTATTAAGAAAGAATAAATTTTAAAATGATGAAATTGAAAACAAATTGAAATTACTTTGAGGAACTGGAAGATATCTGTTGAAGAAATGAAATTACCTAGCTAACACACTGCTGTTTTACCCAGTTTAGAAAATATTGGGATGCATAAAAATCAACTGAAGTATGATATCATGGAACTGGCTTCAGAATCAGAGGAGCTGAATTTGAATCTCACTCAACATCATCTTTTTTTTAGTCATATAACCTTGACCAAGTAACTTAAATTCACTTTTCTTTTTTGGTAAAGTGAAAGAATTGGATTAGATCTAAATCTGTGATCCTGTGATTGTCCTTGTCCAATTTAAAAAATAATTTTCAAAGGCTTGTGGAAATGCAAACTTTTCTCCATATGCAAACCCAACTGTGATAGAACCTTCTTGAAATTGTGTCAGATACACAAGAAGAAAAGGAGAGTTTCAGTTTAGATAATTCTTCTATTATAAAACCTTTGGGTTGTAGACTTTTTTAAGAAAGGCCATATGAGTAATGTCATGTTGGAATTGTGAACTGATCCAACCATTCTGGAAGACAATTTGGAACTCTGCCCAAAGGTCTATAAAACTGGATTTGACCCAGCAATACCACTACTAGGTCTGATTCTCAAAGAGATCAAAGAAAGGCAAAAAACTATTTACAGCAGCTCTTTTTATGGTGGAATAGAATCAGAAATGGAGGGGTTGCTTCTCAATTAGGGAATGACTGAACAAGTTGTGGTAAGTAATTGTTTTGCTTTAAGAAATGACATTCAGGAGGGTTTCAGAAAAAAATCTGAAAAGACTTAGATGAATTCATATAATGTGAAGTGAGCAGAACCATTTTCTCTCTAGTTAACTATTTACTTTCTTTTTTTTTATTGTTTTTTGAATTTTACAATTTCCCCCCAATCTCACTTCCCTCCCTCCACAGAAGGCAGTCTGATAGCCTTTACATTGTTTGCATGCTATATACACTGATCAAAAATGAATTTGTTGAGAAAGAAATCATATCCTTAAGGAAAAAATAAAATATAAGAAATAGCAAAACTACATAAGATATCTTTTATTTTTAAAAAATTAAAGGTAATAGTCTTTGGTCTTTATTTAAACTCCATGATTCTTTCTTTGGATACAAATTGTATTCTCCATTGCAGATGCCCTAAAATTGTCCCTGATCATTGCACTGATGGAATGAGCAAGTCCATTAAGGTTGATCATCACCCCCATGTTGCTGTTAGGGTGTACAATGTTCTTCTAGTTCTGCTCATCTCACTCAGCATCAGTTCATGCAAATCCTTCCAGGCTTCCCTGAATTCTCATCCCTCCTGGTTTCTAATAGAACAATAGTATTCCATGACATACATATACCACAATTTGTTCAGCCATTCCCCAATTGATGGACATTCACTCAATTTCCAATTCTTTACCACCACAAATAGGGCTGCTATGAATATTTTTGTATATGTGATATTCTTACCCTTTTTCATGATTTCTTCAGAGTATAGACTCAGTAGTAGTATTGCTGGATCAAAGGGTATGCGCGTTTTTATTGCCCTTTGGGCATCTAACTATTTATTTTCTAACTTTTAAATGGCTCTTAGTGGTATAGTATCTTTATACTTTTCAAAACACATTTCAGTGACTTTTCCAAGTGGTAGCAGAGTCAGGACTTTACCTTTAGATCTTTTAATTGATAATTAATATCTTATTTTCTTTCAGAAACTGCTAGTCTATTATTTCTTCCTTAGAAGAGAAAGGGATATGTAGCCAAAACTGTATACAAAACAGTTTTCTTCTGATTTTTAGTGTCTCTTATGAAAGATTTGCTGGGTAATAAAAATTGAAATGAATGAGTCATAGACAGTATGGTAGTATTTGCACTATTTTGTGTGATATAGAAAATGCTTCTATCACAGAATTGTACATAATATTATACACAATAACAGCAATATTGTGCAATGATCAGAAGTGAAAGACATAGATTTGCTAATCAGCATAATAATCCAAGACAATTCAAAATGACTCCTAGTAAAAATGTTATTCACCTCCAGAGAGAGCCCAAATAGAAAAGTACTCTTTTTTCATTTATTTCCTTTTTTCTAGTTTTTTTTCCAACATGGCTAATATGGAAATAGTTAATGCATAACTTCACATATATAATTGCTATCATATTGTCTGTCTTCTCAATAGGTAGGGGAGAGGCAGGAGGGAAAGAATTTGGAATTTAAAATTTTAGAAATGTGCACATATAATTTTTTTCTTTTTTCTTTCTTTTTTTTTAAAAGAAAGACAATATGGTGTTATAATGGAAAGAGCACTGGATTTTGGTGTTAGAAGACATAGATTCTAGTTCCCAATACATGCTAGCCACATAGCTAGCCATATGACTATCCATGACTAAGGCTTCCTTCAGCCTCAGTTTCTTGTTCTATAAAATGGGAATAATTAACTGTTTCTGCTCCACCTACTTCCTGGCTATGGTTGTAGAATTGACCAAATGAGATAATGAAATGCATGGAAAGTCTCCATTAAATTTTAATACACTAGGGGCAGCTAGGTGGTATACCTGAGTTCAAATTTGATCTCAGATACTTAATAATTGCCTTTGCTGTGTGACCTTGGGCAAGTCACTTAACCCCATTGCCTTGTAAAAAGTAACAAAAATAAAATTTAATACACTTTACATATCTTAGATATGCTCAACAATTCTATATACATCCTGTGTAAGTCTAAAAAATATATAAACTCCAATTGCAACAACTTTTGGGGTTTGTTAAGTCTCATGTTTTCCCTTTCTTCTCCCCTCTTTCTTGTTACTCTTCATAGTTTATTTTAAAAAAATAGCTAGAGAAATGAAATAAAGAATAACATTAGGAGAAAAGAGCAGTGGCCTGACATGGACATCCTTGGCCCAAGGATTGAAATCCACATGAACAAAAGTAGTGAAACGTGCCCCTCGGTTTTTTTGTGTGTGTTTAAGTAAATGGCCTGTGACCAACCTAATTGCTTCTCCAACCAAGTAAATTCACTCTAGAATGTTTAAAATCTTTTATTTTTGTTATGAAAAAAACAATTAGTTGCTGCCCCTGGGGCTTAAAGGCACAGGCCATGAAACTACCAGAACTTTGACCTTTCTCTACCAAACTTTGTAGATTCGTGGAAAGCAAAGCTATGTGCAGAGCCCTGGCTATGCTTGATGATATGAACACTAAATTCTTTAAGTTCTGATATTTCTGCAAGTAGTCATGCTCTGTTTTGCAACCATTTATATAATATTTTACATATATTAACTCATTGGAGATGTTTTATACCTTTGAAACCAGATGTTATTTCTATATTAGGGGGAAGAAAAAAATAAAGGCATTTTTAACAAGCTCTGTTCATCTTCCCCTCCCCAACTTTGTTAGATTAGTAGAAAGAATAGCAAAAATTGATGTCTGAGATTTCTCACCCCCCATATAATATCTTATCTTGAAATGTAACCAGGAACTTAGGTACAGAGGAATTCTTGTCTAAACTCCAAAGTGGGGGTGGGGTGGGTGGGCAGCCTCCCGGGGAGGGGTGGAGTAGGGTGTTGGGAGGAGTGGGGAATGAAAACTATCTGCAGGAGACATCAGCTGGAAATGGGACTGGCTTTTTGTTTTGTAACCAGCACAACCACTCCCCAGTGAGTGTTCTTCTTAAAAAGTCTCCTGAGGCTTGGGCTGCTGGGGATATTAGCATATCACTTCTTTTAAAGGAGAAAAAAAAGATAGCTGGCTTCTGAGTTTAGGTCACCCTTGGAAGAGAAACGAATTTGTTTATTTTATTCTGTTTGTTTTGTCAGATAGCCACAAGTATACAAGACCTTGTCAGTTCAAACAATTTGAGAAAAGAGAGAGAACATGCTGGAAGGAGTCATTGTGAAGCTTAAGAATTTTACATGAAAACAATCATATTTTGGGTGTCCACCACTCAAAATAGGAATCACCAAGTTTTTTAGAGAAGCAGCATGAAGAGTTGTTGTTTAGTCATTTCAGTTATTTCCTATTCTATGTGACCCCATTTAGAGTTTTCTTGGCAGATACCTGAGTGGTTTGCTATTTCCTTCTTCAGTTCATTTTACAAATGAGGAAAGTGAGGGAAGTAAGGTTACATGAGTGACTCAATGTCTTACAGCTAGTAAGGGTCTGAGGCCAGAATTGTAGTCTTCCTGACAAGGCCAGGTATGGTATCCCTCTGAACCACTTAGTTGCTAAGCATTAAGAGCCCTGGGTTCAAATCCTATCTTAGACTTTGCCAAGTAACTGAGTAAGTGGATTGATTTTCATGTTTACCTAGTTACTTAATCTCAGTTTACTTAGCTGTAAAATGATGATGATGGTACTTGCACAAAGTTGTTGAGGAAAGTGTGTCTACCAAACTGTTTTATTTTGTTTTCACTTAGTCATATAGCATATAAAACTGATATGAAGGATCTAATAGCATTACAATGATTGGCATTTTTTGCCTGGTACTATTTTTTTTCCAAGGCAATGGGTTAAGTGACTTGCCCAAGGTCACACAGCAAGGGAGTTATTAAGTGTCCGAGTGCAGATTTGAATTCAGGTCTTCCTGACTGTAGGGCAGGTGCTCTATCCATTGCATCACCTAGCTGCCCCATTGCCTGGTATTCTTGATAATTATCTCCTACTATACAATTATCTAGAATGATGATGAATCTCGAAGAGAAAGGTAATACATAAGGACCAAAATGACATCAACTGTGTTAAGAGTCTTGCAGTATGTTTTCACCTGTGACTGATCAAAGCAATACCAGCTGGACCAAAGGAATATCAGCTCTATCACAGGTTAGGCACAAATAAATCCATGAGAACACCTGGAGTGGGTTCTCTAAACTCACACATCTCATGTTTCTTATGAACTACTTCAATTCTGCCTTGCTCATGAAGCAAGCACCCTCTCTGATGAGTCCATGCCATGCTGGGCAGTCTTGTGCCAGTGTCTCCCATATCAGATAGTCACTTCCACAGTTCTAGAGAGAGACCATCAGCATCTGTGCATCACTTTTTCTGACCATTGGAGTACTTGTCCTGTGTGAGTTCTTCCATAAAATATATAAATAAATGGTTGTTGAATAAATGGACAGAATTCCATAATTTCTTATATTAAATCTGTGGTATCACTAAAACAGATCATACCTCTATACCTTCCCATACTATATGATTCTTGCTTCTGTCTGTCTGTCATTCCCCAAATATACATCTTTGTATTCATTCTGATCTACTTAATCAAATGCATGCCAGACTCCCTGTTTATTACAATCTGGACAATGTATGTTTTTACCTTGACTGAATATAAGTTTCTTTGAGAAAGCCTTTGAAGAGCATTCAGACACTTTGTCACAGGAAAGCCTTGGAAAGCTAGATTTTGTTCTATTGAGCCAAATGCTTTTTAAAAAATTGATGAAATTCACAAATTCTTATATTCATCACCCTTCTCAGTCAGTTATGTGTCAGTAGTGATGTGGTCTCCAATTTAAAGTAACTTCTTCAGTTTTGAACATTGTTCCCTGAGATTTTTAATGAACTTCTGTTAGAAAATGCAGTGGTCACAAAACCTAATTAAAAACAGGTCATATAAGACTATCTCATTTCATTGTTGACAGATTTACTAGTCTAACAAACTAGGGGAGTACTCTAGATGGTGGTTCCTTGTCTAAAATTCGGTCTCCACATTTGGGAATCATCATCATTATTATTTGCTGTGTATCCATGGACAATTCACTTAACCTTTTTAAAGTTCAGCTTTCTAATCTCCCATATTGGAATAATGATACCCAAAAAGTTGTATAAGGATCAAATAAACTAATAGTATGTGAATAATATATGAAAGAAAAAAAAAGATCAAAATACAGAAAAAAAATTGATCCCTAATGCCCTTAAAATTGTTCTAGGGTGGATTTCTTCTGTATATATATTTAGTCAGATTCAGTCACTTTTCCCAAATTCATATTTTTAGGCATTATTACTAATTTTTCTTACTTTTTACATTTGTATACATAACTAATAGAGGTCAAATATGGTGGCTTCACTATTATCGATGAAGAAACTAGATCACTATAAAAGCATCAGTAGATAGTTTCTTTTTGTCTATTATTTGCCTTCTTTATTTATCTATAAATTCATTTGATTGATCTATCTTATTGGATCTCAAAGAGAATTGATTCATTTTTCTCTCCAATTTATTCTTCATTATTTCATAAAGTATCTTGGTGCCACAGAACAAGATTGTGGGAAGATCTTGCTCATGTATCTTTATCTGTTCTCATAACATCAGCAGGGGTGCTGCTAATTAAAGGAGTTATAGTTTCTGAAAAAAAAAGTAATATTGTGTATCTGTTATTCTCCTAAATGTTCTGCAAATTAGCTTATACTCTAAACTGTCATTGTCCTTGGCTGCCATGTGCATATTCATGTGGCTTCTATTTTGCAGTGTTAAATTTCTCTAAGAGATTCATAACCAAGACTCATCTTTTGCTTTTTGCTAGTTTGCTATTTTTTTCAGAGTAAGCTGTTAAAACATTTTGGAGGTTGTTGTGGTAGTTCAGTCTTATTTTTTTTTCTTTCAGTGCTTTCCAACTCCATATGACCCCATTTGGGATTTTCATGATCACGAAATTAGAGTGGTTTGCCATTTCTTTCTCCAACTCATTTTACAGATTAGGAAACTGAAGAAAATAGAATTAAGGTTCTTGCCCAGGGTCATATAGCTAGTAAATATATGGGGCCAGATTGGAATTCATGAAGATGAGTCTTCTCATTTTTATCCAAATTTGGCATTGATTTTAACTGTAACCAGAAAATCTGCCTGCAGTTCTCCCCATGGTTAATTAATTCAAGGATTTTTTTTCCTAATTCCAACATTGATTAAATAGCAGTAACTTTGAGACATAGTAGATAGAGGCCCAGTCTTAAGATCCAGAACAACACAAGTCAGGTTCTCACAACTTCCTGTTTGTGACTCTGGATAAAATCAGTTAACGCACCAATACCCTCTAACCATTTATTTCAAGAGAAATAATATTTCAGATCATCATTGATTGTGGAGTTTCTTATACCAATGAAATTTCATGAACACTCAAAAAATGAACTGTTCTCTGTGGGACAACATGCAGTTAATTCTTTTACTCATCACACCTGTTCAGAAAGCTGGTAGCTGAACAGGTATTATGTCCAACCCTAGAAGATAGATCTACCTTTTCTAAGTAATATTAGTAATAGCCAGCATTTGCATTTTTCTTCCTTAAGGTTTGAAAACCACTTTGTTATTTGACTGAAGGTTGGTGCTCTGAAGAGAAAAATCTGAAGAAAATATTGCATGAATTTGGATTCTAGGCCTTTACTGGTTGAGCATCTGTAGGTGTAAAGTGACAGAAAAACTGGAAATACTAGCTAAACGGCTTGCTGGTTGGAGAACTTGTGCTACAAGGACATAGAAGGCAGTTGGAGCATTCAGGTTATAAAATTAGAGATGATACTTTGAGATTAAAGTGCTCCGCCCTCTGGCATCCCATAAACTCAGCTATTTTAATTGCCAAGCTGAGAAGCTCATCCTAGTTTACTTTTGGCTTGAGAAAACTAAACAAAGACACAGAAAATTTGAGGCAATTATAAGTAGTAATTTTGAATAGAAAAAAACCTTTCCATTCAAAAGGGTAGACATCTAGACAATAATACTTAGCTAGGTGTCTCCACTTCAGCAGAGTTTCATAGCTTGGGTGTAGTATAGCTTCAAACTGCACACATTGGGGGAGTGGAAAAGGTGTTTGTTGAGCTTGAAAGACAAAGAAACTGCATTCAGATACTAACTTTTCCACTTAACACTTTTGGGACTTTGGACAAGTAATCCACTCTCTCTCTGGGCCTCAGTTTCTCATCTATAAACTAAGAAGCTTTGAACTAGATGAAGTCTAAGGTACTTTCCTGCTCCACTTTTAGGAATCAGTGATCCTCTGACCCAAAGCTAAGTAGTTGAGAAATTACTTTTGAAACAGGGCTACATAGTACATCCAACACCCAAAAAGGGTATACCTGGTGTGTGATTGTTGTTTGCTCTTCACTCGTTTCAGTGTGCCAGACTCCTGGAGTAGTTTGCCATTTTCTGCTCTTCTTCAGCTCATTTGATAGATGAGGAAACTGAAACTAACAGGGTTGATGATTTTTCTGGCATCAAACAGTAGCTGTCCCAGAGACTAGATTTGGATTCTAGTATTCCTGACTCCAGAGCTGGTGCTTATCCAAAGTAACCACCTAGCTGTCTCTAGGAGATTATTGCAGCAGTTCAGAGGTGATGGTGTTGAGAAGCTCTATTGGATTGGTAAAAATCAGAATCAAAAGGAGTGAATCAGGAACAGGTAACCCTAGTGGATATGAGAAGTAAAAAAAAAGTCAAACCTCAGCTTCTGAGGGAAAGAAACTGAAAAATAGTATTATCATAACTCGAAAAAATGAAGTTAAACTGGGGAGCAGCATGTTTAGGGGAGAATTGTAATTTGCTCTGCTGTAGGCATCTGCAAGTTATGCAGAAGGAGGAAGATGAGTTAGTTTGAGGAGGTATCTTCATAGAGTTGATGACGGAACTGTGGTAGGGGAGGACAGAACTTGAACCAAGAGAAAGGCTCAAGAAGAAACCTGGAATAATAGCTACCTCTAAGGTGTCAGAAGAATATTAGAAGACAAAGAAGGAGCATGTTTAGGAAAAGCAGGTTAAATCCCTGGAAAGACTTTAACACTGAAAGGGAGGAAGTAATATTCAGAATGAGGCTTCAGCCTCAGGCTTTAAAAGCTGAAGTGTGAAAGCATGGCCACAAAGACCTTATTGTTGGAACTTTAATAATTAATTCAGGATAATACCTAGGAATGTCTTTGTTGTTCTGTCCTTTCAGTGGTGTCTGGACTCTTTATGACCCTATTTGGTGTTTTCTCAGCACCATAGACTGGAATAGTTTGTCATTTCCATCTCCAGCTTATTTTGCAGATGAGGAAACCGAGTCATACAGAATTAAGTGATTTGCCCAGGGTCACAAAGCTAATAAGTGTCTGACCAGATTTGAACTCAAATCTTCCTGACTCAAGACTTATTACTCTAACCACTGCACCATGTAACTCCTCAGGAATATTTTTGCTGAGACTCAAATCAAAGATGTGAAGAAACTAAATGTTTCTAAAACTTGCTGATATCAAAAAAGCCCCAGAAAACCAACTAGTTGAAAACTGATCCAGCTTGATACCAAGGGCATATAAAATGGATCCTTGTTCTTAAAAATTCTTTATTTTCATTAAATTTTCATTTCTAAAGTATTCAATAGAAATATTGCGGTAAGAAAGACACCTGAAGATTTAGGTGAACTTTTGCAACCTCTGGAATCCTATAATAAAAATATGACATGAATATGACTTGAAACCAATATATTAAAGAATTATTCATGATAAAATGCTCATCTAAAGTAAAATAAATGTAGAAGTCCTAGCAATACTAGCAAAGACATCAACTCTTTTCCTCCTTGGTCTGGAAACAGTCCAGATTTTATAATTATTATGGTTCTCTCTGTTCTCTTATTAAGAGATCAAGATCAAGAGATGTGTGACTCCTCAGATCTACACTCACATTCCTGAACTAATCCAAAAAGTTTCTTAGAAGTATACTAAAAAATGTGACTTTGTCTTCTTTGTGGTTCCATTTCCTCCTTGGTAAAAATGAAGGGTTTGAAGAAAACAATATAGATAATGACTACAACATAAATGAAATGAGCAACTTCAATAAAAAACAACCCAAAGCTGAATGCTTAGTAATTATAATGACCAAGAACCTTAGCCCTGGAGAAGAGATGAGAAAAGATTTCTCCTTTTGGAGGTTTGCTGGCAGACTGAGGTGTGGATTATTAATTGGAATAACATATTTTTTTCAGCTTATTAGTCCCTAGACTTTATGGTCCCTAGACTTTTCTTTTTTTTATGAGAAATGACTCTCCGGGAAGGTTATATTGAAAAATAAAGTTGATTTTAAAAAAGAAAATTTACATTTTTAAAAAAGTGAAGGGGGCGGCTAGGTGGTGCAGTGGATAAAGCACCAGCCCTGGAGTCAGGGGTACCTGGGTTCAAATCCGGTCTCAGACACTTAATAATTACCTAGCTGTGTGGCCTTGGGCAAGGCACTTAACCCCATTGCCTTGAAAAAAAAAATACCTAAAAAAAAAGTGAAGGGATTAAAGAAAATAGTATAATGACCACAATATGTATGGTTAAAAAAAAAAATCAAACCACATTACAAAAAAATGATTGGTGAAAACTACTGCTGCATGTAGTTGGAAAAGCAAAAATATTTAAATTGAAAAAAATATACTTGCATGTTGTATAAGTAGGATGACCACATGGTCCAGAAGAAAAATTAAGAAAATGAGGAACTTTGTTGTAGAATGTATCATATTTGCTTGCTATATTGTTTGGTTTCAATAAGTAGAACAGCCATAACTCCTTGGTATTTTGGTTTTTATTTTATTTTCTTAGATTCTTTGTCACAAGGGATGGCTTCCTGGATAGGGATATATTCAGAAATGAATATGATAGAAAAATGAAATAGATTAATTTTTTTCATTAAAGAGGAAAGACAAGAATGTTTAAGGTTTCTTTGAGCATGTTTTAAAAAACAAGCAAAACAAGATGGAGCCAAGATAGTGACAGGAGAAGAACCTCTCCTGGGTGTTCTCTCCATAATATTTCAAAAATCTTAAAATTATGACTCTAACTAAAATTTCGAGAGACAGAACCCACAGAAAGATAAAGTGAGGCAATTCTGAAGACCAAGGTAACCTGGAAAATAGTAGAAAGGATCCACCCCATGGTCTTAGAGTGGATGCCCACCCACCAGAGTGAAGAAACTTCAATTCCTGGGGCAGTTTCCTGACCTACACCCCTGGAATCACCGGGCACAACTTGGAGAATCAACAAGGGGGCCTCTGCCAGAGTGAGCACGCGATGTTCAGGTTCTCAGGGCAATTATGGCAGTCAGTGCAGCAATGGTGGTCTTGGCAGCCCAGATCCAGGAAACGGAAGCAGGCTTAAAGCCTGCAATCAGGAGCCACCAGGTAACTGAGCCCTGAGTGCTCAGCCCACAGAAGGTAGGGGAGACTTCCAAGGTTTGTCCTCTATACCTAGGACAGGACTCTGGGGCTCTGATTACATTTAGATCCTGATCACAGTCTAGGCCCTCCATAGAACAGCACCCCCCCCTCAACCTCAGCCTCATGGGAGAGGGGTGTGCTTGTGGTCATTCATAGACCAAGAGGGCAGTCAGAGCTTCACACACTGAGATCCTTGTTGGGGGGGGGGGGTCCCAATAATACTCAAAAGCTCAGGAAGCACCCTAAAACCAGGCACAGGCTGGAGAAATGAGTAAACAGAAAAAAGAGGGTTGTCATCGAGAAATACATTGTCTATGATTCCAAGAAGGATCAAAATACTCAATCTGAAGATGAGGAAGTACAAACTCCTGCATCTAAAGACTCCAAGAAAAACGGAAGTTGGGCTCAGGCTATGACAGAGCTCAAAAAAGATTTTGAGGGGTGGCTAGGTGGTATAGTGGATAGAGCACCAGCCCTGGAGTCAGGAGTACCTGGGTTCAAATCCAGCCTCAGACACTTAATAATTACCTAGCTATGTGATCTTGTGCCTTAACCCCACTGCCTGGCAAAAAAAAAAAAAAAACCTAAAAAAAAAGATTTTGAAAATCAAGTAAGAGAGAGAGAAGAAAAATTGGGAAAAAGAAATGAGAGAGATACAGGAAAAACATGAAAAAGAAGTCAGCAGCTTAGTGAAGGAGATCCAAAAAATGCTGAAGAAAATACCATATTAAAAACCAGTATAGGTCAAATGGATGAAAGAGTTCAAAAAGTTATTGAGGAGAAGAATGCTTTAAAAAGCAGAATTGGCCAGATGGAAAAAGAGATAAGAAAGCTCTCTGAGGAAAACAAATCCCCTCAGATGTAGAATGGAGCTAAAGGAAGCTGATAACTTTATGAGAAATCAAGACACAATACTTAAACACCAAAAGAATGAAAAATTAGAAGAAACTGTGAAACATCTCATTGAAAAAACAACTGATTGGGGATGATGTTCAACCTTGAAGGACTCGCTCATTCCATCAGCGCAACAATCAGGAACAATTTTGGGCTGTCTGCAAAGGAGAATGCCATCTATATCCAGATAAAGAGCCGTGGAGTTTGAACAAAGTTCAAGGACTATTCCCTTTAATTTAGGAAAAAAAACATATCTATTATTATCTGATCTTGTTACCTCTTAGACTTCTTGTCTCTTAGTTGAGGATATGATTTCTCTCTCATCACATTCAGTTTGGATCAATGTACAACATGGAAATGAAATAAAGACTGATTACTTTCTGTGGTGGTGGTGGGGGAATGGTAAAACTCAAATAATATTTTTAATAAAAAAAGGAAGAAAAAACAACTGATCTGGAAAACAAATTCAGGAAAGATAATTTAAAAATTATTGGGATAGGGACAGTTAGGCAGTGCAGTGAATAGAGAACCAACCCTGGAATCAGGAGTACCTGAGTTCAAATCTGGCCTCAGACACTTAATAATTACCTAACTGTGTGGCCTTGGGGAAAAAAAATTATTGGGCTACCTGAAAGTCATGATGAGGAATAGATCCTTGACCTCATTTTTAAAGAATTCCTACAGGAAAGTTGCCCTGATATGCTAGAAGCAGAGGGCAAAATAGAAATTGAGGGAATCCACTGATCTACCCCAGAAAGAGATCCAAAATAAACAACCCCCAGGAATATTATAGCCAAGTTCCAGAACGCCCATATCAAAGAGAAAAATATTACAAGCAGCCAGAAGGACACAATTCAAATATCTTGGAGTTGCAGTCAGGATCACACAGGAATTAACAGCAACTACATTAAGGGTTTGTAGGCCTTGGAATATAATATCCTGGAAGGCAAAAGAGTTTGGTATTTACCCAAGAATCAACTACCCAGCAAAACTGAACATCTCTTTCAGGGGAAAAGATGGACTTTCAGTGAACCAGGGGAATTTCAAATGTTCCTGTTGAAATGACCAGAACTGAACACAAAGTATGATCTTTGAATATAGGGGAAGCATAGAAAGTGGAGGAGAAGGGTAAAATATGAGGGACTTATTGTGATGAACTACATGTATTCCTGCATAGAAAAATGATACTGATAATACTCATATGAAACCTCTCATTTAATAGAGCAGGTAGAAGGAGCTTTTATAGATGAAGCACAGGAGAAAGCTGACTTTGAAGATATCATAAAATTATAAAAATGGAATCAGTGGCTAAAAGGGAAATGTATAAGGAGTAAGAAAGGAGAGGTGGAATAGGCTAAGATATTTTGTATAAATTTTTTTTTATTGATGATATGGAAGGGGAAAAGATGAAGGGGAATGAGGGAACCTTCACTCTTATCAAAGGTGGCTGGGAGAGGAAATAGCATATACACTCAATGGGTATAGACATTTAGAATAAAAAGGAGAGAAGGTGGGGGGTGTGGGTGATGGAGGAGAGGGTGAATTGGGGAGAGTAGTCAGATATAACACATTTTCTTTTTTTTACTTCTTACAAGGACTGGGATTGGATGGCCTGCCCGGGACCATGGGGCTGGGTGGTTGCTGGGTCTCTGGGGGTTGGTATGTGGGCTTGGGGCCTTTTGGCCCCAGGGCCAGTGATCAGTCCACTGTGCCACTCAGCTACCCTACAGCACATTTTAGAAGAGGGACAGAGTGAAAGGAGAGAGAAAATACAGTATATGGTAGTGGGGAGGTATGGATGGAGGGAGTTGAGATCAGCAGTGGCAAAGGTGAAAAAATGTTGAAGTAGCTTTTGTGATGGACTTATGATAAAGAATGTGATCTACCCAAGATAGAGCTGGTGGTGTTGGAACACAGACTGAAGCACATTTTTTTTCTTTCTTTTGCTTTATTTCTCATGAGGATCTATATTTTTGGGGGGGGAAGGGATATTGTGTTTGCTCTTAAACAAGAATATTTTAGTAATGTATAAAAAAATCATTTGTAGAAAAATTTTAAAAAATTTAAAAAATGAGCAAAACAATCTTTCCCTGAAACTATGCTGAGGACTGCAAGGGAACAAATTACCTTTCTTAAAAAAACATACCTGTCTTGTGTGAATTTCCATTCCTTTCCTTCTAAGCTTTGCATGTGATTTCCTTAGAAAGGGGAACTCTCAGTGTGGAAACTGCCTAAAGAAATAGATTATCCATAATTTTGATCCAGACAATTGCTTGGACCCCGAGGGTTGGATGGACTTTTCCAAGATCCACAGTTAGTGTTTTCCTATCTATCCACTACAGTAGCCACCTAGTTCTCCTGCTAATAAAAGTGGAAAATTTTACAGTGACAGTCCAATCTCATTTCTCTTTGTTTTCCCTTTCCATCTTATGCCCCTACCTCTTCTTCCCAAAATGACCTGAAAATGCTTGGGCTGCTACTTGTTGTAGCTGATAGAGCATAGGATTTGAAGTAGTACAACTCATCTTCCTGAACTGAAATCTGGCCTGAAACACTTCTAGCTGTGTGACCCTGAACAGGTCACTAAACCTTGTTGGCCTCAGTTTTCTAATCTGTAAAATGACCTGGAAAAGGAAATGGCAAATCAATTCAGTATCTGCCAAGAAAACTCCATGAAGAATCAGAAAAATACTGAACGACTGTATGCTTAGAGCTGAGGATAAAGACAAAAAAGACCATTCCTGCTCTCTAGGAGCTCCCTTCATTCAAGATAAGTTAAGACCAGAGTAGAACATGAGGGTGAATTCTAGGTTGAAGGATTTGAATAAGATACAATTATGGAGTGATCTAATCTCCAATTTATCTGGAGAGTTGAAATTAGAACTCAATTGTTTTCCTGTTTCCCATGAATTCTTCTCCATTTTCCCAATTCTTAGAGTTCTCTCTACCATCCAAATTGCTTTGTATTGAATATATTCTGTATTTATTTAATCCCTGTATACTTTTAGCCAGATTTAAGCTCTTTGAGGGTAGCACAAGTCTATGTCCTATAGATTATAGATCTGCAGATCTGTGTTCTATAATTAGAAGGTAATGCCTGATGGATTGAATAATATTTCTTTTTCCTTTTGGGAAGAATGAATGAAAGAGGCTTGTGCTGGAGAAGAGCTATAATGGTCAGGAAAGCGTTTAATTGTTCAGACTGAACTCCCAGGGATAAAATTCTGATTGGCAAAGAATCATGGTATTCTGAGAAGCATCAAGAATATTTTGCATTCTGCCTGTAAGCTCAGACATTTAAACAATTGATTTCTAAAATTATAGACCTACCAAAACTTCATCTGTGATAAAGTTGTAAAGAAGCAGCTTTGAGTAATGCCTTATGTTTTTGAGCAAGTGGGAGACCTTCCTGACCCCTAATTAGGCCTTCAGAAAAAGAGCAAGTTTCTGACCTTGATCATTATTATCCCAGAGGAAGGAACATGTGATATCCAGGGTATACTGAGAAATTCCCTAGGAGCCAAGTATGGTCACCATTCCTCCTCCCTTGTGTCAGGGTATAAGAACACTCCCTGGCAACCCCCACCCACTGATTTCCCAAATACTGCCAAAAATGCACCTTCACAGGAGAAAAATTTCATTCCTTTCTGACTCAGAGGAAGAGTAAACAATAAAGGATTTCCCCCATCACTCCACTTCAGCACTGATGCTACAACATATGCTACAGCATATCTGTACATTATCATATAGCATATTATGAGAAGGTTGCTTTTTCATGTTGTGGAATGGAAAATTTAGCACTCAGACATAAATTTGTATCCCTAGGTTTCAAGGACTAATAGACTAAATAAATGCTGAACCCAGTAGATTAAACTTGAAATAAAGGGAATCCTGATCTTCAAAAACTCATGAAAATTCCTTTGTCCTCTATGCTAGCTCTTATCAATGAGGATCCAACTCTTCTTCCTTTTGACATGTAAACATTCTTTTCCCTATTTCCTGTGGTCTAAACCTATTTCCATAATAATGAAGCTCAGGATTTTTCTATAGGAGGAATTTACTTTCAGCTTATGGAGCTGGAAGAGAGAAAATGAAACAAATTGACCATCTTTACTTTTCCAATAGTTTTACTTTTCCAATACTTATTCAATATACATAGAAACAAAGTCATTTAGAATCTATGATAAAGGAGAAGTTGAACTTTTTATACCTCCCCCCTCCAATTCTCATTTTGTTAAATCATTGTTAAAAATATTCTTGGATTTAATTTCATGAGTACCTTAAGTGAATAATAAGGTGAATGATCTAGTGCTTTAAGTCTTTCAAAAGCAAAGTAGCTGGATAGAACATTGGAGCTGTTGAACTGGAATTAGGAAGACCTGAGCAAGTAACTTAACCTCCATTTTCCTCAGTTTCCTTATGTATAAAATGGGGATCATAATAGGTCCTAATTCTCTTAAGGATTTTATTTATTTTGAGTTTTATAATTTTTCCCCTAATCTTACTTCCCTCCCTCCACCCCCCACAGAAGGCAGTTTGACAGTCTTTACATTGTTTCCATGGTATACATTGATCCAAATTGAATTTGATGAGAGAGAAATCATATCCTTAAGGAAGAAACATAAAGTATAAGGGATAGCAAGATCAGACAATAAGTTATTAGTTTTTTTTCTAAATTAAAGGTAATTAGTCCTTGGTCTTTGTTCAAACTCCACAGTTCTTTCTCTGGATACAGAGGGTATTCTCCATTGCAGACAGTCCCAAATGTGTTGTACTGATGGAATGAGCAAGTAATAGGTCCTAATTCTCAAGATTGTTGTGAAGATTGTGAGATTGTAAAAGCAATGCCTGTTACATGGGAAGTGGTGATATTATTATTGTTGTTGTTATTTTCCTGCAGCTGTCTAGGGGTCATCAGTCATCAGTTATCACCATGTTACAGCTCAAGAAACCTTAAAGACTTAAGAGATGAGTGATTTATCCAAGGTGGAAATAGCTAGTGTGGAGCCAAAGGAGGGTCTCTTATTACACTGATGTGTATCAGAACAATTATTGTTAGATATGATGGGCTTACTTTCATTTTTCTTGAGTGTCCAAGGGGATCTTGTTAGGGAGAAAAAAAATTACATTTTTGAATTTTCACCTCTAGGATCTCAGATGATTTGTTAAAATTCTTGTTTCTTGATGGGGCTCTCCCCTTAGGTGAAGAACGTGTCTATAGATGCACAAGAGGTACCTTCAGCTGCATCTGACTACGCAGACAGAGTTGACAGTTCCATGGTTTATTCCTCTTATGGCAAAATGAATGAGAAACGACCATATCCAGACTCTTCATACAAATCAACCCCGTAAGTAACCCTCATCCCCCCCCACTCAGCTTTGGTTCCATGACTATTGTTTTATGACTCTGGCTACAAAAACTTAGTTCTACCCCATGGCATCCATGTTGACTTTAATGAATGTCAGTGTGTTTTTCTATTGCACAGTATAATGGAACAGAGAAAAGAGCACTTGGAGAGAGAAGGCTTAGCCTCTAGTCCACACTTGCTAGTCACATGCCCTCAGAAGAAATCATAAGATCCTATAATGTAAGAACTAGAAGGGAGGGGCTACTAGGTGGACCAGTGGATAGAGCACTGGCCCTGGAGTCAGGAGGACCTGAGTTCAAATGCAGCCTCAGACAATAATTACCTAGTTGTATAACATTAGGCATGTCACTTAACACCATTGCCTTGTAAAAGAAAACCAAACCAAAAAAAAAAAAAGAACCAGAAAGGTCTTTTGAGATTATCTTATTGTCTGAGACTGGATTTGAACCCACATACTCCTGACAACAGGGCTGGTGTTTTATCCACTATGCCACCTACTAGCCGCCCTGGTCCCATTTAGTCTTAACAGTTTTTTGTAAAATGAGCATGATAGTGCTTATGTGGTTACCCACCTCAATAAAAGCTTTATAACCAAAAAACACTAGATAGCATCCTGCTGAGTTATAGTTAATCCTGTTGGTAGCATTTCTCACTGTTGTTAGGTTATTTGTAATTGAAAAACTTGTTGATTTATACCTTTTAGAAGATTTTTGAGAAGGAAAGGAACTTAATGATCACTTAAGGTTAACATCTTCATTTTATAGATGAAGGAAATGAGACTCAGAAATTTGTATATTCACTACCCTGCAAAAGTTATTTTCTTTTTTGTTTTGTTTTTTTGCAAGGCAATGGGGTTAAGTGGCTTGCCCAAGGCCACAAATCCAGGTAATTATTAAGTGTCTGAGACCTGATTTGAACTCAGGTACTCCTGACTTCAGGACCAGTGTTCTATTCACTGTGCAACCTAGCCTCCCCCAAAAGTATTTTTAAACATAAAATTGACTTAGGAATTAGTATTTCTAATAATGTTCCAGGTCACCCATATAGAAATAGGTTCCTTTCCATTCTTCCATTCCTTTGGGATTTCACAGGATTCATCAGATTTAGAGAGGGAGAGACCTTAATTTTGTGGATAAAGAAGCTGAAAATAATGAGTTCTGTTTTAGCTCTATTAAATGTGAATGATGCTGAATTTTGTGGAGTTAGGACCACTGACTGCTCTGGCAGTCAGGAAAACTGTTTCTGGTTCTTTTTTTTGTCTGAACTATTTGTGAGAACCTTGAGCAAGTCACTTGATTTCTTGGGACTCAGCTGTGAAAATAGAGATTTAGATTAGACCATCTTTCAACTCTATTCCAGATCTAAATCTGATTCTATGGTATTCCTACCCTTCTGATCTAAAAACTGAATTCTACCTCAGCCTTTGTTACCTGTTTCTCATGTAGCACCATAATAAATGATGCAAAAACATACTTGGAGAACTTGTCCATAGGGTTAGCATAAGACTGCCCTTACCTAGTAACCAACATTCCCTCTTTTCATTTTGGAAAAATCATATTTGATGACTCAGTTTGAATTTTTCAGTTGAATTATTGAATGACTAGATTTAGAACTAGATAGAACCTTTGAGTTAGCTTAGTTTAGTACTATCATTTTATAAATGAAATAACTGAAGTTTGAAAAAAGTAAAATTGACTTTTCTAGTGTTGCAAGTAGGGAGAATTTGGATCTGGGTCCTCTGGCTCTAGACTTGGAGTTCTTTCACTGACCCAGTGCTGCCTACCTCACATTCATTCAGCGCAGAGAGTGGTAATATAAAGGGCCTTTTTCAGAGCACAGTAGGTGCTGAAACCTTTAATCCTACACTGGCAAGCTGATTTTAATTATGGGATCCAATTGGAAACAATGAACTTTATTATAATGAATGGAATGGTATTTGGAAACCAAATAGACCTGCAATAGACTTTACTTCATATTTTTTTTATTTGGATTGTCTGTAGCTACCTCTATATTGATTAAAACTAGGTGTATTTTGAGAAAAGATTTTCCTAACAAACCTCTTTTTGACCTCACTTTCTAATACCAGGGCACTGGGGTAATTGAGATAAAACAGTTCCAAGGGTGCTAGAAATATATGGCCCTGTTTTAAAAGTGACAAGCTGCCGTTTACATGTCTTTCAAGCTTGCAAACTTATTTTGCATCATATGACCATTGTTGCCTCTCAACTCTTCAGCTTCATGGGGCTTCATGATACCATTATTTTTCTAGAATTTTGAGGGGAAATAAGCATTTAACAAGTGCCTGTTTTGTAATAAATACTGTGTTAAGTATTGGAAATTCAAAGATTAAAAAAAAAGTTTGTGCCCCTAATGAAATTCTACCAAGCAAGGCAATATGAAGCTAAAGAATTATGTTCAGCACATGCATACATACATGTTAGCGTGATATTAACAAATGCTGTTAAATATATATTATGTATTTAATGTGTAAATATGCGTGCACATGTGTATATTATCTGTTATATATGTATACAAATATAGCATTTATTAAATGCCAGGAATTCAAAAAGAGACAAAAGAAAGTCCTTTCCTGGGGTGGCTAGGTGGCGTAGTGGATAAAGCACCAGCCCTGGAGTCAGGAGTACCTGGGTTCAAATCCAGTCTTAGACACTTAATAATTACCTAGCTGTGTGGCCTTGGGCAAGCCACTTAACCTTATTTGCCTTGCAAAAACCTAAAAAAAAAGTCCTTGCCCTTAAGGAGCTTGTATTTTATGTAACATCTACTGTCTGCTATGCTCTGTGCTAATTGATTTTCAGATATTATCTCTGGATCCTCAAAACAATCCTATGATGCCGGTATTGCTAATTCCATTTTATTAAGGAAACTGAGGTTAAGTGATTTGGTTCTGGTCACATAGCTTGTGGCTGTCTGAGCTTGATTTGAACTCAGGTCTTCCTGATTCCAGGTCCAGTGCTCAGTCCATTGTGCCATATAGTTGCCTCTTGGGAGGTTACCAAGTAAGGTTTTGTGTAGGAGGTTGATACCTAGTATATGTAATTGTGCTCATGTTTGAAAGGGGTGGAAAGGTGAAGAGCACCTTGCCTCTTCCCTCCAGAATCTAATAGTCTGGAGGCAGAGCTAAGATGTTTACAAATGCCTAATAAGAAGTAATGTGTGATAAGGGCCCAACAGTGGGGGGCTTCAGGGAAGGAAATGATATAAGATTAGGAAAATTCTGAATCTATAGAAAAATCCATAGGATCCAAGATTTAGAGTAAGAAAGAACCTCAAAATGCTCCATAATCCATCATGCTCATTTTACAGATGAGGAAACTTGGGCCTAGGCAGGTTAAATGACTTGCCCAAGGTCCCACAAGGAGCCAGAATTAGGGGCAGGATTTGTCCCCAGTCCCCTGACTACAGAACCAGTGCCCTCTTCACTGTACAATGTTACCACCTCTTTCATTTCTACTGGTATAAGGTAACAACAACACTTCTAGCCCTTGATATCCAGGCACATAGAGAAATTTAGAACTGGAAGGGAATGTGGGGTTCATCTGGGCTAGTTTTCCCATTTTACAAATGGGGAAACTGAGTTCCCCAGGAAGACACGTGACCAGTCCATAGTTATTTGTTATGGTTTAGTCCTTTCAATTGTGTCTGACTCTTCATGATCCCTTTTGGTGTTTACTTAGTAAGGATACTGGAGTGGTTTGCCAATTCCTTCTCCAGTTCATTTTAGAGATGGAAGAAACCAAGGCAAACAGTGATTTGCCCAGTGCACCATTATACCTCTTTTTAATGTCAGAAGCAAGTCAGGACTCAGGTACACAAAGACTTGAATAAGGTCTATTCTTCTTTTGAGGGAGGGGAAGTATGCTTTATTGCACTTAAGAGTCCATTAGTTTTCTCTCTGAAGGTTGATAGTGTTTTTTTTCAATCACAAGTCTTTTGGAATTATGATGGATTATTTTCCTGATCAGAGTAGTTAAGTTTTCTACAATTGATGATTGTTACAATATTGATGTTACTGTGTATATTGTTCTGGTTATGCTCATTTTTCTTTGCATCTGTTCATCTGAGTCTTCCTAGGCTTTTAAAAAACCATTCCCCTCTTCATTTCTTTTTTTTTTAAGAGGTAACAAGATCAGACAATAAGATATCTATTTTTTTTTCTAAATTAAAGGGAATAGTCCTTGAACTTTGTTCAAACTCCACAGCTCTTTATCTGGATACAGATGGTATTCTCCATTGCAGACAGCCCCAAATTGTTCCTGATTGTTGCACTGATGGAATGAGCGAGTCCTTCAAGGTTGATCATCACTCCCATGTTGCTGTTAGGGTGTACAGTGTTTTTCTGGTTCTGCTCCTCTAACTCATCATCAGTTCATGCAAATCCCTCCAGGCTTCCCTGAAATCCCGTCCCTCCTGGTTTCTAATAGAACAATAGTGTTCCATGATATACATATACCACAGTTTGCCAAGCCATTCCCTAATTGAAGGACATTTACTTGATTTCCAATTCTTTGCCACCACAAACAGGGCTGCTATGAATATTTTTGTACAAGTAATGTTTTTACCCTTTTTCATCATCTCTTCAGAGTATAGACCCAGTAGTGGTATTGCTGGGTCAAAGGGTATGCACATTTTTGTTACCCTTTGGGCGTAGTTCCAAATAGCTCTCCAGAAGGGTTGGATGAGTTCATAGCTCCACCAACAGTGTAATAGTGTCCCAGATTTCCCTTCCAACAGTGATCATTAACCTTTCTGGTCATATTGGCCAGTCTGAGAGGTGTGAGGTGGTACCTCAGAGAAGCTTTAATTTGCATTTCTCTAACAATTAATGATTTAGAGCACTTTTTCATATGGCTATGGATTGCTTTGATCTCCTCATCTGTAAATTGCCTTTGCATATCCTTTGACCATTTGTCAATTGGGGAATGGCTTTTTGTTTTAAAAATATGACTCAGTTCTCTGTATATTTTTGAAATGAGTCCTTTGTCAGAATCATTAGTTGTAAAGATTGTTTCCCAATTTACTACATTTCTTTTGAATTTGGTTACAGTGGTTTTATCTGTGCAAAAGCTTTTTAATTTGATGTGATCGAAATCATCTAATTGGTTTTTGGTGATGTTCTCCAACTCTTCCTTAGTCATAAACTGCTCCCCTTTCCATAGATCTGGCTTTCTCTACAATTGTCATGTCTCTCAAAATCTTTCATTGAATTTCCCTCATTTACCAAATAAAATCACATTTTCTGATCCTGGTATTGCAGACTCTGTAGATTGGTTTCAACCTACCATTTCAGCCTTCTATATTTCCCATCATTATGGAATCTTCTACCAATCTAGATCTATAAAATGGGGATAATATTATTCATAGGATCTACTTCACAAGTCTCCTGTCATAATTAACGTAATGGTGGACAGCTTTGAATACCAAAAATAAAATGGTTCTGTGTTTACAGTTATTAATCAGCACCTATCCTTTCGTATCTGTCTTTAAAGGGGAGTGGGGGAGGGTGTGAGACATTTTATGTAAGATTTAGAAAAACAGGGAAAATGGGGAGAGGCTAGAGGCATTCCCAATGAGATCAGGGGTGAAACAAGGGTGCCCATTATCACCACTACTATTCAATATTGTATTAAAAATGTTAGCTTCAGCAATTAGAGAAGAAAAAGAAATCGAAGGAATTGGAATTGAGGAGGAAGAGACAAAACTCTCACTTGTTGCAGATGACATGATGGTCTACCTAGAGAATCCCAAGAAATCATCCAAAAAGCTACTGGAAACAATGAGCAATTTTAGCAAAGTTGCAGGTTATAAAATAAACCCTCATAAATCCTCAACTTTTCTATATATGTCTAGCAAGATACAGCAGGAAGAGTTAGAAAGAGAAATCCCATTCAAAGTAACCTCAGACAATATAAAGTACTTGGGAGTCTATTTGCCAAGACAGACTCAGAATCTTTTTGAAAACAATTATAAAACACTTCTCACACAAATTAAATCAGATTTAAATAACTGGGCAAATATCAACTGCTCATGGAAAGGTAGAGCTAATATAATAAAAATGACAATTCTACCAAAATTAAACTATCTGTTTAGTGCCCTACCAATCAAAATTCCAAAAAATTACTTTAATGAGTTAGAAAAAATTGTAAGTAAATTCATATGGAGAAATAAAAAGTCAAGAATTGCCAGGAGCTTAATGAAAAAAAGTGCAAAAGAAGGTGGCTTATATTATATTATATTATAAAGCATCAGTCATCAAAACTGTTTGGTATTGGCTAAGAAATAGCTTGGTGGACCAGTGGAATAGACTAGGTGTAAAAGCAGGAGATGATTATAGTAATCTGCTGTTTGATAAACCCAAAGAGTCCAGCTATTGGGATAAAAATTCTCTCTTTGATAAAAAAACTGCTGGGATAATTGGAAGTTAGTGTGGAAGAAACTTAGATTAGACCAACACCTAACACCCTTTACCAAGATAAGATCCAAATGGTTACAGGACACAAAAAAAAAATACTATTAGCAAATTAGAAGATCAAGGACTAGTTAGCTGTCAGATCTATGGAAAGGGGAACAGTTTATGACTAAGGAAGAGTTGGAACAATTTTGGGCTGTCTGCAAAGGAGAGTGCTATCTGTATCCAGATAAGGAGATGTAGAGTTTGAACAAAGTTCAAGCACTGTTCCCTTTAATTTAGAAAAAAACAAATATCTTATTGTCTTATCTTGTTACTTCTTAGACTTCTTTAAGGATATGATTTCTCCCTCATCACACTCAATTTGGATGGTACAACATGGAAACAAAGTAAAGACTGACAGATTGCTTTCCGTGGGGGGGGCGGCGGGAGGGAAGTAAGATTGGGGGGGGAAATTGTAAAATTCAAATAATATCTTTAATAAAAAAAAAGAAAAAGAAAAACAGGGAAAGATTTGGATCAATGGAGGAAGATGCAAAGCACCTCCTGATAAAGAACTGGCAGTTAGAAATATGTATGGTGCAGTCTTAAATGTGTGTTTTTAAAGAAATATACATTTATGTACATGTGTATTCATGTTTAATTATAGCCTTCTATAGGGTAAGGGGGGAAACATAAAATAAAAAGTACATAGCAGGGAACAAAAGACCTATCTTGAAGGAAACACAGAAAAACTGCATAGTTTTTAAAGCATTGCATGATATTTGTTACATAGGTTTTCTTGAAATGGAACTTTATTGTTTTATATTGAATTCTCTCATGTTGTGTATTTGGAAATATTCTTTTTTCATGTTTTATATTTAAATTTAAAATGAATAAAAAAATTTTTAAATAAAAAAGGGGGTGATAAATTTTCTTGATTAAACTCCTTCTGGAAAATGGGAATGTATCTGACAGAATATCTACTAAAATATGCCAAGAAAATGAAATAAAGAAGATAGTTTATAAGATTAGGGTCATTGAAAAAGAATTAGCTTCAATTCATTTTTTTATTAAATTGATATGGTGGTGATATCTAACTAATTAGGAAAGTTTCCCTTTTATCAGTCAGTTAAACATTTGAGTAGCATGGCATTGATGATCTTCAAGTCAGGAACACCTGGGTTTTAAAGTCCTACTCACATTCTTCCTAGCTGTGTGATGCTGGACAAATCAATTAACCTCTCTGAGCCTTAGTTTCATCATCTGTAAAATGGTCATAATTCCTCCCAAGGTTGTAAGGATCAAGTAGATAATACAAATAAACTGCTGTAAGTCCTGTCTATTGCTTTTTACTATGAACCTCAACTATTAAATGAAATAGCTTTAACTCAGATATGTTGATGAACCCAACAATCATTTTTGGAATAAGTGTCCTGGAGGGACAAAAAAATGTGTTGATATTTAAAAGATGTCAGAAAGAATCCAGATAGAAAAAGTCTAAGCTAAAGCTGAATATTAAATAGCTTAAGCTATAATACCCAAGATTTCTGATATCATTCATTAAGTTTTCATAAAACTTGTAAGTGGAATTGCAGCAAAATTGAGTGATTAATTCTGTTCCTTTTCTGTTACCTTTCTCCTGAAAACTATACTCTCTTTGGAAGGTTTTATGTTTGGAAAAGTACAATCTGTTTGGAAGGTTTCATTCTTCCCACCCAAACCTGTATCCAAAGCAAGAACCTGGTCATGTCTTATGCTACTTTAACAAAGTTTTGTACAGAATATCTGGGAAGTTTGTTTTCTCATGATTCTTGGGACAAAACCTGGCCAGTAATTAAAATGTGCATCAATTCAGTTGTGGCACAAGCTTAAGAGGTTTTCAAGCTTGGTGACAAACTAGAAAGAGAGGAACTACTAAATCATGTTAATTCCCCACCCCAACACACTCATAAACTCATTCTTTTTTAAATCTTCCTTAAAAACTTCCTTTGACTATTAAAAGGAAAATCTTGAATAGGTGGGGGCAGAGGGAAAGATAAGGTTTTCTATTGATAATCACTGTAGGGACAATTCTTTCTATGCATCTTAAGTGGACCATGTGAGGAACTCTGAAGAGAGATGAAACAGGCTATGCTTAAAGATCATTTGCTTCAATTCCTTATTTTGTTTAATTTTTTAAAAGTTTAATTGTAATCTTTTGAGTTTTTTAATGTCACCTTTCCTGAATGGCATTTCTGATATACCCAATATAAATCATCTTACTAAGCAAATTTGATCATCCAAGCAGTAAATTTAGATAGATGACCTCAGGCAATTAACAGCCCTGAGACCCTTGACCAGTTACTTAATTGTTTCCTCAATTTCCTCTAGGGTAAAATGAGCCGGAGGAGGAAATGGCAAATCACTCCAATATCTTTGCTAAGAAAACCTCAAAAGAATTCACAGAGTCTGACACAACTGAAAAATAATTAACTGTATTACCTCAACAAACTTTTTTTTAAAAAGCACAATAAAAAATATGAAATGTTTATTCTCTTAGACTTTTTTATGGAAATACCATTCATAATTAATATGTGACTTCATAGATGCGGATAGCTCTCCACTGAGGCTGGTCATAACTACTGGAAGATCTCCAGTAGTTGCTTTGGTTGAAGGAAAAGAAAAATTTGATATCCTGGTGGCCTATCTCCTGGGGGATTAAGCCTTTCTGAATTTCCTTGGGCTGGTCCTCCTTCCTCCTTTCCCCCAACTACACACACACACCCACAAAAAAAAAAACCCCTCTAAAAATAGAACTTTTCTGGCTTTGGAGAGTACTTTAGAAGTACTTGTTAAGATAATTAGCTTTAATGAAGCTTTGATTAAAATGTAAATTTACCCCCTGAGTCTGTAACTGAATGTTTTATTTCCTTCTGCCTCTTCCTGAGCTTTCTCTGAATTGAAAGTCAATAGGTGAAAAGTTAACTTGCCCCCGTTGACCCTTTTAAAATTTCCCTTTTCATTCTTGTACATGCTTTAAATTTACCCCCTCCCATAGGCCTGTGTTACCTTTTCCCATATCAACTCTAGAGGATTTAATATTAAAGAGCCTTGTTTTTACTATTTTCTCTTAATAAGTTTGCATTTTTTCTAATATGTGTAGTTGTTCGTTCTCCGGAATGTGATGCCATGACATGGAAGTTAATTGAAGTTAAGTGAAAGGGAGCTTTACCAAGTCACCAGCCTCACTTTCTCCTCAGAAGACATTTAGGTCTGAAATTATGAAAGAATCTTTAATAATTATCTTTAGTTATTTTGTAAAGCTTAATCACCTCCAAATTTAAAAAAATATTTTATCTTGAGTTAATTGCATTTTCACAGTAAATTTAAAGAAATTTTACGTGAATTTTTAAACATTCAGTGGGAGACTTGTATATATTCCCTTTCCCTACTTTAATTTTTTTAAATCATTTTTTAAATAATTCCACTGAACTTAAAAATCTGTATAGCAAAGTCTGCTTAGAATTAACTGATACACCCTTTCAAATGAAACTTAGTTTACCTAATATTAAATGCCCTTATTTTATTTAGAAGGATTGGAAAAGACTTTTAAATTAGGACCTAAAAACTGTTACATGCTTCAAAAAATTCTAAGGGTTGCACAGTTGGGCATACCAAATTCCAAGGATTTGCTCAGTGGACTGTGCAAAAATTCCTTGACTAGTGAGCACATAAGCTTTTGGAAGTCTCTTGGTATTTATTCTTGCTGCAGTTTGGATGGGGGTGGGGGTTGATTGTATTTTTCTATTGCATTTATTGAAAAGATCATTCATTCTGTCTAGTGTTTCTGGTGTTGGCTTATAAATTTACTATTTGAGGTATGATGATGCTGTTTTCTTCTAGGATACCAGAAGTAGTTAACGTGGTTCCAGTGACTTCACCTGTGGATGATTTCAGGCAACCTCGGTACAGTAGCAATGGCAACTTACCAGTTTCTACAAAGAAATCTCATGGGAAAGGAAGGATGTCCAAAAGAGCTGACCAGGACCACTATGAAACAGACTATACCACTGGAGGAGAATCATGTGAAGAACTAGAGGAAGACTGGGAGAGGTACAGAAATAACTTTTGTAGAACACTGAAGGTTATAGATGATCAACACAATGCTGCAGTCTTTTACTATTAGCTAAGTGGTGCCCTGGCTTCTTTTATATTTAGATGCCATAGATGTGTTGGGAGAAACAATAATTATCAGGACAATAATTTTCCTAGTTGATTAAGGCAGGACTTAAATGATTTCTGAAAATCTTCCTACATGCAAATGGAAGTGCCACTAAGCTGAGATCACTGTTGTTTTCATATGAATTTAGAAACTGGGAGAAGCTTCTGGAGAACCTGCTGATACAGTTCAGACCCTGTATAAATCACTTAACCTTATAGTGCCACAAAACTCTAACACTTGTGTTGCAAAATAGACAATAATGTTTGTTGGTATAAGGAGTTTTATCACCAAGAAGTTCTCTAGAGCAAGGAAATCATAGGTCTGGGTCTCACCCCTCAAAAAACAACATTTATTAAATATAGACAGAGGGGGAAAATTACAAATGTAAGAAGAGCTCTTGTGTGATTTGAAAAGATCCCTGGATGTGATTCTTTTTTTTTTTAGGTTGTTGCAAGGCAAATGGGATTAAGTGGCTTGCCCAAGGCCACACAGCTAGGTAATTATTAAGTGTTTGAGACCGGATTTGAACCCAGGTACTCCTGACTCCAGGGCTGGTGCTTTATCTACTGTGCCACCTAGCCACCCCTTGGGATTGTGTGAGGATATGGAGATAAGTGACTTGCCTAAGGTCACACAACTAGTCTGACACTAGATTTGAACTTAGGTTCTCCTGACTCCAAGGCGAGTGTGTATTCACTATACCACCTAGCTGCCCCATAATAGATTCTTAGTGTCTAGATTAAGTACCTTATCATGTATTTATGTGCTTTTTGTTTGATTGTTTAAATATTCTACAATAGTCATAGGATGTGATGCTTTTTCCTTAACTTTTTAAAGTCTTTTTTATTGTTTTTTGAATGTTACAATTTCCCCCATCTTGCTTCCCTCCCCCCACCCCCCCCCATAGTCTTCCTATCTATGAGCAGTTGATATTTGCCCAGTCTTTTCAATCTGATTTTGTGAGAGAAATGTTTTGTAGTTGTTTTTCTTAGCGTTTCTGAGTCTGCCTTGGCAGGTAGACTCCCACGCATTTTATATTGTCTGAAATTACTTTGAATGGGATTTCTCTTTCTAGCTCTTGCTGCTGTATCTTGCTAGTAATACATAGAAATGACAAGGATTTATGAGGGTTTATTTTATATCCTGCAACTTTGCTAAAGTTACTAGTTGTTTCTAGTAGTTTTTTAGATGATTTTTTAGGATTCTCTTGGTATACCATCATGTCATCTTCAAAGAGTGAGAGTTTTGTTTCTTCTTTCCAGTTCTAATTCCTTTGATTTCTTTTTCTTCTCTTATTGTTGAAGCTAACATTTCTAACACAGTATTGAATATTAGTGGTGATAATGGGCATCCTTGTCTCACCCCTGATCTTGTTGGGAATACCTTTAGCTTATCCCCATTGAATATAATGCTTTTGATGGTTTCAGATAAATATTGCTTTTCATTTATTCCTATGCTCTCTAGTGTTTTTAGTAGGAATGGGTACTGTATTTTGTCAAAGACTTTTTCAGCATCTATTGATATACTCATATGATGTCTGATTTGTTTGTTATTGATATAGTCAATTATACTAACAGTTTTCCTAATATTGAACCAACCCTGCATTTCTGGGATAAATACTGCTTGGTCATAGTGTATTATCCTGATGATAATCACCTTGCTAAGATTTTATTTAAGATTTTTGCAACTATGTTCATTAGGGAGATAGGTCTACAATTTTCTTTCTCTGTTCTGACTCTTCTTGGTTTTAGGTATCAGAACCATATTGGTGTCATAGAAAGACTTAGGCAGAATTCTGTCCTCACCTATAGATTTGATGACAGCCTCTGTGTTTGTCATCCTAGACATAAGAGCTTCCAAGCAGAATCTGATGACCCTGAATTTGGAGAAGCTCATAACCAGTCTGGCTATGGAGGGATGAATTTTAAGGTCAAAAATATCATTTGGAAACAACTCTCAGACACTTAATAATTACCTAGCTGTGTTGCCTTGGGCAAGTCACTTAACCCCATCTGCCTTCCAAAAACCTAAAAAAAAAAAAAAAATGAAGGACAAATATCATCTATTGTCCAAAAAGTATATTGGATTTGAAATCTGAAGACCAGTATTCAACTGTGGTCTCACCATGCCCATTCTGTGTGACATTAGGCAATTCATCTCATCTCCCGGGGTCTAAGTTTCCTTTTCTATAAAATGCAGGAGTCAGGGGCAGCTAGGTGGCACAGTGGATAAAGCACCAGCCCTGGAGTCAGGAGTACCTGGGTTCAAATCTGGTCTCAGACACTTAATAATTATCTATCTGTGTTGCCTTGGGCAAGTCACTTAACCCCATCTGCCTTGCAAAAACCTAAAAAAAAAAAAGAAATGCAAATTAAAGCATCTCTGAGGTACCACTTCACACCTTTCAGACTAGCTAATATGACCAGAAAGGACAATGATCAATGTTGGAAGGGATATGGGAAATCTGGGACACTTATACATTGCTGGTGAGCTGTGAACTCATCCAGTCTTCCTGGAGAGCAATTTGGAATTACACCCAAAGGGCATGGGTCTATACCCTAAAGAGATCATAAAAAAGGGTAAAAAACATAACTTGTACACAAATATTCATAGCAGCTCTGTTTGTGGAGGCAAAGAATTGGAAATTGAATGTCCATCAATTGGGGAATGGCTAAACAAATTGTGGTATATTATGGAACACTATTGTTCTATTAGAAACCAGGAGGGGAGTGCGCAGGCGCACCTCGGCCTTAGAGATAAATTGGGAAGCTGAGTGCAGTCTGGAGCTGGTGCAATGGTGGAGATAGACCCCAAAACTGTACAGGACCTGACCGCTGCGGTTCAGACCCTGCTCCAGCAGATGCAGGACATGTTTCAGACCATGTCAGATCAGATTATTGGCCGAATTGATATGAGCAGTCACATTGATGATCTGGAGAAAAACATTGCTGACCTTACGACCCATGCAGGGGTGGAAGAAATAGAAGGGGAAAACAGAGTACCTGTTACACACAATAGTTAAAGGTTTTGTTAATCATTTGGAGTGGATTCTGGAAAATATTTTTTACAAGACAAGAGGTGAATGAACAGCTTTTCTCAACTAACCACTGTGCGCAAACATTTTTTATTATAAAGCTGGTATTCCTTGAATATGCAGTTTAGGTTTCAAAGTGATTTATTTTTTGATTTCTTGTGCATGGTAGCTTCATAATATAATACATAAAATGTGTAAACATTAGTTAGTAAGCTAAAATTCTGACTACTCTTGGCTAAAATTTTAAAAAATTTTTAGTGCATTTTTTTGTCAGGTCATTGGTTGTTCCTTTTGTAGTAGTTTCAGTTTAATAACAAATTGCCATGAGTTTTTTTTAAGAAATATATTGATTTTTTTCAATTGTTATCAGACTCTCTTTGTGAAGTAAAACACCCAGAGTCTATGGTTTGTAATTCTCAGCACAAAATTACTGTTGTACTAATATTGAATAAATGATATGCTGACCATATTTTTAAAGCAGACAAAATAATTCAAGCATTTTGTATTTAGATGTCTGTCATTACTGTTTCCATGATTGAGAACTGTACCTAAAAATCTATGTAAAAAGAACTAAAAAGGAGTGAAATTGATTGACAGTATCTACTACCACTTTTTAATACACTAGAAGATTTGGATAGTGACAGTATCTCAATTCCTCACAAATCTAGGGACAGAAAATAACCTTCTCTGAATTGCATTCCCTGGTTAGAATTTTTGCGTGTCATAACACTTCAGTAATTCAGTTATAGCATCAAAAGTGCTCACTGTAAGAACTTGAGGGGATTTTAAAACCCATTTAAAATCCATACTTACCTGTGCTACTGATTTTAAAAGCATTTATCGATTAGAAGAGAAAACAAGTGGCTATTGTAGATCCTTGTTCACTTATTACTTACCAACTGATAAATGCCCTTATTATAAGCTTGGATTTTTTAAAGAAAAATTGTAGGTTTTGTTGTTTACCTTTTTCCTTACCTAATTCCTTGCACAATAACATTTTTGTAATGGGTTATAAGTGAAATGGAAAATACCAAACATTTTCATCATAACATTTTCTCTATGTTTTAATAAAGAGGTGAGGGACAAAGATTGGATATCCAGATGACTTATTTCATCAAATTGCTCCTGTGTTAAAAAAAAAATTAAAGTCAAGATAAAGTTGAAGAATGATATAGAGGTAGAGGGTCATTTTTCCTGAAGAGGAACTTTTAAGTGAATATTTTGTGATTGTAGGAGTAATTTTCTGTACCACCAGATAGTTTATTGTATTGTTATAAATATGAAATAAAGTTATAAAATGACAAAAAAAAAGAAACCAGGAGGGTTGGGAATTCAGAGAAGCCTGGAAGGATTTACATGTAATGATGCTGAGCAAGATGAGCAGAACCAGGAGAACACTGTATACCATAACAACAACTTGAGGTTGATGATCAATCTTATTATTTTTTGGGGGGAGGCAATGGGGTTAAGTGACTTTCCCAAGGTCACACAGTTAGGTGATTATTGTCTGTGGCTGAATTTGAACTCAGGTCCTGCTGACTCCAGGACTGGTACTCTATCTACTATGCCACCTAGCTGCCCAATGATCAATCTTAATGAACTTGCTCATTTCATCAGTGCAACAATCAGGGACAATTTTGGAGAATCTGCAATAGAGAATTCCATCTGCCGGGTGGCTAGGTGGTACAGTGGATAAAGCACCGGCCCTGGAGTCAGGAGTACCTGGGTTCAAATCCAGTCTCAGACACTTAATAATTACCTAGCTGTGTGGCCTTGGGCAAGCCACTTAACCCCATTTGCCTTGCAAAAAAAAACTTAAAAAAAAAAGAATGCCATCTATATCCAGAGAAAGAATTATGGAGTTTAAAGACTATTACCTTTAATTTTTTTTAAAAATGTTATCTTATTATGTAATTTTGCTATCTCTTATAGTTTGTTTTTTTCCCAAAGAAAATGATTTTTCTCATCACATTCAATTTTGATCAGTGTATAGCATGGAAACAATATAAGGGCTATCAGGCTGCCTTTTGTGGGGGGGGGGGGAGTGGGGTTGCAAGATTAGGGGAAAAATCGTAAAATTCAACAAAAAATTATTTTAAAATTGTTGGACTGTGAAGACTATGTTACATTTCTTCAACCTAAGAAGGAGTAGTTTAAGTTTCTTCTACCTCTAGCTACTGCAACCTGTCTATAACTTGTCTAGATGCAATTGTTAGAGCAAAGAATAGAGCACTGAAATTGGAGATGGAAAGACTTGGGTTTAAATCTGGCCTTAAATATTTATCAGCTTTGTGACCTTGGGTAAGTCCCAGAACCAGAAGATTAAACAGTCATTGAAGATGGCATAGTCTTTAGTGTCCAGCGAATTCTTAATTATTTTTAACTTAGTTACCTCATCTGCAAATCAAACTGGGTAAGGAAATGACAAAACCAGTCCTGTATCTTTGCCAAGAAAAAACTCAAATGGGGTCATATAAAGTTGGACATGACTAAAAAATAACTGAACAAGAATAAATATAGATAATTTTCTCCCCTTAATATTTAGGGAGTACCCGCCAATAACGTCAGACCAGCAGAGACAGCTTTATAAGAAAAACTTTGACACTGGTCTACAGGAATACAAGAGCTTACAAGAAGAAATTGATGATATCAACAAAGAGCTTTCCCGCCTGGATAAAGAGCTAGATGACTATCAAGAAGAAAGTGAGGAATACATGGTGAGTTTCCAGAGGAGAAAAACCCCTTCACACAAATAACAGGTTGCATAAATTCTGTATCATTTTATATTTAGGTCCCAGCAAAACCACTATTAATCTTAAATTCATCCAATTCAAAACTTTGGGAACTCTTATTTTACCTTCTCAAGTAGTCTGAGGCTTGGATTTGGAAAATATCTGAAAATATTGTCTGAAGATTCATGGTGACATAAAGTTTTCAGGATAGACACCACTCTTGCCATTCCCTTGCCTCATAGGAAGGTTTTCTGAATTGTAAACGGTGCTGTTAGAATTAATAAAGAGAGGGGTGGCTAGGTGGCAAAGTGGATAGAGCACCAGCCCTGGAGTCAGGTGTACCTGAGTTCAAATCCAGCCTCAGACACTTAATAATTACCTAGCTATGTGGCCTTTGGGCAAGCCACCTTAGCCCCATTTGCCTTGCAAAAAAAAAAAACCTAAAAAAAAAAGAATTAATAAAGAGAGCAGAGATTTGACTCTTTATAATTTTAGATTCTCTTTGCCAGAGTGGATGGAATTTTTGAAATGGCACTTACCTTTTTTTCTTTTAAACATAATTCTAGATTTTTAAGTCTTAGTAAATCCTAAAGCTTGAACCTAATTATAATTATGCTTAAAATAAATGTCATAACAAGTAAGCATTTGACTGTGTTTCTCCTTAATAGGCTGCTGCTGATGAATATAATCGACTAAAGGAAGTGAAAGCAGTAAGTATTATCAATTTTAAAATTCTATAATTTCTCTTAAGATCTCCTCTTTTAAAAAAGTCAATGAAATGACCATTTATAAAGTATCTATTTTACACAAAACACTGTCAGCCTTTGGGAGTGATACACAAGATACATCCTCAGGTACCTTGGAATTTAGTAAGGATTTGCCCCTTTTCATTCTTAATATTAATATTTTAAAATCCTTTAGTTGAGAAACAGCAAGTAATAGTAGGTAGATCTCTTGACTTAGAGTTAAGAACTCTTGGAATTGAATCTTTTATCAGATATTTACCAGTTGCATACTTCTTGAGAAATCATTACCTTTTCTGAGACTAAGTGATAATATCTATAACATTTTCATCATAGAATGGATGTAAAGTCCAATGAGTTTTTGTCATATAAGTCTTGATGGCACTCTTTGAGCATCCCCCCCCCTTTATCTCTTTTGATTCCATTTGCAGGATTCTAGGCAAATATGGTTTGTTGGTTTCTGTTAAATAATCCACTTCCTAGACTGTGGTGCAGAAATCCAAATCCTATGCCTCCAAATCTCAGACATTGTCTTTTTAGTCAAAATTTACTTCCAAAGTCTGATCATCTTTTTTGAATTCCTTACCTTCAATTTGCAATAGTAATGAAAATTTTCCTACCTTCTCCCCTTTATTTTTCTTTCCCATGACTTCCAAATCTTTCAAGACATCTTTTGGATAATTTCATTTGCTTTCTTTTGAGTCATTGGAGGTGGTTGTCAACATTAACAATTGTTGACAATATATGATCAAGAAAGATAAAAGACATTAGATATCTTCTGCCTGCTTGTCAATATAATAAATCTTTCCTTTGGTTCCATTTGTAAATGAATAGTTACAACTTTCACTAAATATTGTTCTTTTCCTATGAGAATTTTTGGAAGACCTCTCACCCAATGACATCTGTACATTCATGTTGTCATCCTTCCCTAAAGCACAAGAAGCTGATTTTTTCTTAGTCCATTTTCTTCATTCCTATTGTACTTCCAAATATTGTTCCTTCTTTATCTGTCCACCCTTCAAAGAATGATGAGACTTCCCCTCTTTATGTATATATTCTTTTTTTCTTTTGTTTTCTCCCTAGAACACTTTCCTTTTTTTTCCCTCAAGAGATACTTCATTGTCTCTGATAACCTGGAGAGTAGAACTGTCTTCCAGTCCTTTTTTCTTTGTCCTTTTGGGCAGAGACCAACTTGAACTTTGTTCATATGAAAATGTTATGTAACTGCTGGCAAGATCATATAGGACACAATTTGCAGGCCATGGTAAAATTGCCCTTGAAATTTGCTGGATGAAAGTTTCGTGGTCCTTTGTGACTTTCTGCAGTTCTGGATTAACGTCTGTGATTGGCTGCTGAGACCAGATTTATTATCTGTGAAACGTGAAACTCAAGATGAACATATGTATCAATCTCATTTCGCTTTGCCTACTTATCCTCAGAAGCTACCTTCACTTCCCTAATTGTTAGGCTCTCTGCTCCCACTTAGAGAATGAAGCTTATTATATTTAGGAGAGTAAACAAGACAGAAGGACATAAATTAAAATTCAGTTATCTAATGAAATCTACCCAGTCACTTCACCTTGTTGGTGCTCTCCTGAACCTTTCCTTTACTTGATTAGACATTAGACTCACCTAGTGAAAAAGCACTTTTTATAGCTTTGGGCGTTTTGTCTTTTCCCTGTTCCTTCCCCCCATCCCCCACTGTACATGATGTTCTTGATTGTCACAACTTGCTTCTTTACTGGTTGTCATGATTTGGCTGGTGAATGTGGCTGAAGGGAGGGACAGAGACAGACACACAGGTTCTATCTAAATTCCATAAAGTTTTTATTGCAAATTTTCCCATAGCTGTCCTAAACATACTTAGTTACTGATTTGGCTGCTTCACTTTAGTTCCTGAGAAGTTGGTCTCAGTTGAGGGGGGGGGGGGGGTGAGGTAAGAGAGGAAATAGACAAACTCTATTAAATTATTAAAGTTTGGTTTCCTTTTGTTTTTCTACTAGAATAATTTTCCCTAACTCCTGTCCTATGTAACTCTCCATTGTAATAAAGAAAAAACTTGGAACAAAGCCATTTGACAGACTTAAGTGGCCCTACCCTGTCTGACAATAATTTCTATAGTCCCTATCTTTAGAATTGATAGATAAAGGGAGAGTTCCTTATTTCTCTAGAATGAAGATAATAAACATTTGTCTATATCTAAAATGATCATGTCACTATTTTTAGAACACTTAAGGTGTTTTTAACTACCTTTTAAAAAGTTTTTCAGTGTATAAAAGAGAAAAATATAGATTCTTATTTGCTTATTTGTCCATTAGAGCTATTCTTCTTATAATGTTGTGAATCTCTAAAACAGAATTCAGAGAAAGCATTGGAATAATTTTTCTCTAATTCTTTCTTTCCCATTTTTCTTTTAGTCTGCAGATTATAAGAATAAGAAGAAATACAGCAAGCAGCTGAAAAGCAAATTGTCTCATATCAAAAAGATGGTTGCAAATTACGATAGACAAAAAACATAGTCAGTGACCAGATTGTGAAGTATATATCCTTGCCTTCTCTGCAAACGACTTAACCAATGTTATCTAAAGACAAAATATCTTTGTAATTAATGAGAAGATATCTCTTTGTGACCTTTATAAAGTTTTGGTAGCTTAAGCTAATTTAATTCAATGGCATCAGTGTTGATACCTTTTATAATATTTTTTGGTAACTCATCTTTACATTCTGACATTAAACTAGTATTACGGATCAAATATGTTTTGAAGATTTAAACCTTAATGAATGCTTCAGATGTCACCAGTGCTATGACTTACACTCCAATCTCTTGTCTTCTCAACTGAACCTGTAACCTCATTAAAAAGCACTCTCTGCAATAGAGACACTACTGTTCTAGCTCACAATTCAGGTGAACTCCATATAGAGACTCTGAATATATTTAAAATGAAGTTCTTTGCCTTAAATATGTTCCCCTCAACTATGTATGCTGCATTCTAAACCACAGCCTCATTGATTTCTTCTGAATGGCTTGAAAATTTTTTATAAGAGTGGACTATTTTCCTGAGCTGATGCTACTAACCAAAATTATGCAAAAATACCAAGTGTATGAAAATTTTTAAAGTGTATATATTTTCCTTTTTTAATCAGGGCATTTAGTCTCATGAGGATGTAGGTTAGAATTTTTGCCGTGTATTTTTGAATGACTCATTCACTTGTTATGGTTTACATGTTTTTTAACCAATTAGATGGTCTGTATAATAAAACAAATTACTTTTGTAATACAGCGATTATTTGAATTATATCTTCCTAGAACTTTTAAGCCCTTCACAAAGTTTTATTGTTGAACCAACCTGGTGAATTAACTACAAGCTGTTTTTTGATATTAAATGAGCGCTGACCATATTAGTGGAAAAAAACCTTACATATGAAGTAATTCTAGTGGTAGTAGTGTGAAACATTCTATTGCCACTCTGCTGGTTGTCAATTATGTTAATTGTTAGGTTGCTCAGTTTTTGAATATGGACGGCAGATTTATGTAAAAACTGAAGGTAACAAAGCAGTTCATAAAATAGAGATTTCCAGTGTTTTCAGATTATGTTCCATGTGTTCTTAAGCTACGAGTAGTCAAATTTAGCTCAAGTGGTGCTGATTGCTGTTCATCTTACCATTGTTTAGAAATGCTTTTATAATAAGCCTATGTTGTGCTTTATAAAACTATCCTAAGACTGTTAAATATCCAGGTTTAATCTTGTAATACAATCTGCATTTAAGATACTTTCCAAGTATGACTTACTAATGATAATTTTGAAGTATCCTTTCCAAAGATATGTGTCATTGGTAAAAGGAGGAATGTATGCTGTTATATTGGTCATTGTATTAATTTCTTCAAATTGAAGAAATTTATATTTTTCTCTGTGCTATATATATATATGAAATAGCATAGTCCATTAACCTCAAAGACCAGTATATTCATACCTTAAACCTTCACTAATTAAAAGGTATTACTATATTAGATATTGGATTGAGTTTTACTTTTCTTGAATTCATTTTTACTTTTTTTTTTTTAGGGTTTTTACAAGGCAAACGGGGTTAAGTGGCTTGCCCAAGGCCACACAGCTTGGTAATTATTAAGTATCTGAGACTGGATTTGAACCTAGGCATGCCTGACTTCAGGGCCGGTACTTTATCCATTACGCCACCTAGCCGCCCCCATTTTTACTTTTTCTTAATGTGTTTTTAAATTTTATTACACTTGTTTGACATGTGGTAAAAGGCATATTGAGTTTGGAAGTATATTTTTCCTATTTCTTCAATTAGTTTTATTTTTTTTTGAGGGAGATGGTTCTTGGCAATAATATTGAAATGGTTTGTCCATTTCCTTCTCCAGCTCATTCATTTACAGATGAAGAAACGTAGGTAAAATAGGTTAAGTAGCTTTCTTAGAGTCACATAATGTCTGACGACAGATTTAAATTTGGGGAATGAGTCTTCCGCTCTATCTACCATGCCACCAAACTGGCCCTACATTAGTAATAATGATAAAACAGGACTCATATGAAGGGGGGGGGGGACAGTTCACAATTCTTAATTTTGCAGATATTTTCAGACTTTTCAATATATTGATCACTTGTACTGATTTTTCCCGCCCTCTAAGAAAATACAATTTTTCTTATGGGATGACTCTTGGGGAGGAAAACCTAGGATAACTATGGTGATGTAAAAAAACCAGAAAATAACAATAAAACATTTTTGTTTTATTAAGAGGAGTTCCTAGACTGCATATAAGAATCCTTGCACCCCATATATTGACATAAACAAACCATTCATTAGCATATTTTATTGTAATTTTATCTTAAATATTTTCCACATAGTTTTAAATCTAATTCAGGATCACTCTAGTGTGTTGTAGCCCTACATTTGCAATTTTGCACTATAATAGTCATTGTGTATATATATAGAGTTTTCCTGCTTCTGCCTAATTCATAGAAGTTTTCCCATGAGTCTGAATTCTTTATATTTGTCATTTTGGACAGTACATCCATGTGTCATTACAGTTAGTTAAGTGATTTGCTAGTTGACAAACATTTACTTTGTTTCTAGTTTTTTGTTACTGTAAAAAGTCTGTTAAGAGTATTTTTCTTATTAGTTGAGACTTTTTCTGTTTTTTACCTTACTGTGATATGCATGCAAAAGAATTGATGAGTCTGAATGGTTTAATTTTGCTGTCATTTCTGCAAAATTTCAAATCTTTCAAGAACCACAAAAACTAATTATATTTCCACATGTGTATGTGGAGTCTGCCTGTAGTCTGCCTTTCCTGTCCCTAGCTTTTCTAACATTGACTGTCTGCCATTTTGAAGATTGTGAAGAGTGCAACCTCAGTATGGTTTTAATTTTCATTTCCTGTAGTGATTTGGAATAGTTTGTCATATGGTTGATGATAGTTTGCAATTCCTTTGAATACTGTTTGTAATCTTTTAATATATATTCAAACCATTCACATGTTAACTAAGTTGAGGTTGCAGTTAAGTGGTACTGTGGATAGAGCACTAGACCTAGAGTCAGTAAGACTCATTTTCCTGAGTTCAAATCCAGGTGTCTACAAGTGCTAGCTGTGTGGCCCCTGGGTAAGTCATTTAACCCTGTTTACCTCTTTATCTGTAAAATGAGTTGGAGAAGGAAATGACAAACCACTCCATTATGTTTGCCAATAAAGCTCCAAATGGGATCACAAAAAGTGTGTAGGAAAAAAAAAAGGTTTACCGAGCTGCCTTTTTTCTGTTTGTTGTAGATGGCTTGTTTAGGGGGGGAGAGCAGTTTTGGAAATGTAAAATCCAAAGATAATCAAGAAAGTATTTTTAAAAGAACTATTCTTGACCTTTGATTATTCAGCAGAATATTATCCATTGAAAATAGTTCTTTATAGTTTGTCATTTCCCTAAATATCTTAGATATTATATTCATTAAAAAATTTTTACATGAGGACTTTATCCCGAGTTATTCAATTTCTTTTCTTGTTGCATTGATTTTATTTGTGTAAAAACTTAGTTTTATGCAAAATTACATTTTTTTTCTTTTATACTCCCAATCCCTTGTATGGATAACAGTTTTACTCCTTAGCCATAGTTATAAGGGATACTTCCTTTCCACCTCAAGTTAAAATTACTTCTGCAATGACTGAAGCATCAGTGCTAAACCTTTATTTCAAACTAGACTTTCCTTTAGGATATAAATTCATTGCACAAGATATTTTTTAATATTACTTGGATGTTTTAGTTTTATACTAAGCTAGCCCTTCTTTACATGAAAAGAGCCAACATAAACAAATACATTATGTGAACTAAGAGAATAATGATCTGACTAATTCAGAATAATGAATAATGATCCTTTCACTTGGGAATGAATTTTTTTGTTTCTATTTAAATAACTTCAACTTAAGAGAAAACACACTCTACTACAGCCACTTTTGAGTTCCTTTTAAACGGAAGATTTCCTGCTGAATTCTTTTGAGAAGGCTTCTCAATGGTTAGGGAGAGGTTGTATCATCCTAGATCCATGAAAAGCATTTACTGAAGCTGAACTGACATCTTAAATGGTTTCTGTCAGTAAAGTTATAGCATCTTCATACTGGATAGAATACCCTGATAAACTAGTCTGCTAGTTCTGCCTGGTACTGCTACTAAAAGTGGTACATTTTAATCTCATTTGAGCCTTCATTCCCTTGCTGGCCTTGTTCCGGACTTTCTGGACTTCAAAAATCATGCCTCTACTGTTATCTCCTCTTGGAAATTCATTCCATTAATATCTGGGGCCTCCTTATCCTGAAACACTCTATTTGTCCCCTGAGTATGCTAATACTGGAAGGTCCATCTACAAAACTTCTACCTCCTCCCAGTGTTGAGTTTCTCCTAGAGCTCCATTTTGTGAAGAGGCACAAACTAGACTATATATTCCCTCCCTGAACCTGGCTGTAACTTGATCTTCTTCAGAACCAAATCTATTCTGTGTTGCCTTATTTTTAACTTCACTTAGCACCTAGGGCCTTTTGGTCCAGGGACATCCAATCTTTTGCTGTATGTTTATCCCAGAATACCCCTCTGCAAAGCCCACCCCCTCTATAACTTGTGTTAGGGACTCAGGCCAGCTGGCCTCCTTTTACCTCCCAGTTCTGTTCCTCATTTCATACTGTTCCCTTTTGCATGTTGTCTTTTTCCATTAAAATGTGAGCTCCTTGAGGGCAAGGACTATCTTTTTTGCTTGTATTTGTATTTTCATCATTGTGCTTAACACATAGTAAGCATGTGATATTTCTTTTCTTCCTCACATTGACCCTGTACAATTGCCTCAATTTTACAGATGAGTAAACCAGCACAGAGCATCTTTGTCTATTTTGAGAAAATCAGGGACCACAAGAAGAAATAAGAATTCTATGGCACTTTTCCATATAAGTGGGAGAAACATTGAAATGAGCTTTTAGTTCCAACAGAACAACTCTAATGAGGATACCAGACAAGTCTAATGGGAACTTTGTGAGAAATAAATATTGCTTATATTTAATATCCAATTATTTTATTTGCACCAAGGTTTTCCCCTTTTAGAGATTTACCTAGGTCCATATCTAATAAAATAGTAAAAGAAATCTAGGTTTGGGCTAATGGTTGTAATTCCCATTCTTTGTGTTGTTCAGGCTGGTCCTGGGAAAATGTTGATTCTTCCTATTATCAAAAAAAATTGTTATGGAAATTAATATCTCTTTAACCAATATTTGAGTGACATACTCCAAGTTAGCCTATCTTCCATTTGTTTAATCACTCAGATTTGAGTAGACATGGCTCAGGAACCCATACTCTTCAAAAGGCATTTAAACTGTGACCCCCACCCCCATTAGAGGTCTTTGGTCTGAGAGATGGCCAAGTGGCCATTTAATAATCTGTTGACCTTATTAATAAAATTATTAAAATTACCTAGAAACTATGTTTCTCAAACCTTTTAAAATATCTCAAATAGATGAAGCAGTAAGGATGAAGAAAATACAGTGAGGATCTAATGACTGTCATCACACTTGAAAGGTTGACACATAGAATGATGGATCTTTCTTTTAAGGTGTTTGCAAGGCAAATGGGGTTAAGTGGCTTGCCCAAGGCCACACAGCTAGGTAATTATTAAGTGTCTGAGGCCAGATTTGAACTCAGGTACTCCTGACTCCAGGGTGGGTGTTCTATCCACTGTACCACCTAGCTACCCCAGAATGATAGATCTTACTTGTCCTTTTTGGTCTTAAAAGGAAGAACAAAAATAGTGACTGATTTATGTTTAATGAAAACATTTCAGAATTGTGAGGAAGGGAACTTCCATTGAAGCATGGCACAGGATATGACCATGTTGAACAAAGGTCATGCTCTCTGGGACAGGAATGGCTCTTTGGGCATGGAACGCCACCCATGTATAATGAGTACTGTCTTAGCCACTCCTTAGGAGTGGGGGGGGTGCCCCTGTGGCATATGTATTGGTGAATACCTGGATCCAGGTACTAAACCACTCCCCAAGCACCACCTGTGGAAATTCATTTATGGAAGGTTTTCCCAAATGGTATTTCCTCTTTGAAGGATAGCCATTTTCTCTGTGTTAGAAGCACATGCTCCCAAGCACTGGAGAAGGCCTTACCTCCTTGTGGCCTGACTTACATGTCTAAACCTTTGTTATTCAGTTTGTCCTCAAGCAGCTTATTGTCCAGGAAAGAGTTTTAATCTGTGAATTTTGCAAACTAGTAAAATAAAAAATCCTGAGCTTTCCCAGTTTTTCACTTTCAAAAGAACTCTTATCTTTATGATGACACCACCAGTTTCTCCCACATCACCATTAGTGATCATCTAGCAAACTCTTTGCATTTTACTAATGTAAGGAAATCCCAAAGGTTAAATTTCTTGCCAAAGGTCATACAAGTACTAAGTGTACAAGAAGATTCTAACCAAGATCTTTTTACTTAAAATCCAGTAATTATTTTACTATTGCTTCTCCCTTACTTAGTAATATGAAATGCACAAAGGTGATTCCCTTTCATTGATAGTCTTCATTCAGAGCCTTGATGATAGTAACTTGCTGACCATATTGTAAAAGGTTTTTTTTTTGTCAGGTACTGGTTGGATATATGGTTTTTGAAGTGGCTTCTTTGAAATCCTCTAACTTTAGGCTATCTTGTTCAACTGATCTCTAAGAAGAAATCCTCACAAAATACCATCATGAATATTGTTTTCCAACTAAATTCTCACAGTCCTATCAATGTAGAATGACTTCTTAACTCATTTTTGTTAATTTGGTTGTATAAAAGATATTTTGCATTTGATAATTTTTCAACATGTTTTTATTAAACACTGCTTATGTGCAAAGTTCTGGAGAAAAGTACTTCCTTACTTAACTTCAAGAAACAATGTAATAGAGAGGATATGAGATATGCACAAATGAAATATGGCACAGGTATTTTATTGAAGGCAAAGGCTAGAGATAGGGACATTTCACCAGATGCCAAAATGGTCCATGACACTGAAAAGTTCTGAAGGTGAATGTCAGTCCTAGCAAAATAAATGTATAAAACACATAAGATTACAGAAGAAACTATTCAGATGCCATTATCAAATTATTAAAATACCAAGTTTGTACACCCCAGGTTCTGAATCTCTAGTCTAGATAGTCTTATTAAGAAATAGAGGTAGGGGGCAGCTAGGTGGTACAGTGGATAGAGCACCGGCCCTGGAGTCAGGAGTACCTGAGTTCAAATCCGGTCTCAGACACTTCATAATGACCTGGCTGTGTGGCCTTGGGCAAGCCACTTAACCCCACTGCCTTGCAAAAAAAAAAGTAGAGGTAGTAAAGACTAATTTCAGTTGGTGCCATCTTGGAAGGTTTCATAGAGGAATCTTTGCTATTTTAGGAAAGAAGAGAGATTTCAACTGATTGAATCTATACCTTGCTTCCAGTCTGACCTATCAATATCATCACAGATTGGACCATGTCATTCCCATGTTATAGGAAGGTTTCCTTTTGTGTATGGTCTAAATTAGAAGGCCAGCCAGGTCCTTTCTAACTCATAAAGACTATGGTTCTGTGATGATATTGTTTTTTGTCTTTGTACCCCCAGCCCATGGCAAGATACCTTACACATAATGAGGGCTTAATAAATATGTATTGAATTAATTAAATTGCTGTGTAGGCAGAGATGAAGGTATTCAGTACCCAATTCTGGGTATTGAAGACTGTGAGCAAATAAACATACCTATGCAGAGAACTGGTGGATAGGAATGATTTGGTTGGGGTTTGATTGTAAAGAGCCTTAAAATGATAAATGACAGAATTCCTGCTTCATTTTAAAGGTGATGGAGCACTCTCCAGAGGTTTTAGACATAGATAGACCTGTGCATTAGAAAAGTTATTTTGAGAATGCCTGGATATTGGGAATGAGGAAGAAGGAAACGAAAGATGACTGAGTATTCAAATAAGTTCATTGACAAGATAGTTGATCCATCAATTAACAAGCATTTATTAAGCATTATGAACCAATAGTATCAAGCATTGATCCTACAAAGAAAACAATCTTTACCCTCAAGAAGATTGCCTTCAAAAAGAGACAAGTCTAGGGATGCAACATGTATACAAAAAGGACATCCTAATGTTTGTCCTTCATTTTTGAAGAAGACCACAACATCAGGGAGGTGATGCCATGAAAAGCATATGAATTAGATTTTAATTGGGGGGGGGGGGTGTTGCTGTGCTAAGTTACCAGTCTCACTTTCTCCTCTAGAGCCACCTGGATTCAGTGGCCAGATATGAATCAGGATGACTGGACTTGGATTTGGATGTGAGGCAATCAGGTTTAAGTGACTTGCACAAGATCACACAGCTAATAAGTGGCAAGTGTCTGGGGACAGATTTGAGCTCCCATCCTCCTGACTCCAAGGTCAGTGCTCTGTGAACCAGAAAGAAACCAGGCATTCCAGAGGTAGTGCTGGGAAGCTGGGGATATCCAGTGCAAAGCTTTCATGGAGGGAAGAGATAATGTCATTTGGGAGAACAATGAATAGCTCAATATGCCAGGAAGATAAAGCAGAGGGCAGGTTCAAATATGATCTTGAGATACTTCATAGATGTATGACCCTGGGCAAGTCATTCATTCCCGTTTGCTTCAGGTACCCTATCTGTAAAATGAGTTGGAGTCACAAAGAATTGAATACAACTGAAATGACTGAGCAACAAAAAGGAGCAAGGTCATGAATGTCTTTAAAAGTCAAAACAGGGGCAGCTAGGTGGCACAGTGGAGAGAGCACCAGCCCTGGAGTCAGGAGTACCTGGGTTCAAATCCAGCCTCAGACACTTAAGAATTCCCTAGCTGTGTGGCCTTTGGCAGGCCACTTAACCCTATTTGCCTTGCAAAAAAAAAAAAAAAAGTCAAAACAGATGGCTTTATATTTGTTCCTAAAGAAAACTGGATATCACTGGAATTTCCTGAATAGGGGAATGATATGATCAGATCTGTATTTTAGTAGATACTTTAGTGACTGTATGATAGATTGGAATGGGAGAGACCTGAGGCAAGGCAACCATATAGCAGGCTATTGCAAATAGTCCAGTGTCATAAAGGACTGAACCTGGGTGGTGGTTGTGTGACATAGGTACCTGAAGTTTCTCACCTTCATGGGCTGGTCTCTTAGACAAAGTGCTGATATATTTGTTCCCCAAACTGAATCATTTCACAAGGTGACAGTCCTTTTGACTGAATCATTTTATTCATTTTAATGCCCATCAATTTAATGCCCATTTTAATTACATTACTTAGCAGTGACAGGTATGAAACAGTGTTAGTAAGGAAACATTTCCTCCTGCATAAGTTTTGCATTGGATCTGGTGGTGATGATCAATAGGGAAAAGGTAGGGAGAAGCACCTGTATACCCAGGGAGGTAAACTTTCATTTATAAATTGGTTTGTTCACATAGTCAGTCATCAAGCATTTATTAAGGGCCTTTGATATTCCAAGCCAAGGAAACTCCAAATGGCATCACAGAGTGGGACACAGCTAAAATGGCAACATGTACTCCGCACCGTGGCAAGCATTGGCAATATAAAGGCAAAAAAACAACCAAATGAGGGAGACAACATGTAAACAACTATATACTAACAGGATATATTGGAGATAATTTCAAAGGGAAGGCACTAAGATCAGGGAGGACTGGACAGAGCATTGTTGAACTTTGAAAACTATCCTTCCCCTTGAAAGAATGTTCTCCAAAGCAATGAGCTCCCATGTGGGCTCACAAAAATCTATCAGAACCTCAACAAACGTGGGGCAGCTAAGTGGCATGGGGCAGCTAAGTGGCGCAGTTGGATAGAGCACCAGTCCTGGAGTCAGGAGGACCTGAGTTCAAATCCAGTCTCAGACACTTAATTGCCTAGCTGTATGACCTTGGGCAAGTCAGCCTTAACCCCATTGCCTTAAATAAATAAAAATTTAAAAGAAGAGAGCTTATTATCTCAATTTTATATTTGAATCCCCATCATGAAGTCTACTTGACTACATTGTAAACATGTAATAAATGTTCCATGATTCACTAGCATGCAGTGTGCTGTGCTAGATAGTGTTACTTATCATACTGCTTTTGTGGGAAAAGATTTTGGAAATACATTTATCCTAATCCTAGCAGCAGGAGTCAAGGTCTCTGGGGGAGAACATTCCTTCAATAGCTTATCCTCCCTAAAAAAAAAAAAAACAGAAAAAAAGGGGCGGCTAGGTGGTGCAGTGGATAAAGCACCATCCCTGGAGTCGGGAGTACCTGGGCTCAAATCCGGTCTCAGACACTAATTACCTAGCTGTGTGGCCTTCGGCAAGCCACGTAACCCCATTTGCTTTGCAAAATCCTAAACACACACACACACACACACACAAACACACACACAGACAAATAGCTATCCTTTATGTAAAGGTTTCATGTAAAAGGTTTCAACTGAAACAGGTTAGGGTGCTGTGAGAGTCCATAAGTGAGGGAACCATAAATAAACAAGGAATATTATATAAAAATTGTGACTTATATGAGAAGGAATTGACACACTTAAGGCTATATCCATGGAAGTGAGCCATACCTCTGAAGGAAGATATGAAAAAGTAAAAAAAGTTAAAAGCAAGAAGAGAGGCTTAATAGAGAGTCTAGAGCAAAAGGAATGAGATGGAAAGGGCAATGCCCCTGCAAAGATCCCCCGGATGCTCAAGCCCCAGTGCCTTCGGGGATCTATCTCCTTTTTGATCTATCTCCCCTCTCCTCCCTAGTCCTATTCTCCCCAGACCTACCCCAAATCTGAACATGCCTTAGGCTGTTCTCTTTATCTCCTGCTGCATCCAGGAAAGTCCCCACTCTCCTCTTGAGGGGTGAATGGGACGGGAAGGAGGAGATCAGGAAAAAGTGACACTGTCTTAAGCACTGTATTTTTAGTATTATCTCATTCGAGCCTCACAACAACCCTGGAAGGGAGGTGTTATAATGGTTCCCATTTTTACAGGCGAGGACCTAAGACAAAGTCAAGCGACTTGTCCGGGGACACTACTACTAAGCATCAGAGAGGTTTTGAGCTTAGGTACTGAGTCACCTGGTGTTTCATTATCCCCTTTTTGAATATAAGCCTGCATGAGAATGTCGCAGTGACTTGCTTAAGGCTTTTAGGAACCGGGTCTCCGGTATTTCAGGTATCCAGCCTCCCTCCCACAGTCTTTTCTCGGTCAGGTTCAAATCTACATTGCCGCAATTATGTCAGCAGTTCAGTTGTCCGGTGCCCTCCTGGGCGACTCGCCCCCCAGCTGCCGAGGCGCCGGTGTGAGCACAAAGTCGCTGGCAGCGTGCCCACGCTGCGCCACTTCTGGGGCCTTTTGGGGTGGGGGGGGGGTGGGGCGTCCTCTGCTCCTGGAGCCCCTCCTGCAACAATAAGCAATTCAAAAGGAAATCAGGCCAGTTCGCGAGGCTGGGGGGCTGAGGCGCACAGAAAACGCCAGGGGTTCCTGGTCTTGGCGGAGACCCCGGGGCTTCCATCCCGCCTTCGGGCGCACCAGCCTCGGGGTCCTCCTCTGCCCGGGCGGGTTTCGGGGAGGCGGCGCGGGGCCGCGCGCGGGGGCCGGCCCTGAGCGCGGGGCGGGCGGGCCGGGGGCGCCCTCCGACGCCAAGGGCGGGAGCGGCCCACCGCGCCCACGTCACGGCCAAGGGCGGCCGGCCAGCCGCCGGACGGAATCGCCCCGCCCATCGCGGCGGCTCTGCCCCTCCTGCCCGCCCCGGCCTCTCGCGCCCCCTGCCGGGGAGCCGCCGCTTCTCCTTCCGGAGTCTCCGGCGCCCCCGGAACGTTTCTCCGCCGGCCCTCGGGCCGCGGAGGGGGCGGTTTTGGAGGAGCGCCCGCATGCGCAGTCGGGGCTCCGGGGGGTGGAGCCGGTGGCGGTGGTTGTCCCGGGCCGCGCCGCGCGGTGAGTGTTCTGCTGGAGCTGGCGGGGCTCGGCCAGGCGGGAGGGGCAGGGTCACACTTCGTCATGCCCGAGCCGGGTGGCCTCATTGCCTCGCCAGAAGCTAAAGAGCTAGAAAGCGGGCCTGACGCGAGTGGGGGCGGGGAGAGCCGCGGGCGCCCTCGGGTAGGGCGAGGGACCTGGAGGGCAGGGGTCTGTCTGCTCGGGGCAGAACCCGCAGGTCGGCTCAGGGCACTGCAGCCGAGAACGTGGACGTGGCACGCCGCCCGCGTGGCCCGGCAGCCACGGCGCCCTTCGGCTCCCGCCACCCCGTGCCAGCGCGCCGGTGTTTCGTGTTCCCGGCCCGGGGCGGGCCCAGGAGGCGCAACCTCTGAGAAGAATGCCCCTAGTGCGCTGCATCGCGTAGTAGAACTCGGGGGCTTGGGCCCCTGGGCCCCAGCTCGCTCCCCTGCCAAGATGGGGGGGGCCGCTCTTTGATTCCTCTCATCTCTCTCAATTTGGATCCACGTCTGCCGTGGAAACCATGTAAGGACTGGGAAATTGCGTTCTGCGGGGGCTGGGGGGCAGGGGGGTGAGATTAGGGGGAAAATTGTAAAACTCAAAACAAATAAAAAAAAAACAATTTGATGCCTATTATCCACTTGAGGTATAGAACGTGAGGGAGTTGGAAAGATTTGAGTCAGATTGTACCATCACTGTGCGACTGTGAGCGAGTCGCCTAACCTTTTTCAGCTATAGTTTCCTAATCTGTAAAATCACATTGAGTTCATTTCAACCAAGCTTAAAAACTATAACTTTTGGTCCCAAACTTTCTGATTCTTGGAAAAGCCAAAATAGTTTTCTATTCATTAAAGGAAAACTAGTCTAAATATTGACTTAATATTAGTTTCCTGGAATATGTAAAATTATGGATATTGCTAAGAATATGTCAAGTATTACTTTATTTTTTTAATTAAACTTTATTTCGAGTTTTACAATTTTCCCCATCTTACTTCCCTCCCCATCCCCCCACAGAAAGCAAGTTTTTCCATTGTTTCCATGTTGTACATTGCTCTAAATTGAGTGTGATGAGAGAAAAAACATATCTCAAGTATTACTTTCATAAGAACTTATTGACATATTTAGGAGAATCAAATTCTCTTTGTTATTATTCAGTCTTTTCTGACTCTTTGGTCATTTCCTTCCCTAGCTCATTTCACAGATGACAAAACTAAGACAAACAGAGCTAAGTAACTTGCCCAGGATCACACAGCTAGCAACTTTCTGAGACCAGGTTTGAACTCAAGAAAGATGAATCTGACTTCAGATATGGGCACTCTATCCAACAAATCACCTTACTGCTTCCATCCTCAATACAAAGCTTCCCCATTCTGGGCAGTTCTTATTCATGTCCAAATAAAAATTCCACACTAAAGAACTTCATTTCAACTAAGGTCTCATTTGGTGAACCAAAAACTTTCAATTCTCATAACCTTTCAAAGATACCAGTAGAGCACTCCTGCTTCCATTTGTCATCCTTCACCCTCACTACAAGACCTGCTATCTTCTATTGCTGTCTTATATTTTCCTGATATCTATTAGACCTGCTTTATGAAATTAATCACTGAATCTAGGCCCAACCTACTGGCATTCATCATCCTATTCACATTGCTCTCTATATTATATTCATTTTAAAATTTTATTTGAATTGCATTGATACTGACTTTTTAAATTTAAACTTTATTTTTTTTCCAGTTACATGCAAAGGTAGTTTTTAGTACTCATCCATTTGCAAGTTTATGAGTTCCACATTTTTCTACCATCTTCCTTTCCCAACCCCCCACAACAGTGAACCCAATCTTATCATAGGTTGTACATGTTTAACATATTACCATATTAGTCAGGTTGTGAAAGAGGAATTAGAGCTAAAGGGGAAAAACATGAGAAAGAAAAAAAAAACAAGAAATTTTAAGAAGTGAACATAGTCTGCTTTTCTCTACATTCAGATTCCATAGTTTTTTTTTTCTTGGATGTGGATATCATTTTTCATAACAGGTCTCTCAGCATTGTCTTTGAGCACTGACTATTGAGAGGAGCTGCATCAAAATTGATTCTTCTCAAAATGTTGCTGTTAATGTGTATACAATATTCTCCCAATTCTACTCACTTTACTCAGCATGATTTCTTACAGAACAGTAGTACTCCATAACATTCTTATACCATAACTTGTTCAGCTGTTCTCCAGTTGATGGGCTTCCCTTCAATTTCCAATTCTTTGCCACTACAAAAAAGAGCTGTTATAAGTATTTTTGTATTTGTGAGTCTTTTTGCATTTTTGGCATATAGACCTAGTAGTGATATTGCTGGATCAAAAATTATGCAGTGTTATTGTACTTTGAGCATATTCCAAATTATTCTCCAGAAAGGTTGGAATAATTCACAACTCCACCAACAGGAGGACCTGAGTCCAAATTTGGACTCACACACTCAATAATTGCCTAGCTGCATGACCTTGGGGCAAATCACTTAACCCCACTGCCTTAAATAAATAAATAAAATACAAGCCATTGATAAATGGTCAAAGGATATGAACAGACAATTCTTAGACAAAGAAATTAAAAATATCTATAGTCACATTAAAAAATACTCCCAAAGCGAAATGCAAATTAAAGCAACTCTGAGGTACCACCTCACATCTATCAGATTAGCTAAGATGACAAAAAAAGGAAAATGATCAATATTGGAGAGGATATGGGAAAACTGGTACATGAATGCACTGTTGGTGGAGTTGTGAACTATCCACCACCCAGCTGCTCCAATGACTTGTATTTTTATTAATTTGACTCACTTCTCTATATATTCTAGAAATGGAGTCCTTTATCAGAATTACTAGTTGTGAAATGTTTCCCAGCTTTCTGCTTTCCTTCTAATCTTGACTGCATTGGTTTTGTTTGTGCAAAAACTTTGTAAAATAGTTTTTGGTAGTTTCAATGGGACTTGAATGAGTAATTCAACTTAGATGGAATTGTCATTTTTACTATACTAGCACTACCCAGTCATGAACAACTGACATTTTTCCAGTTGTTTAGATCAGACTTTATTTGTGTGAAAGGTGTTTTGTAATTGTGGTTATATAGTTTCTAGTTTGTCTTGGGAAGTAGATTTCCAAGTATTTTATGTTGTCTACAGTTATCTCTATCTCTTGTTTCTGGGCTTTGTCATATAAATAGATAGATAAATAGATAGATAGATATGAATGCTGATGATTTTTGTGGGTTTATTTCATATCCTGCTACTTTGCTTAAAGTTGTTAATGGTTTAAAGTAGTTTTTAGTTGATTTTCTAAGGTTCTCTAAGTATCCCATCATGTCATCTGCAAGGAGTGAAAGTTTTGTCTCCTCAATGCCTATTCTAATTCCTTCAATTTCCTTTTCTTTTCTTATTGCTAAAGCCAACATTTATTTTTTAAAAAAGAAAATTAAATTTTCCAACTACAAGCAAAGATAGTTTTTTCAAGTCATTTTTATAAGGTTTTCAGTTTCACATTTTTCTCCCTTCCCTTCCCCGACATAGAGCAATCTAATAATTTTGTTAAACATGTTTCCATATTCATCATGTTGTGAAAGAAGAATCAGAACAAAATGGAGGGGAAAAAACCAATAAAATAAATTTTAAAAATTGAAAATAGTAAACTTTGGTCTGCATTCAGACTCCATAGTGTTCCGTCTCTGGATATGGATGGTATTTTCCATCATAGCTCCTTCAGGCTTTGATTATTGTACTGCTGAGATGAGCAAGTCCATGATTAGCTGCTCATCACACAATATTGCTCTTAAGTCAAACATGTTCTCCTGTTGCTGCTAAGGTGTACTCAGGTTCATGCAACTCTTTCCAGAAAGCTACCATTTCTTATAAAATAATGAATAATAATGTTGATAATGGGCATCCTTGTTTCACCCCGATCCTATTGGAAATGCTGCTAGTTTATCCCCATATATAATTCTTACTGAAGGTTTTAGATAGATATTGCTCATCATTTTAAGGATAATTCCATTTATTCCTTTGTTTTCTAGGTTTTGTCAGTCTTTTTCAGCATCTATTTCGATAATCATATTAATTTTGTTATTGATGTGGTCAATTATGCCAGTTGTTTGACTAATATTGAACCTTCCCTGAATACCTGATCATGTTGTGTTACCTAGCAATAACTTGTTGTAATCTCCTTGCTAAAATTTTATATAATATTTGTGCATCAATATTCATTAGGGAGATTGGTTTATAATTTTCTTTGTTTTGACTCTTCCTGGTTTAAGCATTAGCAGCATGTTGGTGTCATACAAGAAATTTGGTAAATTTGTATGCTTATAAATTTAACTCATTTCTCTATAAATTTTAGAAATGAGTCCTTTGTCAGAAGCACTAATTGTAAAAATTGTTTCCCAACTTACTGCTCTTTTTTTAATCTTGGTTTCATTTGTGCAAAAACTTTTCAGTTTACTATAATATTTTGTCTTTTATAGTGTTCTCCTTGGTCATAAACTGTTCCCCTTTCCATAATTCTTACAGGTAAACTATTCCTTGTCCTCATAATTGGTTCATGATAACACCTTTTAGGTCTGAATTCTGCACCCATTTTGACCTTATCTTGGTACAAGTTGTGAGATGTTGGTCTGTGCCTAGTTTCTGCCATACCATCTTACATACTATCCCAGCAGTTTTTATCAAAGAAGCTTATCAAAGAAGCTGGGAAATCTTTGGGATTATCAAAAACAGTCATTTACTATAAGTATGCTTATTTTAACTATTCTAAGAGAAATACAACTCTCCAGTTACAAATATTGTCTTCCCCTATAGGGATGTACACAGTTTAATATTATTAACTAATACTTTTCCCCCTTTCCAATTACCTTTTTACATATCTCTTGAGTCTTATATAATATAAATATATTTATATTATAGAACTCTTCAGTTCTAGTCATTTTATTAGGTAAAATTGAAAGTCCTCCATTTCATCAAAAATTCATCTTTTCCCTTTGAAAAATTATGCTGAATTTTGCAGGGTAGTTGGTTCTTGGTTTAATCCAAACTCCTTTGCCCTCTGGAATATCATATTCCAGGCTCTCCAATCTTTTAATGTTGAAACTGATAAATCCTGTGTGATCCTGACTTTGTTTCCCTAATATTTAAATTGCTTCTTTTTCTGCTGCTTACAGTATTTTCTTCTTTAACTGAGAATTCTGAAATTTAGCTGCAATATTCTTTGGCATTTTTATTGTGGGATCTCTTTCTTGAGGTGATTGATGGATTCTTTCAAGGACTATTTTGTCTTCTTATTCTAGGATATTAGGGAAGTTTTCCATTACAATTTTGTGGAATATTGAGCAAGCTCTTTTTTCTTGCAGGTAGACCAATAAATCTGTAAATTATCTCTCTTGGATCTTTTCCCCAAGTTAGTCATTTTTCCTAAGAGGTAGTTTATATTTTCTTCTATTTTTTCAGCCTTTCGGTTTTGTTTGATGGAATGTTGGTGTCTCATAGAGTCATTAATTTCCATTTGTTTCAATTCTGATTTTTAGGTTTTATTTTCTTCAAGTTAGCTTTTGTGTTTCCTTGCCATGTGATTAATTTTACTTTTAGATGAATTTTTTTCCTTTTTTCAGTTAATTAATTTTCCTTTTTGATGAGTGACATTCATGTTTTTCATTTGGTCACTTTATTATTATTTTTTTTGACATTTTTACTTTTAAAGGAATAGTTTTCCTTTTCCAGTTGGTCAATTTTACTGTCAGTTTTTCATAATTCTTCCTACATGACTCTCATTTCTTTTCTCCATTTTTCTTCTTCCTCTCATCTTTGGTTTTTAAAAAATCCTTTTTGAGCTCTTCCCTGAGATCTTTTTGAATTTAAGGCCAATTCATAAACCCATTTGAGGCTTCATAAATAGGAATTTTGTCACTGCTTTCTTCTTCTGACAGAGTAGTAACTATCTGTGAATAGCTCTTTTTTTTGTTTTGTTTTGGGTGTTTTTTGCTCATTTTGATAGTTAAGCTCTCCTCCTGGGGCACAGCTTTTTGTGCTGGGGCTGGGGGACTGGTCCCTGGCTTACTGCTTGCCTATGGTGTGGCCAATGGTATTTTCAGGTGTTCGCAGTTTGGGAGTTGTCTACATAGAAGTGAAAATTGAAACCAATACAGTAGATTTTAATCACTAAAAGAAAAATGATGTGTAAAAAAGATGAAGGACAAAGCTTTAGAGCATGCCTTTGTTTTTCCAGGATAGGGAACTATCAAAGACTTAAGAGGAAGAGATTGAGAAGTAGTTTGTGATTAATGTCAACAATATAAAATAATATGAAGACATCAAAGAAGAAAGCCACCTGAACCTATATTAGATTGCTTTTGGGAGAGGGGAGGGGAGGCTGATGGAAGGGAAGGGAGAGAGGAAGAAAAATGTAAAATTCAAAATTCTTGGGGGGAAAAAATTGAAAATTACCATTGCATGTATTTGAAAAAAGCAAGTAAATAAAAATATCTAAATTGGGGAGGGATAGGGTAAGAAAAGCAACCTGAAAAAAAAAGAGTAGAGAGAAGACAGTTTTCCTGATTAGAATAGAAGCCACTTGTCAAATAAGTGAAAAATAATGAGTAAGCAAAAGCATCCTGTTTTAGTCTCATCATTTGGGAAGAACTTGGAATTTTGGTTCAGAAGGCCTATGACTTTCTAATTTATAATTTGTGTGAACTTTGGCAAGCCTTTAAACTCTTAGGTCCACGTTTTTTCCATCTGTGACAAGAATTTGACCTAGAAAAGGAATTTTATCACTCTTTTCTCTCATGGAGTTACCAAAATAATTATTCTGAATTCCTAAAATAAAATCCATAGGATTACAAGGGAAACCAGTTTTTTAGGTTTTTGCAAAGCATTGGGGTTAAGTGACTTGCCCAAGGTCACACAGCTAAGTAATTATTTAGCATCTGAGGCCAGATTTGAACTAAGGTTTTCCTGACTTCAGGGGTGGTGTTCTATTCACTGAACCAACTAGCTGTCCCAGGGAATCAGTTTTTTAAAATAAAGATGTCATTTTCCCTCATCCACCTTGTTCCTGAATCCATTTCCTTGATGGATTCACTTGAAAGGGAAGAAGAGAGTGGAAGAAGATTGAAGGGCAGGCTTTTATTTTTATTTTTTTTCCAATAGGAGATCTCAGCAGATTTGTAGCAAGAAGGGAAGAAACTCAAAGAGAAAAAGAAAATTAATATACTTGAGAGCAAGTTGATGGTTGATTTGATGGGGTGTCAGTGGAGATAGGATCAAGTACACAAGAGAAAGGTCCCCATAGAAAGGAGAGAAGAAAATGAAAGTAGAAAAGCTTTTGAATTATAAGAAGAAAGTTTACTTTATGTCAGATGGTCTCAATTTTCTCAGTTAAATATGACTTGGTAATATCTTTTTTGTCCATTTGGATATACTTGATGGCAAATACTATTAGGATATCCCAAATCTACTAATAAAAATGGAATGTTTTTGTCTTATAGCATATTTACTTTTTGATCATTGGAACTCAAAAAAAGAAAAATGGATGAAGAACCTGAAAAAACAAAACGCTGGGAAGGGGGCTATGAAAGAACTTGGTAAATATAATATCTGGTTTTGTTCTTTTTAAAAATAACATTATTGCTCTTTTTAACAAATAATCATTGCTTTTAGGGAAATTCTTAAAGAAGATGAATCTGGATCACTTAAAGCTACCATAGAAGACATTCTCTTCAAGGCCAAGAGAAAAAAGTAAGCCAAGAATTCACTTAAAAGTTTTCAACTGGGGTGGGGGGGCGCTAGATGGCACAGTGGATAGGGCACCAGCCCTGGAGTCAGGACTACCTGAGTTCAAATTTGGCCTCAGACACTTAATGATTACCTAGCTGTGTGGCCTTGGGCAAACCACTTAACCCCATTGCCTTGCAAAAAAACCTAAAAAAAAAAGTTTTCAACTAGAATCTACCTTATCCTTTTATTGATAGGGAAAAAAAGAATCTTACTGACCCTTAAAGACTTTGGAATCTGTATTTTTTCCCTTAAATGTGACCATGCATAGAAGAGAATTACTTATATGTAATAAAGTTTGCTTTTGACTTAGATTTATTTTTGGATACTGAGAATGAATTTTGAAAGTTGTGAGGAGATAAAGAGATGTTCAGTATTACAGAGGAAGGCTTTTCTCTGGGCACTAAGATTTTCCACACAAAACCTTTGTTCCTATGTTTGTATTTTCCTTTTTTCTCAGAATACTTTTCCATTATTTTCATCTTTTTGCTATAACTCCTAGAATCTAGAGAAAGTATCCAAAGAGTTCCTTAGGTGATTGTATGCCTTAAGGCTAGTTTGTGTTTTATTGACATTTTATTGAAGTTGCTCTTTCAGTTGTTAAATACAATTTGATGCCAAAATAATTGTAAGGATGTGACAGAACTTATTTTTAGAGAATATTAACAAATTGTTATTTTCTTTTGTATTTATTATTTTAAAGCCATAAACAAATTATTTTGTTTTATTAATGTAAAAGCATAAAAATTAGACTATCTTACTTAAAATTCATTTAACTCAGAATTACTTCCCTTTATTCTTTTGAATTCAAAGTCATGTGTTAATGTAAGTTCCTCTTCTTTAACTTTTTTTTTAAGCCACACTGGGGCCTATTGAATAAGGGGGAGGACCTAGTGAACCTTGAAGACCAGAATGAGAATGTGTTCCTATCATGACAAAGACATAATAGAAATAATAGCCCACCTTGAAATAATACTTTTTAGTCATAAAATAAATTGATGTACATTATTTCTTTTGGTTGTCAAAAGAACTTTAGTTAGTCAGAATGCCTTCTGTGGGGGGAGGGAAGCAAGAATGGGGGGGATTGCAAAACTCAGTATAAATAAAATATTTCTTAAAAAACCCAACTTTAGTTAGTCCATTAGTAGATAGCTAAGAAGGTTGGTTATATAACATTATCCCCATTTCACAGAGAAGTGAACTCAGAGAGTCTGTCCAGTACACCAAACACAGTTATTTCTTCTTGTTCTGATATGTTGAGAAGTCATAAAAGTGTTAAATATACATTATTTCATTTTGAAATGTGGCATATTTCTTATAGTTCCATAGGATTAGAGTATTAATATTCTGGTAATGCATTCTATTCTACTGAAATATTTACATGTTTAACAGAGTCTTTGAGCACCATGGACAAGTTCGACTTGGAATGGTATGTTTATATTTGTTTTTCCCTTTGTTACTGCTATTTTGCCTGAAATATACAGATGGTCCTGTAGAATTAATAACATGGCCACACATTTTTTAAGTTTTTTTAAATAAGTGTTCATATTGTCTTTGTATGAATAAGTGTTTTTTGAAACTTAGAATTTATCCTTAAAAATTGTGTATTATTCATTTTTGCAGATGAGACACCTTTATGTAGTTGTAGATGGATCAAGAACAATGGAAGACCAAGACTTAAAGCCGAATAGATTAACGTGCACTTTAAAGGTAAAACAATTCTAACTTAAATTAATTAAAGGACAGAGTTTTAATTGCTTACTATTTTTAATAAATTAATAAATACTGTATTATATGCTGAGAGAGAAATTAGAGGGTGCTTACCAACTTTTGAATTGACAATTTTGGGGTGAACTCATAGAACTAACTCAAAAGTTGATGTTACTAGCTCTAAAGGGAAAGATTTTATTGAATATTTTTGTGTGGTAACCTGACAATACAGCATTATAAACTGAGTTCATTTGCAGGTTCTAATAGTGATAACATATCCATAGTGATTTATGGAGATTACAAAATGTTTTTCTTCAAGATAATCCAGAAAGTGAAATAATATAAACATCATCACTATCATTTTCGTAGCCAGGGAAACTGAAGCCTGAAGAGGCTAAGTGATTCTCATATAAGTATGTCTGTTGTTCTTTTCATTGCTACACTGCCTCTCAACAAATGCATCATTCTTTGTAAAAGGTTCATGAATAAAATGTAATGCATTTCCACTTTAAATAATCAAACAGAAATAAGTTTTATATCAAACTTTGCCATTACGTATATAATCTAATTTTCTTTGAAATCATTAAGCTCCAAACAATTTAATCTTTAGCAGTTAATCACATAGAATCATAGAATGTTAGTCTTTCATTTTCATGAGGAGAAATCATAAATTACTTTCTCAGAACAAAGACAGATGAGTCAAATAATTCCAATAATTAAGAAATGCTTTCCTTGCATATTTGTTTCAGTTTAGCTAGCTTTTTTTTTTGAGTAGTTGGGTTTTCTTTCTCCCAATAAAATGAATTCCTATCCATACATTAGAAGATGAGTTACTTTGATTTAGATGCTGCTCTAAATTTATTATGCCAACTCCAAAGGTAGGGAAGTATGGATATGGAGCGTAATATATTGTCAGACTCAATTCTGATATGTTGATCAAGTTTCTTTTTTTCTCTCTCTTATTCTTTGTTTCAGAGAGCTCCTTAGAGAGGAATACATTGATAAAATTTTATTGATATCTTTTGTTTATATACCACTACCATTTCCTAATGTGTTGCTCTCCTATATGATAAAACATTTTTTTTGGGGGGGGGGGGGAGTTCTGCAAAACTAATTGAATTTATCAAGTGAGTCTGACATCACATGCATATCCTTAGTCCCCAACCACTGCAGAGAAACTGGAGGAAGTGTTTTTCTCATCTCCTTTAGGGTGGGCTTTCTTATTTTTAATTTTGAATCTTTTAGTTTAGATTTTAAAAAAAACTTAAGGGCCAAAGAAAGATTTTTACAGTACAGCTGGTAGTTATGGGGGGTTTTTTTGCCTTCAATTCTGAATATTTCAGTATAAATGTCAAGTTTTGTATAAAGTCTTTTGATGTGAATTATGTCTTTATTTTAATTTTTTTATTTTTACAGTTATTAGAATACTTTGTAGAGGAATATTTTGATCAGAATCCTATTAGTCAGGTATGTACTTCTGTGACAAAAAAGTATAATTAGATTTCTGCTACTGTAACCAAATGTGATTGACACAATGAATCAATTTCTTATACATCAGGATTTTTTAAATGTCTTTTTTAAAAAAAATAAAGGGTTAAGGGAAAAAATTGTGAATTAGGTTATATCTTCCTAGATTAGTAAATGTCCGAAGTGTTTGCCTAAGCCAAGCACAAATTAAAAATGCACATTAGGAACTAAGTAGTAAATAGAGTGGGATCTTATAACGGATCTGATTTTGACAAAAAAAAAATTTTAAGTATAATAAGCAAATGTCTGCTATGAGTCACAATCTCTTGGTTTATTAATTGCTTGTTTTATTTGAGTTCTTATGAAAATAAAAAATTGTAATGTGTAAGAATAATAGAAGATTTTGATTTATTTTTGAGATTGGAATAATCGTAACTAAGAGTAAGAGAGCTGAAAAGCTGACAGAACTCTCAGGTATGTCCTGCTTATTATACATTTGTGTTAATCACTGCTGTTTAGATTAGGTGGGCTTTGAAACATCAGGAATCATACCCATTAAACATCATTTTCTTGCATGATACTGTAGAAAGACAATTGGTCTAACAGGCAAGAGGTTGTGATTCAAATGATAGCTCTTTTTTGTGCTGATTGTATTACCTGAGACAAGAACAGCATTTCCCTAGGACTTCACAGTTCTCATCTGAAAATGAAGTATTAAGACTATGTGATTCATATTATTTATTCCAGCCTTAAAGTTCTTTAATTCTTTATTTAACTGAAATAGGGTGTTGCTCATTTGCTATATTCATGCCCCAATGCTTCCTCTGAAGCTACTTTGTAACAGAATACTTCAGTTAAGTCTTTTAGACTGAATTCTGCTCATTGGTCACTATGATGGTATGATGATTTTTTTTCTGGTTTTCTAAAACCTTTAATTTATGAAATAACTTTTGTGTTACTACTATTAATGATGTTAACCAGTCAGGGAAACTCCCTACTCTTGAAATTGATTAAAATTTTTTTGTTTCTTTTTATAATTTAGTATGAGCATCTTTTGTTTTTACATTACTTACATTTCCCCTTATATATATTCTCTCCTGTGTAACAAAAATTTTTAAAGTAATTGCAAAGATTCAATAAAACTACCCAAAATTGAACTAAATGTTAAATAAATAAAATATTTATAAAGTACAAAATATTATATATCAAATATATATTATATAAATAAAAGTTTATAAAATAAAATAAAAAATAAAAGTTAGAGCCAAGGAAACATCAGAAGCATTACATATAATTGTTATTTTTAAAAGATTTGTGTTTATATTAAATTACATTTAAATTGACAGATGTTTTTGATTAAAAAATAGTCATTTCTCTTTTCTTGGTAAAAAGGAGAAAAGTAATATCCTCAGAAAATGATCGCTGTATTGGCAATTGAAGTTTTAAATAATGGAGTTGACTCTGAATTGAATATTTATGTAGTACACAGACTATGTAAAATCATGTTGATGGCTGTTAAACCTTGGGTATCTTGAATGTTTGAGTGGATGAAGTTATGCATTATATGCATACTCTTTTTGCTGTAGTTACCTTACCAGAATGCACCTTCCCCTTAAATAGTAATTTCCCCTGTCATAGCTGTCGTGTATTTCCTGACAAAGCTTCTGTAGCAACAATTTGGTATGTAATTTTAATGGCATACACTGCTCTGTGATTGATGAGACCGTTTAGTTCTATACCTGACTCTGGCAACTTCACTTAACTCCTTCAGTTTTCATTTTGTTTTATGCATTTAAAGACATTTTGAGAAGATATTCATAGACTTCAATAGATTGCCAAAAAAAATTAAGAATCCCTATCTAGATGATTTCTAAATTTCTTTTGGTGTGATTCTAGGAAATTGCATTTTTCTGAGTGGTGAAATGTTGCACAATCTAGATATGATAAAGTGAGAGAAATTAATTAATACGAAAGTGGTTTATTAGATGACTTTAACATAAAGCACTCTAGGTACTGTAGGAGATAGACAAATCATAAATTAATAAATGGGCTAAGTTTTTTAATCATACTTGTATACCAATGAACCACCATACCACCCAATGAATTAACCTGACCAAATGAGACTTCTTTCATCTTAAACATCCTTAGTACCTTTTCAAGGAACCTCTGACAATAATAATAATAATAGTAACTCATCAATATCAATTTAGGCATCAACTCACCAGCATCAAAGTGTTAAATATTTGTTAATATATAGCATAGCAAAGCTATTAACATTTCAAAAAGAATCTGTCATCATCTAGTTTCAGAGGAAAAGGAAAATGGGATCTATTGATCATTTCTGAAAAAAGTGTAAATTTGAAAGATTTATTAGCAAACCTATGTACCAATACAGATATTTAGGGTGGAAATCTAAATAGGATTTCATTGTGTAATGAATGAACCTGTGTGTGTGTATGTGTGTGTGTGTATTTACATTTGTATTTACAAATATAAATTGCATTTTACATTTTAGGAAATCCAAGAAAGCATATAGCCTCTCTCAAGAAAGCAGTAGATATGACCTGCCATGGAGAGCCATCTCTCTACAATTCCTTAAGCCTGGCTATGCAGACTCTAAAGTCAGTATTTTACATGGTCTATTATTTAATTTATATTGTTAGGCAGGATATTAAATGGGTTAAAGTGTTAGGCTGCATCTCTAAAATCATAGTTGTAACAATATTGTTAATTATTATGAAATAAGGAAACCATGGGGGTATTTATGTTATGTAGTAATATTTGGAAGTGATATTTGAAAATGTTAATTTCCCTCATGTTAGTTTTAGGAAGCAAATAACCTTGTTCACAAAATTTTAGAGCTATATGGATAATTACTAACTATTTTAACTGTATTTCAAAATAAGTAGTATAATGAATATTTAAAAACAGTTGGTTGACTATGAAAAAATTCAGCCTAAGAATTACTGATGTGATTTCAACTTCATTGATTGTCCTATACAGCACTTTCACATTCCATCCCCATCCCCATCCCCATGTCCTTGCCTAGAACTCATATATATGTATTTGGCATATGATGTATTTGGCAGCCTCCTTGTCCTTAACACTCCAGTCTTCATTGTTCTAGAAGTAAAGATATCCCTGGATGACTAAAATAGGTTTCATCAAGTCCATCTCCTAAAGTTCATCTATTGTATATAGTACCCAACAGAACAGAACCTGGATTCAGGATCTGGCTGTCATCACTAGCTTTGTGACTTTGTCAATTTAAGTTCCCTGGACTGAGTTTCCTCATTCATCAGTTGGGGATGATAATACCTAAAATACGTCACTCTTACAAATCACTTTTTAAATCTTAAAGTACTTTAGAAATATCCATTATCTTCATTGTTTCTCAATTTAATTGAGTTAGATTTACTCATGAGAATCATCTGTCCTTTCTACAGAGGTATCATAGTATATAGCATATAAAACACTGGATTAAGTTTGAAAGACCTGTATTTAATTTTGCTTCAAGCATTTAATTTACAAGCTTTGTGACCACTCAGAGCTTCCTTTATCTCATCTATAAGTTAAGGACAATACTATAGTGCCTCAGTGAGTTGTGAACAAATTGCTTCATAGACAAAATTCTTTTTTTTTTAGTTGACAAAATTCTTTATAAATGATATTTATTGTTTGAAACATTCTTCTCATTCTACAAACACTTCTAATAAATGTGATTATTTAATTTTTTAGTGTACAGCAAAATCAAAATGGCATATTCAAATTATCTAATAGATTTGTAGGCCCATAGACCATATAAAATTACATTCAAAATATTAGAAAAAAAACTTCTTAAAAACAAATATTAATTTGGAATGCTTTGGTGCTGGGGTAAAACAACTGAAATTACCTCAATGTCTTTCTTTTTTTTTCTTTTTTCTCATTTTGTACAAATGTTTTTTTACATTAATAAAATATTCTTGTTTACAAGTAAACAAAATACCCCTCCTCCCCCATGAATATAGATAGACTTGTTTGGACAAAAAAAGTAAAGGGGAGAGGAAAAAAATTAAAATAAAAAAATAATAATAGTAATAATTGTAGGTATGGCCAGGTGGCGCAATGGATGAAGCAACAGCCCTGGAGCCACGAGCACCCAAGTCCACATCCAGCCTCGTAAACCCAACAATCACCCAGCCGTGTGACATGCAAGCCACCTGATCCCCACTGCCCTGCAAAAACCAAAAGAAAAAGAAAGAAAGAAAGAAAGAAAAGACCCAAAATAAAATAAAATAGTAATAATAGTAGGGGTGGCTGGGTGGCAGACAGAGCATTGGCCCTTGAGCCAGGAGCACCTGGGTCCAAATACGGCCCCAGACACCCAAAGATCACCCTGCTATGTGGCCCTAGGCAGGCCATCCAGCCCTACTTGCCCTGCACCCTCCCCCAAATAATCATAACAAAAAATGTGCTTGAGTCTTTGTTCCAACACCAACAACTCTGTCATGGGTGGATCTCATTCTTTATGTTAAGTCCATCACAAAAGTTATTTCCATATTTTTCCACCATTGCCATTGCTGATCGCAACTGCCTCCTTTCTTATTTCTCCACTACCATGTACTCTATTTTCTCTCTACTTTCACTATGACTCTGCTGTAGGGTCGCTGAGTGGTCCTGGGGCCAAGAAGCCCTGAGCCCCCATACCACCCCTTAGGGCCAGAATCCACCTGGCCCTGTGGTCCTGGGCAGGCCTTCCATTCCCAGCCCCTTGCAAGAAGTAAGAACGAAAATGTGTTATATCTGGCCACTCTCCCCCCATGGTCCATCCTCTCCTCCTTTATTCACATCCCCACCCCTTCCCCCTGCTCCCCACTCCTTACTCCAGATGTCTATACCCCATTGAGTATATTTGCTTTTTCCTCTCCTAGCCATCTCTGATGAGAGCAAAGGTTCCCTCATTCCCCCTTGCCTCCCCCCTTCCATATCATTGCAATAGCTCATTGTAATAAAAAAAAATCTTATGTGAACTATCTTGGACTATTCCCCCTCTCCTTTTTCTTTCTCCCCTTCCATTTCCCTTTTTTTCTGTTGACTTCATTTTTACACCATATTTTATCTTCGACTTCAGCTTTCTCCTGTGCTTCAACTATAAAAGCTCTCTCTACCTGCTCTATTAACTGAGAAGGTTCATATGAGTATTATCAGTGTCATTTTTCTATGCAGGAATACATGCAGTTCATCCTCATTATGTCCCTCATATTTCCCCCCTCTCCTCCAATCTCCATGCTTCACCTGAGTCCTGTATCTGAAGATCAAACCTTCTGTTCAGCTCTGGCCATTCCAAAAGGAACCTTTGAAATTCCCCTGGTTCACTGAAAGTCCATCTTTTTCCCTGGAAGAGGACATTCAGCCTTGCTGGGTAGTTCATTCTTGGCTGCATTCTAAGCTCTCTTGCCTCCGGTATATTATATTCCAAGCCCTATGAGCTTCCAGTGTAGTTGCTGCTAAGTCCTATGTGATCCTGACTGCAGCTCCATGATATTTGAACTGTGTCCTTCTGGCTGCTTGTAATATTTTCTCTTTGACTTGGGAGTTCTGGAACTTGGCTATAATATTCCTAGGGGTTGGTTTTTTGGGATCTCTTTCTCTGGGGGATCGGTGGATTCTCTCTATTTCTATTTTGCCCTCTGCTTCTAGAATATCAGGTCAATTTTCCTGTAGTAATTCTTTGAAAATGATGTCAAGGCTCTTTTCCTGATCATGACTTTCAGGTATTCCAATCATTTTTAAATTATCTTTCCTAAGTCTGTTTTCCATATCAGTTGTTTTTTCAATGAGATATTTCACATTTTCTTCTAATTTTTCATTTTTTTGGTTTTGAAGTATTGATTCCTGATTTCTGGTAAATTCATCAATCTCCCTGAATTCTATTCTTTGTTTGAAGGATTTGTTCTCCTCAGAGAGTTTTCTTGTCTCTTTTTCCATCTAGCCAATTTTGCTTTTTAAAGCATTCTTCTCCTCAATAACTTTTTGAACTGTTCTATCCATTTAACCTAAGCTGGTTTTTAGCATGCTATTTTCTTCAGCATTTTTTTGGATTTCCTTGACTAAGCTGCTGACTTCATTTTCATGTTTTTCCTGCATCTCTCTCCTTTCTTTTCCCAGTTTTTCTTCCAACTCCCTCATTTGATTTTCATAATCTTTTTTGAGCTCTATCATAGCCTGAGCCCAATTTCTGTTTTTCTTGGAGTCTTCAGATGCAGGAGCTTGTGCTTCCTCATCTTCAGACAGAGTATTTTGGTCCTTCTTGGGCTCATTTGCAAAATATTTCTCAATAGTCTTCTTTTTGTTTCTCTGCTTGCTCATTTTCCCAGCCTGGGCCTGGTTTGGGGTGTTTCTGTAGCTTTTGGGACACTCCCACAAGGGTCTCAGTGTGTGAGGTTCTGTCCTCCCTCTTGGTCTGTGAATGACTAAGCGCCCCCCTCTGCCACGGGACCGAGGTGGGGGGCCCCTGCTGTTCTATGGGGGGGCCTAGACGTGGTCAGGATCTGAATGTGGTCAGAGCTCCAGAGTCCTGTTCCAGGGGCAGAGGACAGAGCTCTGCAGTCTCTCTTCACTCCCCTCCCTCAGCTCAATGGGCTCATGCCCTGGGGGCTCCTGCTTCTGTTTCCTAGCTCTGGGCTGGGGAAAGAAGATGCTGCTTGCTGTGTGCCCTGAGGGCTGGGCTCCACGTGCTCACTCTGGCAGAGGTCCCCTGCTGTTCCCCCACCTTGTGCCCGGTGCTCCTCGGAGTGCAGCTCAGGAGACTCCCCCGCTGCTGTGAGCTAAGACCCCCAGCGCCCTGGGGCTGCCTCCGGGAGGCTGAGGTTCTTTGGCTCTGGTGGGCCACCCCTCTGGCGGGTGCCCCTCCGACCCCAGGGAGCAGAGCCTTTCTGCTCTTTTCCAGGTTACCTTGAGTAGGAGAACTGCCTCACTGAGTCCCTTTGTGGATTCTGTCTCTGGAAAGTTTAGTTAGAGTCCTTAGCTGATGAATTTTATCAGAGAGCTCCTAAGACTTGATCCCTTCTTGTCGCCATCTTGGCTCCGCCCCAATGTCTTTCTAAGATATTACCATATAACGAATATTTCATTTCTTAATGTTCCTGGAATTTTAAACTGTCTTTACTCATTTATCTCCTTATAGATTATATAAATGTAATTTGCTATCACTGATTATAGTGTATTTTATCTTGTCTTTAGACATATGCCAGGGCACACAAGTAGAGAAGTCCTGATCATCTTTAGCAGTCTTACCACCTGTGATCCATCTAACATCTATGATCTAATCAAGGTGACAATCACTTACTTTAAAAGTAGAATAAAATTACAGCTTTAAAGATAACCTTAGTGTCTTTATGTGCTCTGTATATTTAACATACCTGCTAAGAGACCATTAAATGTCTCCACCACTCTCTCTTATTTCTTATGAAGAATTTAAAGGCAGCTAAAATTAGAGTGTCTGTTATCGGCTTGTCTGCAGAAGTTCGAGTTTGTACTGTACTTGCCCGTGAAACTGGTGGTAAGTATATAGAATATTCAATACCTCTTCCCATTTAAAAAGTATTACTTCTTGAATTACATGATTTAAGTCATTCATACTTTTTGACTATTCAACTTAAGATAGCACTATATATCTTATAACCAAAAGTACTGTCAACCTTATTTTTATCATTGCAAAACCATTTGCAATTTACTATTTGCAAAAACCAAGGAACTTTATAATTAGCATTTTTCAGAGACTGAAATATATATGTATTGAGAGAGAATTTTCCATGTTAAGCAGAGATTCTTTAACTTTGATCTTTCTAAATCATAATTATAGCTATATTATAGCTAGCTGATGTTTTTTGGATGATTTATCTTAAAAGCTTTTTTATTTCAAATTTTGCCTTTTATTTTATATAGCTAAAAAGACTAATGAAATTTTATAGAAACTATTTTGATTGTATGGTTAAAAGCTAAATTTTTTATATTTTCTCCAAATTTTTAGGGACATACCATGTTATTTTAGATGAAAGTCATTACAAAGAACTCCTAACACATCATGTTAGTCCTCCACCTGCCAGTTCAAGTTCTGAATGCTCTCTTATTCGTATGGGTAAGTTTTATTCTCATTTTATTCTTTTTTTTTTTTTAATTTATTTAAGACAGTGGGGTTAAGTGCTTTGTCCAAGGTCACACAGCTAGGCAATTTAAGTGACTGAGGATGGGCTGGTGCTTTATCCAATGCACTACATAGCTGCCCCCCCTCATTTTTTTTTCTTTTTGCAAGGCATTGGGGTTAAGTGGCTTGCCCGAGGCCATGCACAACTAGGTAATTATTAAGTGTCTGAGGCCGGATTTGAACTCGGGTACTCCTGACTCCAAGGCCAGTGCTCTATCCACTGTGCCACCTAGCTGCCCCGTGCCCTCCTCATTGTATTCTTAAAAATAAATTTCAGGGGGGCAGCAGGATGGCACAGTGGATAGAGCACCAGAGTCAGGAGGACCTGAGTTCAAATGTACCCTCAGACACTTAATTGCCTAGCTGTGGGACCTTGGACAAGCCACTTAACCTTATTGGCGTAGATAAATAAAAAAATTGTTTAAGAATAAATAGATTTTTATTGCTGTATTTTGTTTTTACATTGCCGGAATTTCTCAGTATCCTTACCATTTCTTGCAGGGAGATACATCGTGTGTGTGTGTGTGTGTGTGTGTGTGTGTGTGTGTGTGTGTGTATGTGTATTTATAAAATAAATGTTTTTTTAAAGAAAAAGAAAAATAGGGAAAAAAATCAAAACTAATAAATACATGAGAAAATTCTGAATCTCCCACTTCTGTAAAGGAGTGAAGATGTCTCCTCATTGCTTCCTTGAGTTTTTGCTGCTTCTTTGTCGTTTTGTAACATTTGTCTTATGGTGGTTGCTCTTTTCAGTTGCGTTATTATAATAATTGTGCATATCGTTTTCTTGAGTATGCTTATTTAGCTCTGTTAGTTCACTCTATAAGTCTCTCTATGATTCTGTATTATCACATTTTTCATCTTTACCATTACAATTAATTTACCAATTTATTTTGCCAGTCCCCAGTCACTGGATATCTTCTTTGTTTCCAGTTCTTTGCTACTATACAAAGTGCTGCTGTAAATATTTTGATGTATATGAGAGCTTTGTGTTTCCTTGGGATGTAGCTCTATTAGTAGAATTTCTAGATCAAAGAGTATAGATATTTTATTCACGCTATTTGCGTAATTTCCAATTGTTTTCCAAAATGGTAATACTGGGGGCAGCTAGGTGGTGTAGTGAATAGAGCACTGGCCCTGGAGTCAGGAGGACCTGAGTTCAAATGTGACCTCAAACACTTAAAAACTGCCTAGCTGTGTGACCTTGGGCAAGCCACTTAACTCCCATTGCCTTGGAAAAAACCTTAAAAAACAAAAAAGATTCCCAGCTCCACCAACAGTATATTAGTGTGCTTACCTTCCCATAATCCATCTAATACTTACTATTAAAAATGAATAATTTTTAAAATATCAGTTTTTCTTTTAATAAAATAATTTTAACTTTATTTTTAAGAAAGATTTTATTTATTGAGATTTACAATTTTCCCCCTAATCTTGCTTCCCTCCCCCACCCCAATTTTGACTTTAAAGAAATTTTCTTCCATTTATTGTTCTATTTTGTTATTATATTACCTTCATTTTCAAATTTGTATCTCTATCCTCCCCTACCCAGCAAGCCATTCCTGTAACAAATTAAAAAAGAATTTTTTAACAGTAGTTCAGCAAGGGGCAGCTAGGTGGCACAGTGGATAGAGCACCAGCCCTGTAGTCAGGAGTACCTGAGTTCAAATGTGGCCTCAAACACTTAATAATTACTTAGCTGTGTGGCCTTGGGCAAGTCACTTAACCCCATTGCCTTTCAAAAAAAACACCTAAAAAAAGTAGTTCATCAAAAGGAAAATATCAGCTAAGTCTTTCAACAGCATTTACAGTATGCCAGAAGCCAGAATCATTGAAATTTGAATCATTTCATTGAAAGTAAAATTCAATTTATAACTAGCCCAAAGGACCATAAAACTGTGCATTCTAGCACATACCACTACTAGGTCTGAATCCCAAAGAAATCATTAAAAAGGGGGAAAGACCCACATGTAAAAAATATTTATAGCAAAACTCTTTTTTGCGATGACAAAGAATTGTAAATTGAAGAGATACCCATCATTTGGGTAATGGCTGAACAACTTGTGGTATATGAATGTGGTGTAATACTATTGTTTTGTAAGAAATGAGTAAGTGGATTTCAGAAAAACCTGGAAGATGAATTGATGCTGAGTGAAGGGAGCAGAGCCAGGAGAACATTACATACATTAATAGCAACATTATATGATGATCTACTATAATAGACTTAGTTCTGCTGAGCAGCACAATGATCAAAGGCAATTTAAAAGATCTGTGATCTGTTTACATCCAGCAAAGGAACCGTAGAAGTTGAATGCAGGCTAAAGCATACTATTTTTATTCTGTTGTTGTTTGTATTTTTTCATTTTTTATAAATTGTTTTTTGGAGTTTTTTCTTTTTGATGTTTTTTCTCCTATTTCTTTTCACATTATGACTACCATGGAAATATGTTCAACATGATCGTAAATGTATATATCAGTTTACTCACTGTTGTAGGGTTGGGGGAAGGAAGGGAGACAGATTAAAAAATGGAGAACTAAAAATCTCAAAATCAGTGCTGAAAACTATCTTTTAATGTATTTGGAAAAAATATAATTAAAAAAGTAAGCGTGTTCATATTCTTAACTTCTAGGGTCAAGTTTGATTTGTATAATTTTCAGTTTCAAGTATTTGTTCTTCCATTTACATTGTCGTAGTTGTGTATATTTTTCTAGTTTTGGTCACTTCACTCTGAGTTATGTTTTCTCATTTTTATAAATTCTTCATCTATTATTTCTGACAGCACAGTAATATTCTGTTAAATTGATAAAATAGATTTATAATGAAAGAGAATACATTCATAAGATATTCAATTTTGATGACTTTCCTAATGTATTCCTGACTAATTAGCCATTTAATTCTTCATTTGCAGTGATAAAACTCGAGGAATTAATTCTTAAATTTAAATTTCCTGATTTTCAGTCTTATTAGCTAATTTGTTTCTTTAAAGGCTTTAGTATTTTTGGTTTCCTTTATTTAAAAATATTAAGCATGAAAACAGCATATTGATTTTCAGTAAAAATTACAACAAAAACCTTTTTAAATATTCTCTGAACATTTCAGTGGGTTTTTTTTTTTTGACAATCAGTGGGGTTTAAGTGACTTGCCCAAGTTCACACAGCTAGGATATTATTAAGCATCTGAAACTGGATTTTGAACTTAGGTTCTTCTGACTCCAGGGACCAGTGCTCTATTCCCTGCACCACCTAGGTGCCCCCACAACAAAAATCTTAATTCATTTTCCCCTATAGAAGGTTCAAAGTTTACCTTATAGAAGTGTAACTTCAAATGAAGGTAGAGAAATTTAATTAAGGGGAATTTTGTTAGAATCTTCTAATATCTGGAAATCAAGTAAATGTCCTTCAATTGGGGAATGGCTTAGCAAACTGTGGCATATGTGTGTCATGGAACACTATTGTTCTATTAGAAACCAGGAGGGATGGGAATTCAGGGAAGCCTGGAGGGATTTGCATGAACTGATGCTGAGCGAGATGAGCAGAACCAGAAAAGCACTGTACACCCTAACAGCAACATGGGGGTGATGATCAACCTTGGACTCACTCATTCCATCAGTGCAACAACCAGGGACAATTTTGGGCTGTCTGCAATGGTGAATAACATCTGTATTCAGATAAAGAACTGTGGAGTTTGAACAAAGTTCAAGGACTGTTCCTTTTAATTTAGGAAAAAAACCAGATATCTTATTGTCTGATCTTGTTATCTCTTAGACTTTTTGTTTCTTCCTTAAGGATGTGATTTCTCTCTCATCACACTCAATTTGGATTAATGTACAACATGGAAACAATGTAAAGACGGACAGATTGCTTTCCGTGGGGGGGCGGGGGAAGTAAGATCAGGGGAAAAATTGTAAAACTCAAAATAAAATCTTTAAGACAGAAAAAAAAGAATCTTCTAATTTCTGAGAAAATAACTTGTTATAATCACTTTTGATTCATCCCCTTATTCACTTAGCTAACATGAAGTGAACTTTATGCTGTGAATTTTTGATTGTCTTATTAGACAAACTACTTAAATTTTTTGTATTAACATTTTTAACCAAATTAATCAATATATCAAAAAACTAACTTGATATGTAGTATTACACAACCACAGTTCTCCACTCTGCAACAAAGTGGGAGGAAATTACTTCTCAAAGTTCTTGGGTTTTAAAACTGGCCACTATAATTTCACTGAAATTTGTTTCTCACTATTAATGTTCTTTACAAAAAGTTTTGAGTTCCAAATTCTATCCCTCCCTCCCTCCCCCTTGTCTTCCCTTCTTGAGACAATAAGCAATCAGATATAGGTTATATATTTGCAGTTATGTAAAACATTTCCATATTAGTCATTTTGTACAAGAAGACGAATAAGGGGGGGAGGAAAGAAAATGGCATGCTAAATTCTTTTTTCAAACAATGTCAGTTCTTTCTTTGGAGATGGATTGTATGCTTTATCTTTGGGATTATCTTGGATCATTGTGTTGCTGAGAATAAGTCGAACACAATTCTTCAAAGAATAATGTAATTGTTGCTGTGTAGTGTTCTGGTTCTAGTCTTTCCAGGCTTTTCTGAAATCATCCTGCTCATCATTTCTTATGGCACAGTAATATTCCATCACAATCATATATCGCAGGTTGTTTATTTGATCCCCCCAATTTCCAATTCTTAGCCAGCACAAAAAGAGCTGCTATAAATAGATCATTTTCCTTTTTTTTTTTGGATGTCTTTGGGATATAAATCTAGCAGCTGGATTAGAGGGTATGCAGAGTTTTATAGCTCTTTGGGCATAGTTCCAAATTGATTTCCAGAATGTTTTGGATCATTTCACAGCTTCAACAATTGTGTATTAGTGTTCCACAAACTAGATAATTCAAAGAAAGGCAAACAATTTTTGCTCGATTTATTTCAGTTATCAGTAAAGTCATTTAATAATAGTATGGTTCACTGATTGTCTTTGGACCTTTGAATTAAATCCCCCTTTTCCTTAGAGAATTCATCTTCCAGTTCCTAGGAGGTGCTCATTGTTTGCTCCCTGTCTTGTCTCCCTCATTTAGAATGTAAGCTTCTTGAGAACAGAAACTATCTCTTTGTCATTTTTTTGGTATTCTCAAAATTTAGCATTGTGCTTGACATATAGTAAATACTTAATGAAATACCTTGCCATCCCATTCATTTTCATCATTAGACAACTATTTACCTACTCTACTTCCTTTGTTACCACTTCCCCACCCCTCATGAAGTCCTGGCAATTAGGGAATTGAGTGCAGAATTATATCTATCACCTCCCACCTACTTCTTTTGCCTTAAATTTTTGCAACTTTGTTACAAATTCAAATTGTAGACCCCTTTTTTTGGGGGGGGGTTGTAAGGCAAAAGGAGTAAGTGACTTGCCTAAGGTCATCCAACTAGGTAATCATTAAGTGAGGTCAAATTTGAACCCAGGTCCTCCTGACTCCAGGGCCTGTGCACTATCCACTGCACCACTTCACTGTCCCTGTAGACCTTTCGTCATATTTAGTGGTTACCTAGGAGATGATCTCTTAAGAGTTAGAGAAATGAAATTTGCTAAAAATGTCTTAGCATTATTATATGAAGGAATTTAGGTATTAAATCACAGAATTGCTATGATTTGGAGAATGACATTAATACATTTTCTTCTTTAAAGGTTTTCCACAGCACACCATTGCTTCTTTGTCTGATCAGGATGCTAAACCTTCTTTCAGCATGGCGTAAGTAAAGATTTAAAAATTTGGTCATTGACAGAAATAAACATTTAATCCTTTATAAAGTATTACAAACAAAAGACAATGTTGATTGTTCATTTTGGTACTTAATACTTGTCAGTTATTGATGCAGAATTGATGTGGAATATGTGGATAAATCTCAGAGTGATTGTATATTAAGAATGTCAACATTTTTTAATGTTCTATCAAAATACATGACATCTTCAACTGAGCAATGCCCAAAAAATAATAATTCATCAATGGTAATGGGATATCATAATGCTATAAGTCATGATGAATATGATGATGACAGAGCAGCATGGGAAGACATATGAGCTGATGCTAAATGCAGTAAACAGAGCCAGGAAAAAATATTCACCATGATAAAACAACATGAATGTAAAAAACATTAATAGCAAGAAACAAATGGTCAAAACTTATTTCAGGGAAATTATAGTGGCCAGTTTTAAAACCCAAGAAGAACTTTGAGAACTAATTTCCTCCCACTTTGTTGCAGAGTGGAGTACTGTGGTTATATAATACTACATATCAAGTTAGGTTTTTTTGATATGTTGATTTGTTTGGTTGAACTTTCCCCCCCCCACCCCTTTTTTTGTTCTTTATTATTAAGGATAGTTCTGTAAGAGAGGCAAGGGTAAAGATATATTTGGAAATGAAGGTGATATAAAAAAAGTTATTAAAACAGTATATCATTCAGCTACTTTCACATCCTTTTATTTAATAATGATTATTCAGAAATTTCTTCTTACACTAAAAAAAATGGTCATTCACAATTTTTCCCTAAAGGCATTTGGATAGCAGTCCTGAGCCAGGCCTTACCCTAGGAGGGTACTTCTGTCCACAGTGTCGGGCTAAGTACTCTGAACTTCCAGTTGAATGCAAAATTTGTGGTAAGTCACCATTACTCATAATTTTAATTTATTGCCTTAGATGATCTGATTGATCACCTCTTAATCATAGGTCTGCTACTTACTACTTAGATGACCCTGAATAAGCAAAGTAAGCTTTGTGAGCCTTGGTTCCCTTACATATAAAATGAAGAAAGTGGACTAGATAAACCCTAAGACACCCCCCCCCCTTGTGATTTTGGTTTAAGTAAGTCTAAAAGTTCAATTATTTCTTGTATCTCTTTTACTCTTGCCTAGTAGAAAGGATTCCTCTTTACCTTGCATATATTAGTTCCTGATACCTGCTATTATGTATTTATGGAATCAGGCATTTCCCTTCAGATAATCTCAGGGAAGAACCACTCTGGCCTAGAAATTTGCTCAGTAATGTTTTTGTGTATTAAGTAGGGAGTTATAGAAAAATAAGTTTAAGTAAGGCTACCAACCATAAGAGGGAGCTCTCTTGGAACTCAAGTGTAAATTAGGTTTTGAAACAAGCTTTCCTATACTTCCTTTTTTTTTTTTAATTTTATTTAAGGCAATGGGGTTAAGTGACTTGCCCAAGGTCACACAGTTGGGCATTGTCTAGTATCTGAGGTCAGATTTGAACTCAGGTCCTCCTGACTCTAGGACTGATATTCTAGCTACTGTGCCACCTAAGTGCCCCATATCCTCTCTACAAAGGACCTTACAGTCCAGGAAAAGGTCAAGTAGGATTTTTAATTTTAAAAAATCTTCAATTTTTTCATTCACAAAGGAAAAGTTATAAAAAATGGTGAGTTTTGGGATATTACAGATTTATTTAAAGTGTACAGTTGAATGATTTTGATAAACATTACATGCCTGTAAATTTGAATAACAATACATAAAATTGATATTCCCAGGAACTGATAGGGAGGATGTAAGTTGAAGTTTATCAGTTTGATTTTTGGTTATTGTCCCTTATTTTCAGCAATTAAACTTGTTTTTGTATGTTAGGTTTAACGTTGGTATCTGCTCCTCATCTGGCATGATCATATCATCATCTGTTTCCTTTGGAGGCATTTCAAGAAGTTTCCTTGGAAGAATATAAAGGAGAGAGGTAAGGTTGATGTATAACTATAATGTATTGCAAATAGTAATAATGGAAACATTTAGATAGATTGTTAATTCCTAAATTTAACAAGACTGCAACCTCAGCTTTGGCTTTCTTTCTTGTTTTGGTCTGCTGTGAAGAAGATGAAATTCTTCTGAAAGGAAAATAAGATGCTGCATGAGAAGAGAATGCAGTCTGGTGGAAGGGATGTGAAATCAAGTCTTGGGCATATTATTTAACCTCTTTGGGTTTCATTTTTCTCATCTGTAAAGAGAGGATAGGACCAGATCTTTTTTTTTTTTTTTTTAGATTTTGCAAGGCAATGGGGTTAAGTGGCTTGCCCAAGGCCACACAGCTAGGTAGTTATTAAGTGTCTGAGACCGGATTTGAACCCAGGTACTCCTGACTGCAGGGCCGGTGCTCTATCCACTGCACCACCTAGCCTCCCCGGGACCAGATCTTCTGGTGACCTCCATTGTGTGGTGCAACGAGGACTTATCTTGGAGTCAGGAAACTGTGTGTGTGTGTGTGTGTGTGTGTGTGTGTGTGTGTGTGTGTGTGTGTCTGTGTCTGTGTCTGTGTCTGTGTCTGTGTCTGTGTCTGTGTCTGTGTGTCTGTGTCACAGAGGTGGACTGAGCAAGTCTCCAAGCTTGACCTTCCATTCTTTCCTCTGCACTAAATACCTAATCAGGTTGTGTGGGGTTGGGACTTTGTATACTGTAAATGTATACTTGTTGGAAAAATTTGAATATAAAAATTCTGGTCTTTGGAAACATTAGTCATGATGATGAGCTACTGTGTCTTTCCACCCTATATTTTATGACTGTTGGAATTAAAAACTTAATAATTTTGACCAAATTTGGGCAATGTCCCTTTGAATTTGAGGGGTTTTTGTTTTTGTTTTTGCAAGGCAATGGGATTAAGTGATTTGCCCCAGGTCACACAGCTAGGTAATTATTAAGTGTCTGTGGACAGATCTGAACTCAAGTGTTCTATCCACTGTGCTACCTAGCTGCCCCTTTTTTAAGGTTATTGCAAAAGAAACAGATTTATTATTTTCAGAAATGTTTATAAATGAGCACAAAGTAGCCAAGTCCTCATTATTAGAGGGGTTTTTTTTATTTTTATTTTTTTTTTTTTAGTTTTTGCAAGGCAAATGGGGTTAAGTGGCTTGCCCAAGGCCACACAGCTAGGTAATTATTAAGTGTCTGAGGCCAGATTTGAACTCAGGGACTCCTGACTGCAGAGCCGGTGCTCTATCCACTGTGCCACCTAGCCACCCCTAGAGGTGCTATTTTAAAGAATAGCTAAGATTTTAGTTAAATTATTAAATATTTGTTAAGCACCCACTGTGTACAGAATACTGTGCTAAGTTCTAAGAAAATACCAAGTTTGGAGAAGAATGGTTTTAGCTAGAATCAGAAAGTCTCTGCTTAATAAGAGTCAGGCTGTTCCAATCCTTCCAAATTCAGGCCCAGGCATGAGGGTTCTCTATTTCTGCATCCTGCTTGCAGGGTACACCAGTGGAAAAAGTGCTAGTGTCTTTATGCAGAACCTGCCTGTCTTCTTGCCTCTATGCAGTTACTGAGGGGCATTTCTGTTTATGAAAACACACCTTTGAGCCTTTTTTTTTATTCAATGAATCAATGAATTTCAGTCCTGCCCTTTTATCTCTAGAATCAAAAGCTGCTCTGCTTGGCATTTAAGAGTTTTCCTTTACATCTCAGACCTTTCTAGCTGAGCATCTTATACATCAGTCACACTCTTGTGACCCAGCCAAACTGGCCCTTCTGCTCCATCTCTAGGTTTTGTGTCTCCTAGACCTGAACACACTCCTTCCTCATTCCATACCTTAGAATCTCTGGCCTCCTTCAAGGAAGGCTCCACCTCCTCTAGTATCTACTATATACAAAAAAGATAGAAGAAAGCCTAGGAGGGAAAAGAATGGGGGGAGGGCATGGATTCTTTTCCCTCCAAGGCTTTCTTCTATCTCTTTTGTGTGTCTTTTGTATACACACAAATATACATGCATACACATACACACACAAATAATGATTCCCTTCCTAAGAAGGTGAGCTTCTTAAGGACAGAAACCATTTCTCTTCTGTCTTTGTACTTGTAGATCCTAGCACAGTCCCTGGCATATAGTAGATACTAGGGCTTAATTGACTGGGTGCATTAATTAGTGAACTCTATAAGGTTCAGTGGCTACCTGAAGTCAAGGCCTGGGGTTCAGATCTCACCACAGACATTTCCTAACTGGATGCTTCTGGATGGATCACTTCTATCTGTCTCCTCATCCAGAAGATGGAGATAAGAATAGCACCCAAGTGATGTTGTGAGGGTAAAATGATACAGTTGTGAAGCATTTTGCAAACCCTAAAGACGTATTAAGGCCTTTGTTTTCATTGATTGACTGCCCCTAAGGATGTTATTTGTTTTAGAACAACAAAATCCAGTGTTCTAGAGTAACCAAATCTGTTCATTGAGGATCTTAATTTATTTTATAATATATTGTAATTTTCTGATATTATTTCCAGTGGTTAGAATTTTGCCTTAATAGAACTTGGTGTAAAATGCCATTTTAGAGCTGATTATATTTTTAAAAAGTAATTAAGAATATTTCTTTTTCCCCCCCAGATTTTGTCAGGCATGCCTAGGAGAATTAAAAGATCAACATGTAAGTTAACTTGGTTTCTAATTACCAAGAAGTCTTTAATGCTTCTCTTAGGCAGGGTATTATGGAAATATCTAAAGGACAAATAAATGTGTAAGGGCCAGATTCTAACCAGTTAGATCTCAGAACTATCATTTCATTCCTCAGCAGACCTAATGTCATAAATAGAAGGGAAATTCAGAGATGAAACTCCCAGTGAAGGCTTTAGTTATTTCTCCACATTTCTTCTGAAATGATGCCTAATAATTTTTATGAGAAGGCTCATTTCTGGGATATTTCTGCTTCTTATATTAGTTTGAATTGGCACTGGGAAGAGGATGAAGGGAAAAAAAAGATTGTTATTTTTGTAAGCTAAATGATCTATATTTGCATAGCATTTGACTACTTTATTCTGGTAGATTTCTTTAATAACTTTATAAAGATAGGAGTAAAATTTCACAAGTTGCCTCATAAATGTTTAATTGTTTTGAATTCATACTGCCAATATTTTCTAATTATGCTACTAAATAATTTGTATAAGCTTCCTTTGTACTTAATTTGTGAGAAGTTTCTATTCCTTATTACTCCATTATAAAATTATTTAAATTATAAAGTTTATTTAATAGTATTATTAACCCTGTTGTTTAGATTACGTGCTTTAAAATTTTGAGGTTCTTTTTGTTGTTTTGCTTTTGACTTTTGCAAGGTGATGATAGGGTTAAGTGACTTGTTCAAGGTCACACAGCTATTAAGTGTCTGAGGCTGGATTTGAACTCAGGTCCCCTGACTCCAGTGTAGGTGTTCTACCCACTGTGCCACATAGCTGCCCCCTAAAATTTTGAGGGTTTATAGAGAAAAAAAATTCTAGTAGCATATAAGAATGACAAGCCTAACTTTCCTTTTGCTCTGTTAGCCAAGTACAGTGTATGAGGTTGTCTGAATATGGGCTGCCATCACAGATTGGTAAAAATCACATGACTGTAGTGTTTGTTTTCTTAGCAACATAGATTCATTCATTGAATAAATACACCTTTTAATATAATACAGTTTGTCAGTCTGTCTTGGCAAAGTCCTTATGATATAAGAAGTGTCCTTGTGAAAAAGTGTCTTTGTTTTCTTGGATTTTTTTTTTTTTTTGGCCATAAAATTTTTTGTACAAATTTTAATTTTGAATAATTGGGCAAAGATGGAAAGAAGTGGCTATATATTCACTTTAAAGGGACTAGGAAAAAAGATTTTCACAATTGAAACTTTGGCATTTAAATATAAATTTAGTTTGACTAAGAAACAAACATGATAGCAATGATCATTTATTTCGATTCACTTTCACGTCTTGATTTTTTATTTGTATACTATTATCAAATTTTAAGAAATAGTTTCATGGTTCTGACAATTTCTAATTCAATTTATAAAATAAGCGTAACTAGAAAAATCACTTAATTTGATTTTTTAAGCTTCATAATTTATTATTCTTATTACTCATTTTTGAACATTCTTATCTTTTTTCTCTTGTAATGGAAAAAACATTTAAGCAAAAATAGTCAATACGGTAATTTAGTCTGATAGTATATGTTCTGCCCCCATGGTCCTCTGCCTCTCTGCCAAGGAAGAGGTAGATATAATAAACTTTGTATTTAGTAACAATTGTAAAATTGTTTTTAAAATTATAATTTTAATGGTATATTTTGGTTTTATATCATACCTAAATTCTCACTGTATCCCCCTCCCAGAGAGTGATCCCTTATAAAAGAGAATTAAAAAAAAGATGATGAAAATTTAGCAATATCAACCTATACTGAAGAGATTGACATGCTATCCAGCATTCCAAATCCAATTTCCCCCACCCCTACAAAGAAGCAGAGGAAAGACAGAGATAAGATACTCATTTTAAAAGTAAAAATGTGATTCAACTTAGATCAATGTACACCATGGAAACAATATAAAGACTAACAGACTGCCTTCTGTGGGGGATGGGGGAGGGAAGCAAGATTGGGGAAAATTTGTAAAATTCAAAATAAATATTAAAAAAAAGTTAAATATTAAAAAGTTCCCAAAACTAAAAAAAGTAAAAATGTGAACAACTCTTCTGAAATCTATAGCTAGCACTCAACTTCAAATACTGAATAAAAAGCAAATGAAAATTATGGTGAAACACTTTCTAAATGAGCCATTGTATTCAATATTGGTCCGTTACAAAACACTTATTCCTCTCACAAAGTACATCTTTCTAATGTTAGTTTTGATATAAAAAATTCTATTAATATTTTGTTAAGTTATCAAAACTACAAAAAATTTAACTATTACTGTTATGAAATGAATGAAATAGGGGGGAAATTAATAAACAAAAAAGTGAAATAACTAATGCCCTTCTGTAGAGAGGAATTCTTCGCTAGCACTGCATAGTATATCTCTTAAATTCTTATGTTGGATTAAACATTTGACAATCTTAACTTTTTTTCTTTCTGCCCTTCCTTTCACTCTTTATCACAGGTTTATATTTGCACTGTGTGCCAAAATGTATTCTGTGTGGACTGTGATTTGTTTATTCATGACTCTCTGCATTGCTGCCCTGGTTGTATTCATAAGAATCCAGCTCCTCCTGGTGTGTAACATCATCCTTTACTACATATTCTATTTCTACGTTATAGGGTGACTTGAGAAGTAACTCTTAGATAGATTGTAATAAAACATGAAGATCAATTTGAAAAGTTTTTTTAATGTTTTGTGTCCCGAAATTTTGATATTTTTAATAAATTTTTACTTGCGTTATATAATTTGGATCCATTTAAATTAATTTCATTTGCTTTCTTTTGAAGATCTTGGTCTAAGTGAGGGGAAATATTAGATTTGCCATCAGAATACCTGTGTGCAAATGTTAAAGCGCTTGTGACATTGGACAAGTCACTCTTCATTCTGGACTTCAGTTTACTCATCTGTAAATTTAGGGGAATAGACTAAGTTATCTAATGATGACTCTTATATTTTATGATTCTATATACTCATTAAATTAATAAGTTTATTAAAATATATTCATTTTACCCTGTGTAAGATACAGAGAATGGCTGTGATGTCATTAAAAGATAAGGGTAAATCTTTGGACTCTAAAGACATAATTTTAAAATTAGCAGATAAATCTGCAAAATGTAGTTTAATGTGCTAACTTCTTAAACATGAACCTGTAATTATTGGTATGTTTTTTTCATTTCTTTGTCGTTTTTGTTTTTGCTTTTGCAAGGCAATGGGATTAAATTATTTGCCCAAGGTCAGCTAGCTGGGTAATGTTTTTCATTTTTTAATTCCCTTAAAATGTACTATCTTTTTTGAGACTGATGTGCATCACTTTAAAGATCTAATGTTGGATTTTCTTTCACCTTTTCCTTGCTTTGTGATCACAAGAGGGTTGCAGGGAAGAAAATGGGACAGTTCAATATAGGTGTAACCCTTTCTGGAGTTGACCTTCAAGGTCCTGCTTGACTCCAGCTGATCAAAAAAGAGTAAGATAAAAATATCATCATCATGTGCAATTTGTTATGTTCATTACTTTGTAAAATAATTCAAATCACTTTTCAAAGCTGATTACCATTTATTACTCTAGATTTTGCTTCTCTTTACCATATACTCCACTACAAAATTGTGCAAAACTAGTTTCCTTAGTACAAACTTTTTTTTTTTAGGTTTTTGCAAGGCAAATGGGGTTAAGTGGCTTGCCCAAGGCCACACAGCTAGGTAATTATTAAGTGTCTGAGACTGGATTTGAACCCAGGTATTCCTGACTCCAGGGCTGGTGCTTCATCCACTGTGCCACCTAGCTGCCCCTTCCTTTGTACAAACTTGACCTTCATTAATATGCAAGGACTAAATTTGCCTTCCTGTGGTGATACAGGAATCTACCACTATGTTTCCTTGTCTGCTTAGAAAGATAACTCCATTGGGATGGTGGTCTAGGGATTTGTTGTGGCCTTTAGAATGTTTAATATTTTTATCAAAAACTTAGTTGGGCAGCTAGGTGGGCACAGAGGATAGAACTCAAGGCTTAGAGTCAAGAAGACTTGAGTTCAAATACAGCCTCAGTCATTTTTAGATCCAAGAGCCTGGACAAGTCTCTTAATCTACCTGTTTTCTCATCTGTAAAATGGAATAAGGGCACCTACCTCCCAGGGATGTGAGGATGAAATGAGTTATTTGTGAAGTGCTTATCACAGTTTCTGCCACAATATCCCTTATGTATTTGCAAATCACAGTGTAAGAAGAAATAGCTAATCCACTTGATAAAAGATCCAAAAATTAACACCCAAGTTAGGAAATTGGGTTCTAATAAGCTAGGAAAGTCCTAGTTAGATTCTTTCTTAATGGACTGTAAGCTTAACATGAGTTAGCAGTATGATAGCTAAAAATGCAAAATGTGCAGAAGAGTTAAGTCTTCTAGGAATAAGGAGGTGATAGACTTACCGTCCTCTGCTATACCATAGTGTGATACTTGTAATTCAGTTGCTTGGCTGGTACCCAGAAATGGAACTCAATTCCATATAAAAAAAGGACTGCTTTGGTGTTTGGGTAGCTAACACTAAATAATTCTGAACCTGAGTCAGGAAATCTTGAATTCAAAGCTGGCCTTGAGACACTTCCTAGTTGTGTGACCTTGGACAAATCAGTTAACTCTTCCTATAAAATGAGCTGGAGAACTTAAAAACCCCAAAGAGAAGCATGACTGAAAAATGACTAAACTATTTTGGAAAGCAAATTGGGATTATGCAAATGAGAGAATTAAAATCGTCTAATTTCTCATCTGGAGAATTCATGGTAAGGGATATATACTCCAAGGAAGTTGGGTCGGCTAGGTGGATAATTACCTAGCTGTGTGGCCTTGGGCAAGCCACTTAACCCCATTTACCTTCAAAAACCTAAAAAAAAAAAACCAAGGAAGTAGCTGACAAAAAGATCCCATGTACTCTAAAACAGTAGTCCTTTTTTATAATAACAAAGAACCAAAAACCAAAGTACATGGCCATTGGTTAGGGAATATCTAAACAAATTGTGATAAATAAAAATAATGGACTGTACTGTAAAGAACATCAAATATAATGCACAGAGGAAAATCTGCTGCTAGAGGATCACTAGAGTCCTTTTCAGTTCTTCTCTGCCTATGACCCTCAGACTGTTTTCTATCCTTGATGTGATAACACCATGCTCTCACCATTTATACATTTCAGGGGATCATAATATTTAGAACTAGGAAAGATCTTAGAGATCATTGAATTTAATGTTTTTTTACAGATGAGGAAATTAGCTCAGAGGTGAAATGACTAATGGTGTTCCAATTAATTCTGTATCCTCTTGGCTTCCATTCCTTACCTTGCCAAGTCATGTCATGACCCCAAGTACTATTAAACCTGTTTCACAACATTCTCATGCTTCCAAATCAGAGTATTTTTTTTGTTGGTGGCAGGGATTAGCAGGGGAGGGAGGCTATATATTTATCTATGCAGAGAAGGGCAAAAGTGAGAGGAAGCACATTTAAGAACAGTTGGGGGGTTTTAAAGCACAAACATTAGCTTTTTAAAAGGATCTAGAGAAACTCATTCTGTCTTACAGGGAGGGAAGTATTGCTATGCAGCAAAACAGATTGTTCAGCAGCCTTCAAAGTTTCCTCATGCCAAGTCCTCTCCTTTATGAAGTCTGATTGTTGGAAATCATTAAATTTGCTTTAAGCCTTATTTGTCCAAATGTGAGGTGGAGCTTCCAGTAGACAATGCAGAAATAAAATCCTACAGTTTATAAGGAAACCATCTCCCTCCAAACTTCCAACCTATTTTAATTTTTTTCCAGTTTTGTGCTTTACAATACAAGTTACATGTGTGCAGTGGAAACTGGTGTGATCAATTCTGGAAATGAAGTCTACTATCCCCATTTAAGGGAGATATTCTAGAGGGAGGGAGAAAAATATAAAAGTCAAAATCTTACAAAAAATGATTGCTGAATTACCTAGCTGTGTGTTCTTGGGCAAACCACTTAACCCTGTTTGCCTTGGAAACACCTAAAAAAAAAAAAATGATTGCTGAAAACCAGTGGTGCATGTAGTTGGAAAAATGACTAAACAATATTTTTTAAAAAGAGACATTCTAGAGATGTATAAAAGGAACTTTTGTCTTTATTGTGAAATACTTCTCAGACTAATCTCCTGAAACCTTTCAGATTACATTCAGAGCGAAAGTTACATTAACCAAATACCCTATTAACAAAGGGAGCAGCTAGGTGGTACAATGCAAAGAATATTGACCCTGGAGTCAGGAGGCCCTGAGTTCAAATTTGACTTAGATACATACTAGCTGTGTGACCTTGGGCAAGTCACAACCCCATTGCTTTGCAAAAAACAAAATCATTCCAACCAGTCTTTGGCACACTTCTATGATTACCCCTTAGCAACTAACTCACACAGCATCTATCTTCATTTCCTTTGTATAGACTGCCCATCCACCCTGCATAACATATATTCCCTAATCCTATTTCCCTTCAAACATAATCCCAAGTGTCATGAGGTCTTTGCTGATCCTGCCAGGGTACCAGTGTCCACCATCAAAAAATGTAACTTTACTCATGGTATCACAGAACCTAGAGTGGGAAAGATCCTTTGAGGCCATCTGGTCCAAACTCTTTCATTAGATAAGGAAACTGAAGTACCAAGCAAAGTGAGGTGATTGTGATCACACAGGTAAGAGGCAGTGACATTCTGTGACTCAACATTTTTTTTCTTGCACCACATTTCCTCTTTATTTCCTCCAATAGAATGTCCCTAGTCTTGATTTTTTTTTAATCCAGTGGGAAGTTTCCAAAAGCTTGAAAACTTATTTTTCCCTGCTGAATCACAAAACTAGAGTATGGACAAACACTGGACAATGTGCCGAACTAACTTTGGACATTAATTTTTCACAAATTCTATTAAAGCTTAAGCCACAGCTTTAATGTGTATCAATACCTGCAATTATGGCTCTTATCAAGTATTGATGGCTCACTGATATGGATGTCAAAGTGCAATGCTATGGAAAAAGTTTCAACACTTCATAATTTCCTGGAGATGGACGTTGTCACGTTCTCCAGTCCTAGAGAAATATATGAAATTCACTTTATGTAATTCCAAGGAATTGGTGTTCCCAGCAGGAACAGAGTTCTTGACTTATTACTTAATAACTTTTATTATTGAATCACTGTTTGTCCCATCCTCATCAAAGCCTTACTCTTAAAATGGTCTGGTTTTGTTTTTGCAAGACAGTGGGGTTAAGTGACTTGCCCAGGGTCAAACAGCTAGATAATTAAGTGAGGCTGAATTTGAACTCAGATTCTCCTGACTCCAGGGCTAGTGCTCTATACACTGTGCCACCAAGCTGCCCTGATTTTTCTAAGAAAAACAATATTGCCAGTTAACTAATAAGAATTTTGGATTAGTTTTTCTCTTAGCTACTTATGTTGTTTCAGAGAAATCTTTTTAATATGTTTTGCTGCAGATAACTAGTGGGCTAAGCGCTTTCTTGTACCAGACTTAAAGTGACAGCCTTTAAACTGTTTTTATTAATTTCATTTATATAAAAATAGCTTCTTCCCTTTACCTTGTACATGGGTCAAAGACTACAGTGAAATATGTAGGATATTATTTGATACTTGTTTTCATGCTAAAGAATTTTAGTTTGACATTTAATGGAAAAGCAAGGGTTTATATACAAAGATTTAAGCATTGTTAGCATTTCATTATAATGCCCTTCCAAGGTCTGAGTTATCATAGCTTCAAGATTTAATCTACTTGGGCTTGATTTATGAAATCTTGAAATTTTCTTATCCAATTAAAAAATGAGCAATGTTAAGTTACTCCAGAAGTAATTGACCTGAACTTCCCTCCTGTCCAGATGGTACATCTATTCTACTTGTACATATTATGTGATTGAAATTATTTTTCTCAATTTCTCATTGCCTCAATTAAGATGAATTTAGTTACTTCACTAACTAATAGCATATATTTGCCATACCAACATTAAACACCAGTTTTGTTGACTCCATACCATACAGGTTTAATTAGTATTTCTGACCTTCCCATGTGGAATTTTATTCTCATAAGTGACCTGATTGTAAAATCTTGGATGAGACAGTGATGGAATTAAATTCATGATGTCATATGAGCACAAGTATGAATAATTAAAACCATCAAGGTTTTTTGGGAAAAAAATACTAAAAGTAAATTTACTTTTATTTGGCAGTTTCTTTGAACTTTTTTATTTAGCTTTGTTTTTGCAAGGCAGGGGTTGACTTGCTCAGGTCACACAGCTAGGTAATTATTTTTTGAGCTTAGATTTGAACTCAAGTCCCAGGGCTCTATCCACTGCACCAGCAGCTGCTCCCATGTGCTCTAATATCAACAGACCCTTTTTACTTGGTCTTTTAAAATCCAGCTTAGGTGACAGCCCTTCCTTATAGTCTTCTCTGATTATCCACAAGAAATTTTTGCTGTTCCTGCTTTAATGCTTCAAAGCATTTGCAACCCACCTCTGCTTTTTTTTTTTAAAGGTTTTTGCAAGATAAATGGGGTTAAGTGGCTTGCCCCAGGCCACACAGCTAGGTAATTAAGTGTCCAAGGCCCGATTTGAACTCAGGTACTCCTGACTCCAGGGCTGGTGCTCTATCCAATGCGCCACCTAGGCACCCCTACCTTTGCTTTTAAGGAACAAAATGCTTATTTTAGTATTATTATGATTAGCAGGAGCTAAGAGAAACACAGATTAAAATAAAGGCAGGAAACCACTGCTCCCTGAGCAACCTAAACTGCCATGAGAATGAGCAGTAAAAAGTCTTAAGAGCAAAGGAGGTATTTTTCGGGGCAGCTAGGTGGCGCAGTAGATAAAGTACTGGCCTTGGATTCAGGGGGACTGAGTTCAAATCCAACCTCAGGCAATTAATAATTGCCCAATTGTATAATCTTAAGTGACTATAACCCCATTGCCTTAAATAAATAAAAAAAAATTTTAAAAGAGCAAGAAAGTTTATATAGGGAATTATGCTCCCCAAGAGCTGGGGGGCCTACAAAAGATGAGCAGCTCAAATTGAGGAGTCACCATTTTAAGGAGGATGTAAAGATACCACCACTGACTTCTTATCTCTTTATATTCCTAAGGATCCAAGACAGTTCTTTGCATACAGCAAGTCCTTAATAAATGTTTACAGAATCTTTTTCTCTGAGGCCAACTGAGTTCATTTATACTAAAACAGAGACTGGTTTGGGGATGAATCCTTATGAAGCCAAATAATTATCAAACTGTAAAATAAGCAGAATTTTAAAAATCTAAAAATTTTAGAAGGTATTCAGAAGATTTTAACAAAATGTTGGGAGAGAATACTATATTTAAACTACAATTTCACAAATCTAAATACAAACTTTACTCAAAATATAGTGATATGTTCTGAAAAAATTATGAAATGTAAAATTTTATTGACATCAATAATAAAGTTGACCTAAGTTTTCAACATTTAGGACTTACACATTCTTACTGTTTTATTCAACTATTCAAACATTCTTGTTTTTTAAATATATTTTGCTGAGGGGCTGCTAGGTGGCAGAGTGGATAAAATACCAGCCCTGCAGTCAAGAGTACCTGGGTTCAAATACAGTCTCAGACACTTAATTACCTAGCTGTGTGGCCTGGGGCAAGCCATTTAACCCCATTTGCCTTGCAAAAATCTAAATATATAAACTATATATATATATATATATTTTGCTGAGTAAGAAATCAAAACTGTGTATAGTCAACATTTGTACAATGGATTGCACTTTCCAATCATGTCTTCTAGGTGGGAGGGGAAAACCAGCTTTGTTCATCACAACCAGAACAGCACAAAATACCACTCTCCTTAACAGATTTGTTCCTGAATTTATTAGAAAGAAAGAAAAAATAACATGCAATCAATTATTTTTATTTATAAAAGCTCATTTTCTTAACAAACTTTAGTGTAATAATTAATAGACATGGATAAATGAAGATATACCCTGCAAGCTTCCAAGCTGGTCATTCATAATGCTCTTTATATTAACATGTTCATTTAAATCTCTAAATTTTCTAAAACTTTGTACATGGATAGAGAAAACAAGCAAAAATGTCAACGGATATTTAAAGAAATGGTAGAAGCATCTTACAAGATTACAAACTATTAAAAAGCAACAATCAAAATAGCTACTTAAAAGAAAGACTTCCATAAACTTAAGATTTTAACAAAAAGAAATATCAGCAATTTTCATTTCTGTCATCTTGTTCTTCTTATCTGTCTCAAATGAGATTCGAATGCAAAATGTCCTGGGGGCAAGCTGTTAATTTGCTCTTGTTCTTTTGTATCTAATGTTCCATGAACAATTGTACAGGTAGACAAAATCACTCCTTTATGTAGCTAACTTCTTAAAATTATACTTCATTATTTTTCAATTAATAGATATTTAGTTCTTCTCCTTCCCCCATCTTCCTCTGTTCCTGGAAGGGGGGGATACTTGTTAGAAACATGCCTAGTGAAGCAAAACAAACTCCCATATTGCTATGTCCAAAAATGTGTCTCATTTTGAACCTTGAGTCCACCTCTTCTCATTCAGGAGTTGAGGTTTTTCATTTGTACACTATCTGTCCTCCAGTCATCGTTGCTCATCTTACTGATCACAACTGTTTTTCAGTTATTTTCCTTTACAATTGATAATAGTACAAACTTTTGATTCTGTTCACTTCGGCATCAATTGGTTCAAGTATTGTTTTTTCTGAAATTATCTTTATTTCTTACATAACAATAGGACTCAAATATATTAATATGCCTCAATTTATTAAGCCAGTCCTCAGTTTTATATTTATCAAACCCCTTGGTCTCCAGTTCTTTGCCACTACAAAAAGAACTGCTATAAATATTTTTGAGAATCTTCTTTCTTTAACCATGTTAAGGTACAATTCTAGTAGTAACATTTCTGCCTTAAAAATACCTATAAAATTTAGCACTTTGTGGGTAATAGTAACAAATTGCTTTCTAGCAAGGCTAGAACAATTTACAGGTTCACCAACAGTGCCTCAATGTGTTTGCTTTCCTGAAGCCCTTTTATTTTCCCATTTTTATCAATTTTGATAATCTAATGGAAGATGTAATTTTGGAGTCATTTTCTTCTAATCACTGATGATTCAGAGAATTTCTTCATGTTGTAAATAGCTTGGATTTTTTTCCATTGAAAACTGCCTGTTAATTATTTTTTGCTCATTTATCAGTTGGGAGAATAACTCAACTTTATAAATTTGATCAGTTTTTTGTGTTGGAAATAAAAACCTAACCAGATAAAATAACTGCAAATAGTTTTCTCCCAAGTTAACTGGTTTCCTTTTAAATTTTAGCTATATTGGTTTTGCTTGTGTCAACTTTATAATTTTTATATAATCAAAACTGTCCATTTTATCTTTTCCAATTTTCTCTATACCTTGCTAGGATGTGTGTTTGTGTATGAGAGAGATTATTCATTTGGCTATACTTCTGATAGGATGCTTTCCAATTTTTTCAAGTTTTTTTAATTATATAAATCCTTAGCTCAGTAGCTGAATAAAAGGCATTAGGATGTAAGAAAATCCCCTGCAGGATTACTCAAATATCTGGTCATATCTCTCTACTATAAACGTTTTCTATTTGGAATACAAGTATTTGGATGGTGACATTTATCAAAAACATTGTTCCTAAGTTTTAAAAATCAATGTTTTGTCTGGACAACTGATGATGGTCTTTTTCCAGTATCATTTATTGGTTGAGTTCTCCAGGATAATTTAAGGGCTAGATTTATAAGGAGGAGGTTGTTAATCCCCATGTCTTGGCAGGTTCTTGCAGGTGCTGACTTTTTAGCCTGCAATGATGTGCTGTAGAATCTATTTCTTTGTATAATAGATGTTGTTCATGAAGTTTAGAAGCTTTAAGGAAAACACTGATAGACCGTTTATAGTTTCTGGTGGCCATCATAAATAGATCCACTTGCCAGATGGTTTGAGTTTTCTGCTGACACAGTGTTCCATATGTTCATGGAGAAAGTGGATTTTTTATTCAAAGAATAAATCGGTTCCAGGGTTATGCAGAACTAAGCTGCTCTCAGTTATATATGACAACTCCAAAAGATTATCAGTCTCTTTTACTGCATGGTAAAATAATGCCTGTTTATTCCAGAAGTATTTCTCTAGACTTTTTAAAACCCATTTTTCATTTATTCTGAGAATGTCTATTAATCCTCTTTTTTCCTTTTTGACACTGGATTAATCTTTCCACAATTACTTTATGGTGACAGGTTTTCCTGAGTGGGTTTTTATTAGGCCACTTCACATGAAGACTGGTGTTAGTTTCATCCAGTTCTTCAATTCACTTTTGATTCACACTGGTTCTCTTAACAAGTTCAGCAACAGTCTTTTTGATAGCTTGCATGTCTTGCCTGGAGAAAACCAAGGTAATTGTATCCATGACCTCCAGATCAAGCTAGAGTAGTTTTTCTCTTTCCTTGCCACATGGAAGGATTATTACACTCATCCAGTCTGATGAGATGAAATTTTTTTGGTAGATTCAAATCATTATCATCAACAATCATTTAGCCAATGCCTTCAGTTTGCAGGAGGGCTAGAGAAATGAAGTAACTTGCTTAACATTTTTATTGAATCAACTGGCAGAGCCAGTTCCTGAACCCAAGTCCTTCAATTACCAAGTTATAGCTCTCACATTACATACATTTTCTCTTGTCCTAACAGCTTTAAGCAACTACTCAATGTTAAAAAAACTATTTTAAAGGAAGCCACTAGCTAGTCCATAATAATTAGAGAAGAAACCCCATTAAAAAGAATTTCATGAAACATGTTTTGCGTGAATGGTATATTTTAACGAAAACATCATCAGAAATCTAGTCTTTATGAACTGAAGACCAAACAAAACTGATGTCAAGGTCTTCCTGCAATCAAGTTGGGAATGAAAAAAGTCCAGTAGGGAAGGAAGCAACCTAAGGCACTAATCTTACTGACCTTCAAGTCCATTTATTGGTGGCCACTGCCCAAACTCAGTTTTCTTCTCTCCCACTGCACTACTTTCTCCCCCAATTGTGGCTTTCAATTCTTTTCCTCTAAGCTAGTGCCTAGCTTAGTTTTATTGGTGACACCATGAGCTTCAATCATCCTTAAAGTTCCTGAATTTTTTGTTGTTTGGAAAATGGCTTGGGAGTTATCTGTTGGACCTGCTTATAATGTTTTAAGTGGGGAATTTGATTTCTGTCCATAAAAATCAAAGAAAACAAGAAATTGTGTATTATTTGCCCCACAGGGGGGTGAGAAGTTATAAAGTAGAAAGAACACTGAATCTGGAAATATTTTCTGTTTCAGGGAATTTAAAGTTTGAAATACCAAAGATATCAAACTGAAAAGGATCATCTTAGGTCTTCTAGACAAACCATCACATTTTATAGTTGAGAAAGTAGGGTACAGAGAAGTTTTAAGTCATTTGTCCAAAGTCACAGTATTGCCACAAGCAAAAATTTGAAATCAGTTCTTGATTACATACACAATTCTCTTTCCATCACACTATCCCTCCCTGTACTATAAATACTGCACAATTACATACTTTTTTATAGTGATTCCCCGGATGGAAATTAAAGAAATTATTCATCATATTAACCTCTACTCACTGTAGAGCAATCCTATGTAAATTGAGCAACCTAACACTTATTATATTATTGGCCACCTAAGGAAGTAGCCTCCTTAAATTAAAACCATCTTTTTTAAACAGAAGGATGGGAATTTCTATCTCAGAAATAGAATCTAGAAGAAACATGAACTGATATGCCCACTCTGTACTCTCCTCCTCAGCCTTGATGAGTAAAATTGATCTTTATGCCTCTCCTATGCAAAAAAACCACTAGTATTTAAAGGATCATACAATCTTCAGTATGTGCATCCCCCCCAATATTTATTTTTTATTTGCTTTTACAAGGCAATGAGGTTAAATGACTTGCTCAAAGTCATACAGCTAAGTAACTGTTAAGTTTTTATGGTCGAATTTGAACTCAGATCCTCCTGATTCCAGGGCCAGTGCTCTTATCCACTACGCCACCTAACTGCCCCTACCCAATATAAGGAATGGTTGCAGTTGTTACCTGGTGTTTGCTTTTTTTTTCTTATCTTTTCTTTTAGGATGCAGTTCCCATTTTGAAAAGGCATAGGAAAATATGATTTTTTTCAAACTTTATTTCAGTACAATTTAACAAAAATAGGTATATTTAAGAAAAGTGAGATGATAGCTATTGTAGCAGTGGCAGACTTACTCCTTAACTGAAATGCTGGTGCCTTCCTTCTTTTTGATGCTGTTTTAAGCCCTGTAGAAAGAGAATAGAAATATTAAAAAGGGAACCTACATCTGCTTTATAAAAATGTTAATTTGGTAATTAACTTCAAAATGTCTGACTGTACCTCTCCTATGCATTCAGATATTAATTTGTTTTAGGGCCATTTCCCAACTACATTGTCAGCGGGCCTTACATCTAGATGACTTGGAGACACCTAATAAATGTCAAATGAATTAATTTACCATAGTTTCATGGGGAAGGAAATATGAAGAAAAATTCATTTACTTGGCAATCCAGTAAAAGAAAGTGCTAATACACATCCCAGACCCATCTGCTTTTTGGTTTCTATGGAACAGCAGTCATGGGTTACAAATACATAAAAAGCATGTCCCAGGAAGCAAAACAGAGAGTTGGCTCTATCCTTATTTAAGTGTAGCAACTAAGAATAGAAAGAGAAGCATATAAAAAATTGTTGGGTTTTGACTCTTTAAATATAAAACAAAATCAAGTAAATTCAATGAGTGACTCGATCCAAACCAAATGAACTTACTATATTGACAGTATTTGACCTGACCCCGAATGTAATGAGAAACAATATAGAACAGGTGAGGGAAAGTTGGTCTTAGAACCCAGGAAGATCTGTTGCATCCTAGACAACTACTTTGGTTTGACCTTGAAAAAGTCACTTAACTGCCCCCCCCAACCAGGTAACTCTCTAGACTCTCAAGTTGTAGGACTGTTGCTAATTTGCATTGACAAATCATTGGCCATGCCCCTCCTCAATTTTACTTTTGAAAACCTTGTGAGTCACCTAATAAAATAGCAAAGATGATAAAAGAAATGCTGAAGGTGTTACAGGAGGAAAAGTACACTAATATACTGTCAACAGAGTTGTGATCTGTCTCAACTATTGTGCACATTAATTTGGAATTATCTAAGCAAAAGATTAAAATACCAAAATCTTCTGACCCAATGATCTTATTGCTAGATATAAATCCCAAGGAAGTCAAAGACAGAAAGAAAAAGTACCAAATATATCAAAATATTCATAGGAGGGGCAGCTAGGTGGCATAGTGGATAAAGCACCGGCCTTGGAGTCAGGAGTACCTGGGTTCAAATCCGGTCTCAGACACTTAATAATTACCTAGCTGTGTGGCCTTGGGCAAGCCACTTAACCCCATTTGCCTTGCAAAAACCTAAAAAAATAAAAAAAATTCATAGGAATATCTTTTGTGTTTATAGAGCTGGAATATTGCTATTTTTCAGTTCTTCATAATATATCCATCCTTTGATCCTTGGACAAAAATCAGGTATATAAAGAATAACAAGAGTCAAATCAAAGTCTATATATATAGTCTAAACACTCCATTATCCTTAATGCCCTCTCCCCATTTCCCTGCTGCTGCTCTTCCTCCTCAGCCACTAAAGTAGCTCTAGGAGGTCACAGAAGACTGAGCATCACTGAAAATAACTGTTTCGTGGGTTATCAAGGCTAATACATATATGTACACATGCACACAGATTGTGATATATCAGGGATCGCCAAACTACATCCTGAGGGTCAAATTAGACTGTCCACCTGCTTTTGTACATTTCACATTAAAAATACTTTTTAATTTTTGTATGACCCATTCTTAGTAAGTGGCAGATCAAATTTGGGTCTCAAGTCATACATAGCATGCCAATCCCTGTGCAAAGAATTAAGAGTAGTTCTTTGAAAAAGGGAAGGGAGGTCCTGGCATAGTACATAGTCAACTGATTATAAGTAAGATTTTTTTCCCATCTCAATTATTTCCAGATTATTCCCTTCTCTCCCACCCTACAATAGGTCCTCTCTGGTAAAAAGTAAAACAGTCCTCCCTATCTCCCAGAAAGGAGAGAGGTGCCTTCCTCATTTTTCTATGGAGCACTCAGCAGTCAGCTTTGTTTTAGCATTCTCTTCATTTACATTATCACAGTGTAATCCAGTAGTACTTTTTCCTCTAACATCATTAACATCTGAATGCTCCTTTATTACATCACAAATGCTCCATAGGGGACCATCCCAACTCTTTGAGGAGACTATACTTTTAAGAAAATCAATTCAGCATTTAAAACTTAAAATGAGTTAAAACATATGGTTATCTATAACACAGTTGTAATTTTAATAAATAAAAACATTTCTGAGAGAAAATAACCTGAAAGTACTTAAATTTGAAAATATATAATTAGACTTCCAAAAAAAACCCTCAAAAGGACACCATAACAGGGAATAACTAAAATGTCTTTGCAGCTGAAAAAAGAGAGAAGCCATATGTCTACCAAAGAAGTATTAAGTAAAAGAGAGATTTATCACCTACCAGATAGTAACCAGTATGATAGCCACTCATGTACCAGGCTATTAACATACTTCCCAAAGCATCAGCATCTTCAGGAGAATCGGGAGACATGGGAGGTGGTGGGGGAATCAACTACAAATGATAAAATACTTATTATTAGAGACCATAAACAAAAAAGTGATAGATGACAATCCATTTACCAAATGACATAATGACATTAATAGGATATTCCTTTCCTGCTGTATGTAATTCTTTACACAAAATAATGCTCAAGCTAAAAAGTATTTAGAAAAGGATCCAACTAAAAATAAACCCACAAAATAATTTAAAACAAAATGTTACTTTTGTTAAACTCCACATTATATTGTCATAAAAGATTGTTTTCCTTATATTGTACATGTATACAAGTCAAGCTTAGCAGCTATACTATATACTATAGTATATTTCTAAGAGTATCAGAAAATATGAAAGTCAAGCAATATAGGACATTCTGCAATTCATTTAATCCTTTCAGATAGCTTGCTTACACCTCTTGTCAGTATATTTTGTTTTTCTCAATTATTTTTTTTCCAGCCAGTGATCTGCACAAAGGAATGTGAGAAATGTTACTCCAAGTACAGAAAGAATAAAGGCTAAATAAAATGATTCCTTTAAAAAAAAATAAATGTTTTTCAATTATATACAATAGTAGTTTCTACCTATCTTTTTTTGGTAAGGTTTTGAATTTACAATTTCCCCCACTACCTTTCCCTTCCCCTCCATAGAAGGTAGTTTGATAATCTTTATATTGTTTCCATGCTATACATGGATCAAAACTGAATGTGTTGGGAGACAAAAATATATCCTTGAGGAAAAAATAAAATATTAGAGATAGCAAAACTATACAGTACACAAAACAACTTTTTAAAAAAAATTTAAGGTAATAGACTTAGGCCTTTGTTTAAACTCCACAGTTCTCTCTCTTGATACAGATGGTATTCTCCATCACAGATGCCCTAAAATTATCCCTGATTACTGCAGCAATAGAATGAGCAAGTCCATTAAGGTTGATCATCACCCTCTTGTTGCTGTTAGGATATACCATGTTCTGGTTCTGCTCATCTTGAATAAAATGATTTTTTAAACATTATACTTTTGAAACTACAATTATTTTTCTGTTGAATTAAGAATGCTCTAAGAATGAATAACTATGGATGAATTAATCATCCAAGAAAGAATCATGAGTATTTCTTCCTTATTAAAAGGAAAAATTACCTTATAAACACAGATATATCACAAGACTGAACTTGTGAGAAAAGAATTACACATGTAAAAACATAGAGTATAATACAAGAAATATGTTCTTTCTTGTCCTAAAATATCATTTAAGACCTATCTCTAACATGCCACCATTTAGAAATTTATTCTTTTATTTAGGTTAAAGGATATTAAAAGGCAAAGCTATCTGAGATTACTGAGAAAGCATGAAGGATTTAAGTAGGTGGGAGTGCAGAACAGGAACATGGTTCAAAGGTCAAGCTGGCCCCAGAATAATGCAAACAGCTCTTTTCACTAAACTCACTGAAAAGTATAAACCATGAAACCAGATTTTTGAAGAAAAAACCCCTAAATGGAACTCAAATTAATATAAAATTAGTACTTACTGGTGGTCCTGAAGGAAATGGTGGGGGCCAGCCTCTGAGGAAGGGTGGTGGGCCACTGAACTTCAGTCCAGGCTATAATGCAACATTCAAAAATAGAAGTGATTTAACAAAATACAAAAAATAAAAAAAGATCTACCTGTCCTAAAACAAAAAGGGCTGAAAATAATATCAAACAATACCATCTGAAATGGATACTTACAACAACAAAAACAACAGGCATTTAGCTCTTTAAAGTTTGCAAAGCACTTCACAAATATCATCTCATTTTATCTTCAAAACAACTCTGGAGCCAGCTAGGTGGTAAAGTAGATGGAGCACTGGCCCTGGAGTCAGGAGGACCTGAGTTCAAATCTGGCCGCAGACATTTATTAATTACCTAGCTATGTGACCTTGGGCAAGTCACTTAACCTTGCCTTGTCGCCCCCCCCCCCCCAAAGAAAAACTCTGGAAGGTAGATGCTATTATTCTCCCCATTTTACAGATGAGAAAATCAAAGCAGACAGTGACTTGGGCCAGGTTCACACAACTAGTATATGAGATACAAACACAGGTCTTCTTGAGTCCAGAACTAGCACCACATAGTGACCTAACTCTAAAATGACATTCACTCCTTTCAGTAGGTTTAGGTAGGTATTAGAAACCTGGGCTCAAAACTATTTATCCATGCAGAAGAAGCAGGTAATTTTTTTTTACTGTTTTCATCTTCACTTTTTGAAAGAGTTTCTGTATCCATTCAAAAAAAGACAGTAGTAAATTATTCTGCTTTATACATATCTAAAATATCTAAATATTCTAACCTTTTATTTAACTACTTGATTAAATTTTCATATTATCTCACCACCTCAATAATAAATCAGGTTGATTATTGAATAGATGCAGTCAACTGATCCCATTCATTTATTCTGAGATTACTTTTGAAATTTTTAAATAAAGTAATAATAGACCCAGTATGTGCCTAATACCAACATGTCTCCATTGATAATCTTCACAAATTTGCGTGTCATCCTTGCACAGGGGCCATGCTAATCTTCTCTGTATTGTTCCAATTTTAGTATATGTGCTGCCGAAGCGAGCACCATTGATAATCTTAACTATTATCATTTAGAGCAGGGCTTCCAACCTTGCTTTTAAAAGTCTTTATTGAAACAATAGATAATATATTTTGATTTGCCAATTTACTGAGAGCATGGCTTCATTTAATAAAGCATTTAGTAACCCCATGAGAGGTGGCATTTTGGACAGCCCCAGTTTAGAGGAAATGACTGTGCATGTCCTTAAAATAAAAGATGAATTTCAAATGAATACATAATAAATAATTTTAAGCCCTGATTTGCCTTTTTTTAAAAGTACTTCCAAGTCAAGGAACTTTAACAATGATTAGAATGGTTTTAACAGAAAGGGCTTTTTATTTACAAAGGGTTTGTTTATTTATTTACCATCATCTTATAATTTCACTGAAATAATCCAATAAGGAAATGACTGTCTACCCCCAAACATTTATTAAGCACTTATTAGTTAAAGTCATTCCTAAAGCAAAGCTGATTAGCTCTAGATAAACCAGGTAAAACAAACTTTATAATGATTTAATACCAGATAATTAAGAATAGTTAATTTTCTTTCCTCTAAATTCCTCAGATTGAATGATGGATAAATTGTAAAATTCTCTTTTGTTGTCATAAAAGCCTTCTGCTACCTTTTGAGTTTCGATTCTTTGTAGTCACATGGATCTTACCATCCATGGAATTTCACTGTATACTGGAATAGCTTGTCATTTCCTTCTCCCATGTTTTGAGGCAAGGTGACTTGTCCCAGGTCACACAGCTATTAAGCCTTATGAGGCCAGATTGACCACTGAGTCATTTAATTGCCTCTTTGACTACATAATCTTGACTAAAATGATAAATATTAAGCTTCTTCTCATCTAAAGAACAAAACACTAGATCATGCTGACCTGTGTCAAATGACTGTTTAAGGTAAATTTGTTTAATTATATTGAGAGTCTGCCGCTTTAATAGCAGCTAGCTTTCATATGATACTTTACATATTTGATCTTCTAAGGAGGGGTGTTATTTATTTGTCAATGCATGGTGAAAGGATAAATGAAGTTAAGCTCAATAATTTTTTTTTATTTAGATTTTTACAAGGCAGTGGGGTTAAGTGACTTGCCCAAGGTCACACAGCTAAGATAATTATTATGTGTCTGCTGTCAAATTTGAACTCTGGTCTTCCTGACTCCAGGGCTACTGCGCCACCTAGCTGCCCCAAGCTCAATAATTCTGAAGTGAACACTTCATTAACTCATCTTTCTTCTGGGAAACAACTTGGTTCAATCTTTTTTTTATTTTCTGAACAGGGTGATTTCATAGCAGGTCCTCACAGCATGTTGAAGATGACCAATTCATATTCAAATAGCATACAACTGTATTTCAAAGGAAAATTCTAGAAAAATCTTCGAAATCTAAGACTTGTTTTCTTCACACCCAGCCAAGTAACTCCAGTCAGTAGTGCTTACCTTTCCCAGCCCTGGTACTGGGAGAGGAAGTGGTGGTGGAGGAGGGAAATATGAATTCCAATGAGTAGTTTTGGATTTGATGCGATTCTGTTTGCTTCCAGGTGATCTGGAGGATTTTTCACTTTCATCTGTAGAATACTGACTCTGACTTTCATTTTCATTCTTGGGGGGGAAAAAAAAGGTTAATTTGACCAGGAATGGATAAATTGCTAGTTACATAATAACCCCAAGAATTTAATGCCAATATCTTGTCTCAATCAGCAACTTAATCAATTGTACTGACATGTAAAGCATGTTTTATGTATATAAATATATAATATATAAATACAGCTTTTAAAAATGTGATAAAACTTTTAAAAAGCTTCTCTTATGTTTCTCCTTCCTACTCCACGGTTTCCTTTCTTTTCTCTTATTCCAAATTCCTCATTCACAAATTGAATAATATATAAACATGTTAAACACAAATGTTCATATACAAGGTTTACTAGATTGTTCACCATGACAAGAGAGGAGTGGAAGAAAATTTATAACTTATAAATATTCAAGTGGATGATTATGGAAAAATCTTCATAATATGTATTTAGAAAAATAAAATCATTAAAGAAATATGATAGAGACTCAAAAATCATATTGACCTAAATGCAGAATGGCTTCTAACAAGGTATACAGTTAATAACTGGCTTTACTTTTCAACATATGCTTTTAACTTTTTCTACCCCTTCTAAATATACTTTATTTTAGGAATGCAATCTATATTTAGAACAAAATTCTGTATCTTTGACATTTAAAAATGTTATGTTATATTGCTCTAAGTATTCACAAAATTTTGGTACAACTCAATCAACTGCAAAAGATGATTTCAAAAGACACAGAATCAGGGCAGCAAGGTGGCACAGTGGATAGTGTACCAGCCCTGGAGTCAGGATGGCCTGGGTTCAAATCTGACCTCAGACACTTAATAATTACCTAGCTGTGTGACCTTGGGCAAGTCACTTAACCCCAATGCCTTGCAAAAGACATAGAATCAAGTTTTATTCTTAATTCAATATTCCACCTCTAATGCAATTATGTACAAATACATTCATATTCTTACTTCATGAATAATTTCCTCATCATGAACTCCTTCACTGTTTGGAAGAAGAAGATCTGACAGATTCTGTTCTTCTTTATTTCCATAACCAGTATAAACTACCACACATGTCCCCTTCTTCAGATCAGCTGATGCAATAGTAGCTGGATAGATATTGCCATCTTCAGACCAAACTGCACAACATGCATCACCAACCTTCCACTGGAACAAACCAGCAAATTTTTAAAACTTTCTTGTTTACATTATTATACATTCATATTTAGTCTATATTTGTCTAATATGATTAGAAAATCATTAAAGCAATTAGCTCTCTATAATTTTAATTAGGAGTACTGAGTATTTCCTGAAGGTGAGTTTGAAAATAGAGTTTTATGCACAAAAACTAAAAAAGAAGACAAATTTAAGTATAAGTTTAAGGCATTCTGTGTAGAGTACTACTTTTTCAATTTGACAATTTCATTTTACTTAGCATTGTAATGTTTAAAAAGCAAAGAAGTCAAATTTTATGTATTTAAATACCTGTTTCAATGGGGCTGGGTTAGTTTTTTTCTTGTTCCTGTTCTTAATATTTTTTCTTTTTGGTCCAGCACTTTTTTGTTTGTCAGAAGTTTCAGAAATATCACCATTCTTTAAAGCATTCTAACCAAAAAAAAAAAAATGCAAATTACTTATTTATAAATAAACAGACCAGGGACAGTTCAGTGGCACAGTGGATAGAGAAGCAGCCCTGGAGTCAGGAGTAACTGGGTTCAAATCTGGTCTCAGACACTAAATAATTACCTAACTGTGTAACATTGGGCAAGTCACTTAACCCCACTGCCTTGGAAAAAAACCCAAAAAACCCCCCAAAAGTTAAAAATAAACAGATCAATAGTCATTTAGTTCTTATAAATGTCACTAAGCCATACTCCAAAACAGAAAGCTTCTATTTTATCATTTCATTCACTAATAAATCCATTATAATCAGGCTCTTTATCCTACCACTCTATTGAAACTTTTCTTTCAAACATCCTAACAATTTTTTTTGTGCCACTGAACAAGCTGTGTCACTCTGAACAACTGATTTGCCTTCTCTGAGCTTCAGGGAGTTGAACTAGAGCATCTAGCTCTACTTCTCTAAGAACTTAGGAGGGAGGTGACAAAAACAAGAAATCTTAAAAATAAGTACAAAAAGGAACACTATTAAGTTCAAGGGAAGTCCATAAAGTCATGGCTTCAAGTCCTTTCTGTGAGAGCCATGACTCATTAGTAGAGCCTACTACAGCTTACACTTCATTTTCTTGATCTTTCAAACCACAGTGAGGCATTAGGGTGTCATTTTACTGAAGAATTAGTATGATTACCACAACTGGTACTAATGATATGTGGAAAGTCAGTCCCAGTAGGGAGTTAAAGACAAGGAAATTATAGAGAAGGTAGCCCTAGATGTGAATTCAGAATAACAGGACTTCAGTGGGCAGAGCTGAAGTGAAGAGACAGAATAGACAGAATCACGGCATGAACCAAGCTATGGAGGAAGGGAGTTAATTTGCTTCTCTACTTGTATATGTACACACATATGCATGGTTGGAGTAGTGAGGGTTAAGAGTGGAAAGATAAACTAGATTGTGAAGAATTTGGACTGTTGGACAATGGACAATGGAAAATCTTAGCAAGCTTATAAATAAAGAAATGCTGAAGTCTAGGAAAGGAAAGATCAAAAAATGTCCAGAGAACCAAGATAGACAAAAATGGCATCAGTAGGCCAAGAAAACAGGATGGTAAATAATGTGCTAATAAAAGCAATGAGGTTTCACCTCCCAACCATCAGATTTGCAAAAATGATAAAACAAAGAAATTTTCTCTTAGAGAGGCTAGGGACAGGCATGCTAATATATTGTTGATGGAGTTATAAAATGAACCAACCATTATGGAAAACAATTTGGAATTATTCAAGAAAAGTCATGAAATTATTTATACCTTCTGAACCCGTGGGCATATACTTAAGGAGAACAAAGAGAGTTCCTAATATCCTCAAATATTCCTATATCTGATAGGATAAAAATAGAAATAAACTAATCAACTGAGCAATGGCTAAACTAAGCAGGATTTAAGTTTATAGTGGAATGATAATATAAGAAACAAATGTGAGAAAGACAGAAAAATGGAAAGATAATAGTAATAATAATAATAATAATGAAAAAAGCAGGACTGTTCACTATAATTTATCAAGTAAAATACAAAAAGAAAACTGAATTCAAAGGAACTGTAATGACCAATCTTTGTCTTGGAAGAAGAGATGATGAAACTCACTTCTAAGGTAGAGACTCAATGATGCATATATACTCTTTTACTTTTGTTATAAAGAGTTGGGGGTGAGGGTGGAACATGTACAACAAAATAAAGATTTCCATTTAAATTTACAAATACACATTCTATGGTAAAAGTGAGGAAAAAAAAAAAACCCAAGCATTTTATACCTTAAATGATGCCACAGCTTTGTCATAGGCTTTTATCAATGCTGTATCATCCCATATATCAGAATCATCACTCTGAGGAGAAAAGAGTACACATTACTAAGGCATGTCTGAGGAGAAAAGAATACACATTACTAAGGCACAAATTATATCTTCAAAAGCAGGACCAAAGAAGAAAATAAAAATATCAAAAGTCAGCATAATCTAGAAATTACTCAATGAAATTGAAGTTTGGTTTAAAACTGATTGAATTTCCCAAGGAATAAGCCCATGACAAATATTCTGAGGTCTTTCCCCCACTTTTTTATAGGATGTTACAGCTGTAGGTTCAAAGCCCAGGTTTTCTTCAGTTAATAGGGTGTCTGATAATGAAGGAAATAGTATTTAAGTATTTATTATGTGCCAGTCACCAAGTTAAATTCTGGAGGATATAAATACAAACAATTCATAGTAATAGACAAAGAAACATATAAAAGAGAGTTAAGAGTTGGCCAGGGAATAATTTTGCTATCTCTTATATTTTGTTTTTTTTTTCCCCTTAAGGATATTTCTCTCCCATCACATTCAACTTAGATCAATGCATACCATGGAAACAATGTAAAGACTAACATACTGCCTTCTGTGGGGGGCAGGAGGGAAGTGAGATTAGGGGAAAAATTATAAAATTCAAAATAAATTAAATAAAAAGAGAAAAAAAAAGTTGAAAAGGGAAGAAGAGCATCTGGGAAGGCAAGCTAGTGTATGACTATAACAGCATGGTTTGAGGACATCACAAATTCTTTTCCTTCTACCATTCCTACTTCCCTACTTTGTCTCCACCAAAATATTTCATACTTTTATCCTTCCCTAGTCTCTCAGTCAGTCTTATTCTGACTTCCCTTTTCTTCTTTCAGTTCTAACCCCAGACTTACCAGTTTGATAGGACAGTATTTCCTTATCTTGAATCCATCACCCATTATTTTTTTACCTTTATTTTTTTCCAATACATGTTAATGATTGTTTTCAACATTCATTTTTGTAAGATTTTGGTTTTTCATAATATTGCTCTATAAGAAACCATGAATGGTTGGACTCTAGAGAATCTTGGAATGAATTACAGGAACTGATGCTGAACTAAGGGAGCAGAACTAAGAGAACATTGTACAAGAACAGTATCAGTCAGTTTATCAACCTTGATGGATGCAGCAACTCTCAGCAGTTCAGAGAGCTAGGAAAACCCTAGGAGATCTATATGGATAATGCTCCCCACCCCATCCAGAGGATGAAAAATTAAACAAAACAAAAACCCTACAGTATCTGAATGAATACTACATTCACTTTTTAAAAACATTCTCTTATGTATTTCTTTCCTATCTCCTGGTTTTCTTTCTTTTCTCTTAAATCTAATTCCTCATACCCAAAATGACTAATCTGTAAATATTTAAACACATGTATATGTACAATATTCACCTGACTGTTCACTGTCAAGGGAGGGTGGAAGGAAATTATCTAACTTGAAAATATGAACATGCATGTGGATGAATGCTGAAAAACTTCCATAACATGTAATTGGAAAATTGATTATAAAAATTTTGATTTCCAAATTTTCTCCCTCATCCCATCCAAGACAACAAGTCACCTGACAAAGGTTATAACTGTACAATTATGCTAAACATTTTCATATTAGTCAAGTTATGAAAGAAGAATCAGAAAAAAGGAGGGGAACATAAGATAAATTCTAAAAATTGAAAATAGTATGCTTTGGTCTGTATTCAGACTCCATAGTTCTTTCTTTGCATATGGAATGCACTTTCCATCACAAGTCTTTTAGAATTATCTTTGATCACTGAACTGTTGAGGAAAGATTTAATTAAGTCTATCATAGGTGATTATCACAATGAAATGTTGCTGTTGCTGTTACTGTGTACAATGTTCTCGGTTTGCTCACCCTCACTCATTATTAGTTTATGTAAGTCTTTCCAGGATATCTAAAATTTTCCTGCTTATCACTCCTTGAAGAATAATATTCCTTAGTTTACCTGTCAGATCTATGGAAAGGGAAGTAGTTTTATGACCAAAGAAGAGATAGCAAACATTATAAAAAACAAAATGGATAACTTTGATTAAACTGAAAAAGCTTTGCACAAACAAAACCACTACAATTAAGATTAAAAGGAATGTGATAAATTGGTTAATAATTTTTACAGCTATTGTTTCTGGCAAAGGACTCAAAATATATAGGGAACTGAGTAAAATTTATAAAAAGACAAGTCATTTCCCAATTGATAAAAGGTCAAAAGATTTGGAAAGGCAAAGTAATATCAAAAATTGCTCTAAATCATTATTGATTAGAGAAATGCAAATTAAAGCATCTCCAATGTACCACCTCACATCTCTCAAATAGGCCAACATGACTAGAAAGGATAATGATCAATACTGGTCGGAATGTGGGAAAACTGGGACACTAATGCATTGTTGGTGGAGCTGTGAACTGATCCAATCTTTCTGGAAAGTAATTTGGAATTATGTCCAAAAGGCAATAAAAATAAATACCTTTTAATACAGCAATACCACTACTGAATCCCGAAGAGATCATGAAAAGGGGTTTAAAATCCCACATGTACAAAAACATTCATTAGCAGTTCTTTTTGTAGTGAGAAAGAATTGAAAATTGAGGGAATGATCATCAGTTGGAGAATAGCTGAAAAAACTGGTATTATGTGTGTGAGAGGGAACATTATTGTTCTATAATAAATAACAAGGGATAGGATTTCAGAAGAGCCTGGAAAGACATGCATGAACTGATCCTGAGTGAGATGAGCAGAAACAGAACATTGTACATGCTAACAACATGAGGTGATGATCATCATAGCTGATCAACCATGATGGACTTCATTTCAGCAGTCCAATAATCATAGACAATTTTAAGGGACTTGTGATGGAAAATACCATCCATATCCAGAGAAGGAACTGTGGTTTTTAAATGAAGACCCAAACTCCTATCTTCAATTTTTAAAAGTCATCTTATGTATTATGTAATTTTGTTATCTCTGAAGTTTTCTTAATTCCTTTTGGATCTGATTCTTCTTTCAAAACATGTTCAATTTCAATCCATGTTTAGCATTGTTACAAATGTAGAGCCTATATCAGATTGCCGAGGCAGAGGGGGAGGGAAGGGAGGGAGAAAAATTGTAAAATTCAACTCAAAATCTTGCCCCCCCCCAAAAAAGTGATTTGTAAAAACTACCATTGTATGTAGTTGCAAAAAAATAAAAAAATATTTATTTAAAAAAGAACAATAATATTCCATTACATTCATACACCACAACTTGACCATTCCCCAAATGATCATTCCCTCAATTTCCAATTCCAAAAATGATGCCATAAATACTTTTTTGTACGTGAAAGTCCTTTTCCTTTTAATAATCTCTTTGGGATAAAGAACTAGTACTGGTATTGTAGACATAGTTTTATGGCCCTATGGGCATAATTCCAAATCTTAACCCTGGGCAACCCCTATCATTTGTCTTCTCTAGACCTACTCCTGAGTCGGGGCCAAGATGGCGGAGTTCTAAAGTCTGATCTCTTTCCCATCTATCACATGAAACAAACCTCTTAAAAGAAATCCGAACCAGGAAACCCAGAAAGAAAAGCCTGGAGAGGAAAATCCACCTCAGGATTTGTCTCTCAGCAGCAGCCTTGGCTGAGTACCAGCAGGTGAGTCTGAGCTCCCAGGGAAGATCAGCCAGACCAACAGCTGAATCGGAACCGGGAGTCTGAGGGCCCGAGAGCCGGACCTCCTGGATCAGCGGTGGGGCTGGACAAAGGGGGCTTGGGTCCGTTCCCCTAGAGCTTGGGGAAGGGGCTGCAGGGAGAGGTCTGGGACACCATCCCTGGGCTCCTCAGGTCTGAGAAACTCTGAGCCCACGCCTCCATTGCACTGAGGTCTCCTCCCAAACAAATGCAAATTATGTCTGCCTCAGGCCCAGGTGTGTGAGCAAAAGAACCAGCCCAGCTGAGGAATGACCTCAGGCCAGGGTAAAGCCCACCACTGATTGAAGAAAAGAATTCAATAGCTCCAATTCCCTCCCTCCCTCAAGCAAAGGGAGAAGGCCTCACAACCAAGGTCACAGACACTCCAGAGAGGGCAACCAGCTCCTCCTACTGGCCAGCCAGGGAAACTGCACTCAGTAAAGCCTTTAGAGATCCCAAGCCCAGGTGAACCAGCCCCACCCAACTCAAGGTCTTAGCATAATGAAGAAGGGTCAGCGGAAAGGTGGATCCATAGAAAAATTCCTGGAAGGGAAAGACCCCAACCCAGAGAGACCTGGAACCTCTGAGGAGAATACAATCTGGTCTCCAGCACAGAAAGACTTCCTTGAAGAAATAAGGAAGGAGTTTAAAAATCAACTGGAAAATTTGGGGGAGACAATTAATACCTTGTAAAATGAGAATAATTCTCTCAGATCCTCAAATGAGCAAATGCAAAAAGAAATTAATTCTCTCAAAACCTCAATTGGTCAAATGGAAAGCTCTTTCAAAAGTAGAATCGACTAATTGGAAAAGGTTAATGAAGAAAACTCCTCCCCCCAAAAAAAATAATGGTCTACAGAAACTAATGACTCCATGAGACAGGAAGAGTCAGTTAAACAAAATCAAAAAATAGAAAAAAAATAAACCTACTCCCAAGCTACTAAAGAAAATTAAAGATCCCAAAGAAGAGTTGTGATTAGACCTTACCACTCTCATGTCTTCACAGAAGCAGAGTACTCATGAGTGTGGAATAATACATGTAAAATCAGATTTTTTTCTGATACATTAGTTCTCCTGAACTTTGTTTTTCCTTCTCTTTTCAAATTCTTCACTATAAGGAAATGATTCTTTGGGAGAGGAGGAAATACAGTGGGTAATATCAAAACAAAAAGACCCACCCAGCCCATTAAGTTGAAAAACCTCAGGTACCCATGTAACACAAAAAGTATTACAAAATTGTCATGGGCCTTCATTTCAACAGTGACTAGTTTCAGGGGCGGAGCCAAGATGGCGACATGAAGGGATCGAGTCTTAGGAGCTCTCTGATAAAAACTCATAAACTAAGGACTCTAACTAAACTTTCAAGAGACAGAACCCACAAAGGGACCCAGTGAGGCAGTTCTACTCAAGGTAACCTGGAAAAGAGCAGAAAGGCTCCCCGGAGGGGCGGCCCACCAGAGCCAAAGAACTTCAGCCTCCCGGAGGCAACCCCAGGGCGCTGGGAGCCTCAGCTCACAGCAGCAGGGGAGTCTTCTGAGCTGCACCCCGGGGAGCACCAGCACAAAGTGGGGGAACAGCTGGGGACCTCTGCCAGAGTGAGCACATGGAGCCCAGCCCTCGGGGCACACAGGGAGCAGCTTGGTCTTTGGGCAGCCTAGACCCGAAACAGAAGCAGGTGGAGCCGGTAAGCAGGAGCCCCCAGGGCATGAGCCCATTGAGCTGAGGGAGAGGAGTGAAGAGAGAGAGAGACTGCCGAGCTCTGTCCTCTACCCCTGGAACAGGACTCTGGGGCTCTGACCACATTCAGATCCTGACCACAGTCTAGGCCCCCCCATAGAACAGCAGGGCCCTCCCCACCTCGGCCCCGTGGCAGAGGGAGGTGCTTATGGTCATTCACAGACCAGGAGGGAGGACAGAGCCTCACACACTGAGACCCTTGTGGGAGTTTCCCAAAAGCTCAGGAAGCACCCCCCAAAAAATAGGCTTAGGCTGGGAAAATGAACAAAGAAACAAGAGGAAGACCATTGAGAAATATTTTGCAAATGAGCCCAAGAAGGATCAAAATACTCAGTCTGAAGATGAGGAAGCACAAGCTCCTGCATCTAAAGACTCCAAGAAAAAACAGAAATTGGGCTCAGGCTATGACAGAGCTCAAAAAAGACTTTGAAAATCAAATGAGGGAGTTGGAAGAAAAACTGGGAAAAGAAAGGAGATGCAGGAAAAACATGAAAATGAAGTCAGCAGCCTAGTCAAGGAAATCCAAAAAAATGCTGAAGAAAATAGCCTGCTAAAAAACAGCTTAGGTCAAATGGATAAAACAGTTTAAAAAGTTATTGAGGAGAAGAATGCTTTAAAAAGCAAATTTGGCCAGATGGAAAAAGAGATAAGAAAACTCTCTGAGGAGAACAAATCCTTCAGACAAAGAATAGAATTCAGGGAGCTTGATGAATTTACCAGAAATCAGGAATCAATACTTCAAAACCGAAAAAATGAAAAATTAGAAGAAAATGTGAAATATCTCATTGAAAAAAACAACTGATATGGAAAACAGACTTAGGAAAGATAATTTAAAAATGATTGGAATACCTGAAAGTCATGATCAGGAAAAGAGCCTTGACATCATTTTCAAAGAATTACTACAGGAAAATTGCCCTGATATTCTAGAAGCAGAGGGCAAAATAGAAATGGAGAGAATCCACCTAATCCCCCCGAGAAAGAGATCCCAAAAAACCAACCCCTAGGAATATTATAGCCAAATTCCAGAACTCCCAAGTCAAAGAGAAAATATTACAAGCAGCCAGAAGGACAGTTCAAATATCGTGGTGCTGCAGTCAGGATCACACAGGACTTAGCAGCAACTACAGTGGAAGCTCGTAGGGCTTGGAATACAATATACCAGAAGGCAAAAGAGCTTAGAATGCAGCCAAGAATGAACTACCCAGCAAGGCTGAATGTCCTCTTCCAGGGAAAAAGATGGACTTTCAATGAACCAGGGGAATTTCAAAGGTTCCTTTTGGAATGGCCAGAGCTGAACAGAAGGTTTGATCTTCAGATACAGGACTCAGGTGAAGCATGGAGATTGGAGGAGAGGGGGGAAATATGAGGGACTTAATGAGGATGAACTGCATGTATAGAAAAATGATACTGATAATATTCATATGAACCATCTCAGTTAATAGAGCAGGTAGAGGGAGCTTTTATAGTTGAAGCATAGGAGAAAGCTGAAGTCGAAGATAAAATATGGTGTAAAAATGGAGTCAATAGAAAAAAAGGGAAATGGAATGGGAGAATGAAAAAGGAGAGGGGGAATAGTCCAAGCTATTTCACATAATAAGATTTTTTTTATTACAATGAGCTATTGCAATGATATGGAAGGGGGGAGGCAAGGGGGAATGAGGGAACCTTTGCTCTCATCAGAGATGGCTAGGAGAGGAAACAGCAAATATACTCAATGGGGTATAGACATCTGGAGTAAGGAGTGGGGAGCAGGGGGAAGGGGTGGGGATGTGAATAAAGGAGGAGAGGATGGACCATGGCGGGGAGAGTGGCCAGATATAACACATTTTCTTTCTTACTTCTTGCAAGGGGCTGGGATTGGATGGCCTGCCCAGGACCATAGGGCCAGGTGGATGCTGGGCCTCAGGGGTGGTATGGGGGCTCAGGGCTTCTTGGCCTCAGGACCAGGGATCTGCCTGCTGCGCCACTCAGTGACCCTACAACAGAGTCAGAGTGAAAGGAGAGAGAAAATATAGTACATGGTAGTGGAGAAATAAGAAAGGAGGGAGTTGCGATCAGCAATGGCAATGTTGGAAAAATATGGAAGTAACTTTTGTGATGGACTTATCATAAAGAATGTGATCCACTCACGACAGAGTTGATGGTGTTGGTACAAAGACTGAAACACATATTTTTTGTTATTATTATTTGGGGGAGGGTGCAGGGCAAGTGGGGCTGGGTGGCCTGCCTGGGGCCACATAGCAGGGTGATCATTGGGTGTCCGGGGCTGGATTCGGACCCGGGTGCTCCCAGCTCAAGGGCCAATGCTCTGTCTGCCACCCAGCCACCCCTACTATTATTACTATTTTATTTTATTTTGGGTCTTTTTTTTCTTTTGGTTTTTGCAGGGCAGTGGGGATCGGGTGGCTTGCATGTCACATGGCTGGGTGATTATTGGGTTTACGAGGCTGGATATGGACTCGGGTGTTCGTGGCTCCAGGGCTGGTGCTTTGTCCATTGCACCACCTGCCCATACCTACAATTATTACTATTATTTTTTTTAATTTTAATTTTTTTTCTCCCCCCCTTTACTTTTTTGCCCAAGCAAGTCTATCTATATTCATGGGGGAGGGGTATTTTGTTTACTTGTAAACAAGTATATTTTATTAATGTAAAGAAAAACATTTGTACAAAATGAGAATAAAAAATAAATTTAAAAAAAACCCAGTGACTAGTTTCAAACGTTCTCCTCAAATCTTCACCCTATTTCCCAAGCAAATGAACATGCCTCCTACTAAGACTGAGGTGATCACTTGTGAGCATTCTCAAAAGACATACTAGGAGGGGTGGCTAGGTGGCGCAGTGGATAGGGCACCGGCCCTGGAGTCAGGAGTACCTGAGTTCAAATCTGACCTCAGACACTTAATAATTACCTAGCTTGGTGGCCTTGGGCAAGCCACTTAACCTCATTTGACTTGCAAAAAAAGACATCCTAGGATTAGGGCCCTCAATTTTATTACTACTTATGCAATCTCTACATCTTTTCCTACTCTTTCTATGCTAGCCCTTAAATACTTGCTAAGGTCAATCATGATCCCTTTCCTTCAGAAGCTAGCCCTATCAATTACTTCCCATTTCTCATCTTCTTACTTTTCCCAACCTGATTCCTTCCTTTCTATAAATCTCTTAAAGGTAAGGACTGTTTCTGTTTTTTTGCTTTTTCTTTGTATGCCCTGACACAAAGTAAATTCTTAGATGCTTGCTAACTGATTTTTGCTTGATTGTGTTATTTCATTTTATCTCTGCCATACTTCTAAAATTGTCTATATTTATTGCCAATACAGTAGATGAAAGACCAGCCAAAAGATGAAAACTGAAGAAGGTAGTAGATAGTGTAGAAAGGGGAAGAAAAACCAAAGACAGCTGAATCAGAAGTAATAAATAGGATTTTATGAGAGTGAATGAGAGGAAAGAAAACAAAAGTAGTTTGAGGAAGGCAGAGACCTGAACCTATATTTTTTTATTCCTCCTTTGTTCCCCAGCATCTAATACATTACATTACCCAGGTCTTGCTTTAATAAAAGTTACTTACTGAGTTGAAAAGATCCCAAGAGATGAGCTTGGATAAAATGATATGCTCAATAACAATAACAGCAAAGTGAGATGAGACCCATACCTGGATAATGCTTCTAAATTGTTATATTTTATCAAAGAGAAACAGGTAAGTGAAAAAGTAAAGGAGGAAGTAAACAATGCATATTAATGTAGCAGCTGCAGCTTACAATTATAGCGCTTCAAAGTTTGCTAAACCCTTTACATGTATTTTCTTCTTTGATTCTTAAAGTGTTAAGTGAGTTAAGTGCTATCATTATCAGTTGCATTTTACAGAGGAAAAGATTGACTGTCCAGGGTCCCAGTGCTATTAAGTTTCTGAAGTAGGAAGAATCTGAACTTGGCCTTTCCAATTCCAAGGCCAGTGTTCTAACCAATGAATCACCTAACTTTCCAATACTCATGTGAAGAAATATTGATTTTAGTAGTTAGTCAATAAAGATTCGTCAAAGGAAGCAGCACTGGGCCTGGAGTCAGGACGACCTGAGTTCAAGTCCACCTCAGATACTTAATTACCCAGCTGTGTGACTTTGGCCAAGTCACTTAACTCCATTGCCTTGCAAAAAAAAAATCTAAACCCTCCCCCAAAAAAAGATTGATGAAGCTCTTACTCTGTGCCAGAGACTGTTGGGGGGAGAGGGGGTACAAAAAAAGGGTAAAAGACAGCTCCTGTCCTTAAGGAGTATACAATCTAATAGGGGAAACAACACAAAAATTATCTTTAGGATATATATGGAAAATAATCAAAGAGGGAAAGCACTAGAATTAAAAGAATTTGGGAAGGATTTTGTAGAAGGAAGTTGGTACTTGAAGAAAGCCAGGAAAGTCAGGAGACAGAGCACAGAATTCTCTACTAAGCCTTTTATACTAATTTTGTGGATATTAATACAATTAGATTTAGAACTTGTTGAATATCTTAGTGTAGTTGTTAATGGTTCAATATCAACCTGGGAAGTCTACAGAGGACTGTTGCTCAAATTTGTGATGGGTCTGAAGTAACATTTACAATGATTTAGACAAAATACTAGATGGCACAGGATATTTTTCAAATGTCTCAAATTCAGGAGTAGTGGATAACAGAATCTGGATTCAAAAATAGCCTGGAAGGTCAAATCAAAAGGAAATGTAGCAAGGACAAATTTATAGCCTTATACTTGGGGTTTTATTTATTTATTTGTTTGTTTCTTTGTTTTAGTTTTTGCAAGGCAATGGGGTTAAGTGACTTGCCCAAGGCCACACAGCTAGGTAGTTATTAAGTGTCTGAAGTCAGATTTGAACTCAGGTATTCCTGACTCAAGGCCCAGTGCTCTATCCACCTAACCCCTTTATACTTGGATTTTAAAAACCCCCACCACTTCGCAGATATAAATTAGAGTAGGTATGGCTAGAAAGCAGTAAAAAAGCATGTAAAAAAGATCTGAAAATGTTAGTAGAAAACTTAAAAGTTTAATTTTCTTCAATTGTGTGATCTGACAGCCAAAAAAAAAAAACTAACAGGACCTTAGCAGTATAGCTCCAGGTAAATGGTAGAGCACAGTTGTACTCTGTCCTGACCAGATTACAATATGTATTCAGTTTAGTTCAATGTTGTATTTACTTTTTTCTATGTACAAATTATTTCCTCCCAGGAGAATACAAAATCTCAAGGGCAAAAACTGCTTGGGTTTGCTGCCTCTGTATTCTCAGGGATCAGCATAAAGACCAGGCACATTTCAGATATTTGATAACTGCTTGCTGAATTTAAATGAAAGCCCAGGAAGAAGGTAGAGAAACTGTGAAGGAGATAAGGATGAAAGAAAGCTTTAAAAAGATGGCAGAATCAAGATTTTAAAGCTAACTACTGGATCTATATCCTGACGGGATCATGAAAAAGGGTAAAAACCTCATATGTACAAAAATATTCATAGCAACTGTTTGTAGTGACAAAGAATTAGAAATCGAGGGGTCATGGGGCAGCTAGATGGTGTAGTAGATTGAGCACAGGCCCTGGAGTCAGAAAGACCTGAATTCAAATCCAGCCTCAGACACTTAATAATTGCCTGGCTGTGCGACCTTGGGCAAGTCACATAACCCCATTGCTGAAATTAAAAAAAAATTAATAAGAAAGAAATTGAGGGAACATCCATAAATTGGAGAATGGCTAAACAAATTGTGGCATATGTATGTGATGAACACTTGTTTTATAAGAAACCAGGAGGGATGGAATTTCAGAAAAACTTGGAAAGACTTGCATGAACTGATGTTGAGTGAGATAAGCAGAACCAGAACACTGTACACCCCAACAGCAACATGGGGGTGATGATCAACCTTAATGGACTTGATTATTCCATCAGTGCAATAATCAGGGACAATTCAAGGGTATCTGTGATAGAGAATACCATCTATATCCAGAGAAAGAACCGTGGAGTCTAAACAAAGAGGAAAGACTATTACCTTCAATTTTTTAAGAAAAAGGTTGTCTTATGTACTACATAATTTTGCTTATCTCTAATATTTTATTTTTTTCTGCAAGGATGTTTTTTTTTTCTCATTACATTCAATACTGATCTATGCATATGCAGCTCTGTTTGGCAAAGAACTGGAAATGTCCAACACAATTATTCTATTAGAAATCGGGAGGGATGGGATTTCATGAATTAATACTGAATGAGATGAGTGGAACCATTCATTGTCCACCTTAACAACATGCAATGATGATCATCCATGATGGATTTACTCATTTTAAGAGTACAATTTGGGGAGATCTGTGATAGAGAATACTATTAATATCCAGAGAAAGATCCCTGGAGTTTGAATGAAGACCAAAGATTATCATCTTCAATTTAAAAAAAAAAATAAGTTGTCTTAAGTATTGTAATTTTGCTATCCCTAGTTCTTTCTTCCTTAAGGATTTATTTTTTCTCAACACATTCAATACTGTTCTATGCATATCATGGAAACAATGTAAACACTATCAGATTGCCTTCTTTTGGGGGGATGGGGGAAAATTGAAAAATTCAAAACTTTGCAAAAAAAAAAAAACATTGGTAGAAACCACTATTGGATATAATTGAAAAACAAAATATTTATTAAAAAAAAAAAAGACTGAAGGGCAGCTAGGTGGCACGTGGATAGAGCAACAGCCCTGGAGTCAGGAGGACCTGAGTTCAATTCTGGCCTCAGATATTTAATAATTTCCTAACTGTGATCTTGGACAAATCACTTAACCCCACTGCCTAGCAAAAATTAAAAAAAAAAAAAAAAGGATTGAAAGGTTAACAAGAAAGAAGAAAAAAATCAAGAATAATAAAGTGATGTACAGCATTAGATATTGCAGCTTCGTAAAGAATGCAAAAATTGACCACTGGATTTAGTGATAAGTGATTATAAATCTTGGAGAAGGAAGTTTCCTGAGAGCAGTGGTAGGAGAAACTGAAGTCCAAGGGGTTGAAGAAATGAGTGAAGAGGAAATTTCCATAGTCAGTATCAGAGTATATAATAGGAGAATAGTTTGAAGAAGCAGTAAAGATCAAGGGAAGGTATTTGACTTTCAGAGAAGTGAAACATAATTAATTTTTGTAATTGGAAGGACCTAGGTTCAAAATCTAGCCCTCTTGTACTGGGGACATTGGGGAAGTTAGGTTTCTTTCCTCCCCTGTATTAATAATGAGGGTAAGAAAATAAGTTTCGGTAGGAAGCCAGTAGATGATCCCTAAAGTTCCCTCCAGCTTTAAAGCTATGATGCTATCTCAGAAAATACTTGGAAAATAGTTACTTTTTTTCTGGAACTTGCCTCCAACACAAAACAATCACATATAATAACCAATTTATTATCTGTAAGCGATGGCTAAGCAACAGGTTTCTAGGATCATAAGATTTCCAGCTGGTCAGAATCCTCAAATTTGTCTCTTCCAACCTGAATTCAAATTTGGCCTCTGACACTTAATACTTACTAATTGTGCGACCTTGGACAAATCACTTGACCCTATTGCCTTGCAAAAAAAAAATACAACCCACTAAAAAAGAAACGTCCAAGCAAATATGCCAGACTGAGCAAGAAGGATCTTCTCTAAGAAAGCAGCATTTGCAATCCAAAAGCATTTTTTGAGCTTCAAGGTGTTAGATAAGGAAACACACAGCAGGTAAGGGTTGGGGGTGGGGGGAATTATAACACTGGAGGGCAAAAACGGTTCAGGTCCTCAGGGCTCACTTTCTAAAGGGCAGAAAGAACTAGGCATGAAAGGGGTAAATGGGAGAGGGTCGTACAAAGGAGACTGGGGGGGTGTCTCTTGCAGAAAAGGAATTTCAGCTAAGTCTTGTGAGGAGGGGGCGACTAGGTGGTCCCTGGAGTCAGGAGGACCTGGGTTCAAATCCGACCTCAGACACTTAATAATGCCCTAGCTGCGTGGCCTTGGGCGAGCCCCTTGACCCCACAGTGCTTCGGCCGAGATGAGGCCTGGAGGGCGCCGGCGGGAAGGCCCGGGCCGAGGGGCGGTGGGGCGGTCCCGGGCGCCCCTCGGGCCGGGGGAGTTGAGGGCGCTCCTGGCGCCTGCAGAGGGGTCGCTCCGCCCGCGGGGTCCGGAGGGGCCCCCGGCGCGCAGAGTGCGCTCCCCGGGAGGGGGCCCGAGGGAAGCCCGGCTCCGGCCGCCTCCCCGCACGGCGGCGGCCCCGGGTGGGAAGATGGTGGCGGCGGGCAGCCCGCGGCCTCGGCCTCCGTTTCCCCGGGGCTCCCTTACCTGGCCGGCACCTCTGTGGAACAATACCGGCTCCTCGTGCTCCCGGACGCCGCCGCCTAAGGCAGCCATGGCGAGGGCAGGCAGCCGGGGGCGGCGCAGGCTCCACGGCGGCGCGCGGCCCCGCCTCCGGGCCCCTCGGCCGTGACAGTTTCCTCTCCTCCCGAAGGCTGTCGGGAGAAAAGGGGAGAGGCGGCGCGCCCCCAACACGCCACTTCCGGCCGCCGGAAGCGGAAGTGCTGGCTACCGAGGGCGGCGGCGGGGTGGGAAGGGGAGGGGCCGGGAAGGGACGGGGTTAGGCCGCGGCGAGCTGCCACCCCCGGCCCGGGGCCAGCCGACCTCGCCTCCTTTCTTGTGTTGGAGCCGCCTCGGAGCACCCTCGGCCCGGCCGTGCATCCTCGTGCATGCATCACCTCGCTTCAGCCCCGACAGCCAAAATGCCAGGGGAAACCCCACCTAGCATTGCCTCCACTTGCCGCGTGCAAGCTGGCCTCCAGATCAGAGAAGACTGCTCTCCCGGCATCCCAAAGGCCTCTTAACAGCCACATCCAAAAGCTTTTCCCCGATCTGCATCCGTACAGCGTAGGGCGGTCCGTCTGCTCGTGAATTCTTCCTGGGTTGGGACTGCTCCCTCCTCGCTATTTAACTCTCAGACCTTTGCTTTTTTTCCTCTTGGCCGGATTACTCATCTTTTCTCACACAGTGGGTGTATCTGGGCTCTCTCCCGGGGCCTATTCTCTTCTCCCTCAGATACCATCCTGCTGCTCTCATCCGGTTCCATGCCTAGTTGTCACCTTCATGCATATAATTGCAATTTTTGCTGTAGGATCGACATTCCAGGGCCCTCTTGCTCTGCAAACACAACACAGCCATAGCACTTCGGTAATCTTTTTTGGGAACTCCAGGAGGGCAGCTGGGTGAACCAATGAGTTTAGAATCAGGAACACATCTTGAGTTCAAATCCAGCTTCAGACACTGCAAGTCAACTTTTTTGGCCTCTTTTTTCATCTAGAAGATGAGCTGGATCTGGTCTCAGACACTTAATAACTACCTAGCTGTGTGGCCTTGGGCAAGCCACTTAACCCCGTTTGCCTTGCAAAAACCTTAAAAAAAAAAAAGATGAGCTGGAAAAGGAAATGGCAAACCACTCTACCAAGAAAGCCCCAACTGGGGTCATGAAGAGGAAAGGGACCTGACTCAACACCTTGTCAGTTATTTCAGACTCAGCTTGACCAAAATTCTCTTTCTCAGCTTTCTCAACCTTTAAATTTCACGACATCTAGCTTGGAGTTACATTCTTCTGTTTTCATCTTCTAACTACTCTCTCACCCCTTCCCCAATTTTCAAACAGTTGTTGAATCTTAAAATTATCTATTATCTTCTATTATCCTAAGACCTCTGGCTTTCATCACCCCTTGACAGCAGATTCCATGGTTACTCGCCACCTTGATCTCTCAGTCCTATCCATCCTCCACATAATTGAAAATATGATACTCTTGTGTCTGACCATTTCTAGAAACTCCCATGGTTCCTTGTTATAGAATCTAGAATCAAATTCAAACAACCACATTTAGATCCCTGTAAAATCTGACTCCAGTCAAAATATATTCTTGCCCATCATAAACTCTAGAGTACAAATATGTCAGTTTTTCTTCACACAAAATATATTATCCCTTTCCCAGGCCTGCAAAATATTCCCTTAGTCACATTTCTAAGAATCACAAATACTACTCCTTCCTTTTCTGCCAGTTTGTCAGATGACTTATGTGCCAGACACCATGCTAAGTTCTGGGTATACAAAGAGAGGCTCAAAAAACAGTCTTTGCCCTCCAGAAACTCACAATCCACTGGTGACAATAAGCAAACAAAAATGTATAAGCAAATTATATTCAGAACCTGAAGAATTGGAAATAAAGGCACTAGAATTGAGAAGGATTGGGAAAAGCTTTCTGTAGATGTGATTTTAGCTGAGACTTTCCCCTCTCCTCTCTCTTGAGGAGAGAATTCCAGGCCTGAGACAGCCAGAGAAAAAAATTCCTGGAGTGGAAATATGGAATTTCTTGCTCAAGGAACAGCCAAGAGCGAGTGCCACTGATTCAAAGAGCATGAGTTGAGTAACAGAACAGGGAGTAAAAAGATTGGAAAGGATTTGAGGATGTTGCTTATCAAGGACCAAATAAAGGATTTTAAAGAGCACTGGCTGGCTTCAGAGCTGAAGTTTGTTTCCAATGTATCAGGCTGCCTTTTTGTGTAGATTTGGACTGAATGAAGGAGGAGCTTCTATTTCTACAATTTGTAATTGCTTTAGTTAGGTTCTTTATTAGATATTTAATGGGACATGTGTGGGATTCTCCTGGTTACAACTAATCTTGGGTAGTTATATTTGCTGCTTTTCATACCAACAGAAACAGTTGCTATTAAAATGTTTTAAAAGTTTCAAAGCAGCATATTCCCTTAGGTACAGGAGTCTATCCTCCAAACTGGATCACTCCAAATAAGTTTTTGGGTATCAGAGGAACTTTGAACAAAGACTTACTGGCTCAGCTAACTGGTTTTTCTGTTGGAGCAGACATCACAAAGGAAAGGAATTGTTTAAGCCATGTTTGCTTAGATGAGGAGCTGCTCATAAGATCACAGGTCTAGAACAGCTTTAAGAACTTCAAAGACATTCTAAACCAATCTCATTTGATATATGAAGAAATTTAAGATTTGTTCAAGTTATACAGATTGTGACCTCTGTAATCTGGGGCAAGATCCATCATAAATTGAAGTTCATGTTTCTTAGACATATTTTTTAAAATATTACATCATATCTTTTTATAGGAACTTACATTTTCTAATTTATCCCTCACCCAGTCACTTTCAGAGAGCATCTCTCATAACAAAGAGGAACACACAATTTAGCAAACTTCAACATATCAAAAAAGACATGTTACATACAATATTGCATACCAATAGTCCCCCATTTCTACAAAGATATTGGATGAAATGCCTTGTCATATATATCTTCTTGGAACCAATTTTGGTCATTATAATTGTGTAGCATTCTATCTTGTCTCATTTTTTTCCATTTACATTGTCATGTATATTTTCTTAAATCTACTTAACTTTTCATCAATTCACAAAAGTATCCTTATGCACCTCTGTATTCATCTTGTTCATTTCTCACAGTGCAGTTAATATTCCATTACATTCATGTTCAACAATATGTTTAACCATTCTTCAATTGATGGCATCCATTTTATTTCCACAATTAGGCACCTTTTATGGTGATAATTTAAGTGTTTTGATGTACATTGGGGTATATGTCTAGAATCTCTGGGCCAAAAGGTACAGACATTTTAGTTACTTTCTCTGAAAAATTTCAGATTGCTTTTCCCTGGTGATGCAGGGAATTGTGAATATAGGAAATTTATAATTAGAAACAGCATTAAATTATGCTGTTAAATTTTGTTAACTGTGGAAGGCTGTTTGCTCCTGAGATGTAAACTGACCCCCGTTGTTTATTTCCCGTCTCCCGTCCCCCTTTACTAGTTTCCATTTCCCATTGAAGCTATTGTGACAGGAAATGACATGTTGAACTTAGAGATCACTCACCTTGGGACATGAAGGACCAGTATGTTGACTCCCATTGGAGAATACCTGGTCCAGGAACGAGACCACTCCCCAAGCACCACCCTACTTCAGAAGTGTGTTTAAGAGGAAGCCTTGCTTCTCCTTGACTTTTTTTTTTTTAAGGTCTCCTTGACTCTTGCCTTCTATCCTGCAGGATGGCTTTCTCTTTTTCCTTCCTAGGCCATGTGCTCTCACCAAGGGCCCCTATGCCACATTTCCAGGCTGTGCTCACACACTCTGTCTCTCTCTCACTCAAGTCAAATTTCACCCTGTCCTAAAGTGCCTGTTGCTTCTCTGGAAGGAGAAAAGTTTCAACCTGTATACTTTATAATAATTTGTAATGAATCCTGAGTAGTTTTAAAATCACAGGGGGCATGTGAATTCTTTCATTTTTCAGTAACCTTCAAAGATTTCTATCTTTAATTGACAATCCCAAATCCCATTGGCAACACTAGTCAAATGTTTTCCTTCTTATCCTATTAACCACATATTTTAAGGAAAAAAATATAATTTATTGACTGCTTCATCTTTCCATTAGTCCTTTCTAGAAAAAGGCTGTTCTTTTTCCAACTTTTAACCTCCCCAGACCAAACCTTTCATTTTAACAAAACCAGTTAAGCAAAAACACCCAATACAATGAGTGCATATAGTTACACATTCAGGATCCTGACCAGGAATTTGTCACTTATCATGGGGAAGGAGGAATGCCCAAGGTTACAAAGGTAGCTTTAGAAGTGGGAGTTAAACCTAGACAATGACTCCAGGCAGGGTTCTATCCCAGGGATGTCTCCTGTTTTGTCTAATTCTATGAAGAACCCCACCTCCCTTGGTTATATCATTGAGACTAAATTTAAGTGTAATTTTTTTTATTGGCAGATCCCTCCAGTTATTTGCCTTCATTTACTTCACTGAACAGCATTTCTGGACTATCTTGAAAGATTAACTTCCGGATGCTTTTTGCACTTTGTATTCATTTGAAGACAATTTGTTATTTTCTGTGTTGTTAGTACAATTTCTGTCAATTTACTTGGCATTTTTTACCTTAGTGAATTTAATGTCTCAATTATTTTCTCCCTTGATTTTTTCAGCTACTTATCTTTTTAGGTCTTCTATAGAGATTCTCCCAGATTTGTATATTCTTCAAATGTTTAATATCTCAGCCATACCATGTATTTCTGTTGTTTCCCATTCATGGTATTGTTCCAATCTACCCATTCCAATTATATGTTAGCACTGGGAATAAAATGTTCAACCTTTTTAGGTTGAAATGTAACTATTTGCTTTTTGGTTATTTGTAATTTTTTTGGAGGGGGAGCAATGTGGTATAACAGATGATTGAACTTGAGGAAACCTGGATGTGAATGCTATGCCCAACATTTCATCTGTGTACCTCATAGGCAAGTGACTTACTCTGTTTTCACAATTCTAAAAAAAGTCTAATATTTACCTAATAAGGGTTGTGAGAATCAAAGAGGATAATATTTATAAATCATATAGTGATAGTTCTCTTTCTATTAATTCAGTCACATATAGCAGTAGAGGAACATAGTTTTAAAGAAATAGGTTTGCTTTTTTTTGATAAACCTAGAGAGTCTAGCTTCTGGGTTAAGAACTTTCACTTCAATAAAAACTATTGGGAAAATAGTTAGTATGGCAGAAACTTGGATTAGCCCCACATCTCACAACCCTTACCAAGCCAAGATCAAAATGAGTATAAGGATTTAGACATAAAAGACAACTTGATAAGCAAACTAGATCAAGGAATAGTTTAACCTGTCAGATCTATGGAAAGGGAAGCAGTTTTAATGATAGAGATCATTAAAAAAACTAGATAATTTGATTAAATTAAAAAGCTTTTCTACAAATAAAACCACTGTAAACAAGATCAAAAGAAATGTAAATTGGTAAACACTTTTTCACAAATAATGTTTCTGACAAAGGACTCATTTCTAAAATATATAGAGAACTGAGTCAGATTTATAAAAAAAAACAACCATTCCTCAATTAACAAATGGCCAAAAGATATAAAAAAAGGCAATTTACAGATGAGGAAATCAAAGCTATCCAATATCATGAAAAATTGCTCTTAATCATTACTGATGCAAATGCAAATTAAAACATCTCTGAGGTACCAACTCACACTTCTCAGATTGGCCAATATGACCAGAAAGGAAAATGATCAATGTTGGAAGGATGTGTGAAATCTGGGACACTAGCACATTGTTGGTGAAGCTGTGAACTGATCCAACCTTTTTTTTATTTTTTATTTATTTTGAATTTTACAATTTTTCCTCAAATCTCGCTTCCATCCCCTCACCCCCTCCCCCATGAAAAGCAGTCTGTTAGTTTTTACATTGTTTCCATGGTATACATTGATTTAAGTTGAATGTGATGAGAAATCATATCCTTAATGAAAAAATAAAATAAAATTTAAGAGAATAACAGGGGTTTTTAAAATTTAAGGTAATACTCTTTGGTGTTTGTTCAAACTTCACAATTCTTTCTCTGGATACAGATGGTATTCTCCTTCGCAGATATCCCAAAAATTGTGTCTGATTGTTTCACTGATGGAATGAGCAAGTCCACTAAGGTTGTTGATTCAGAGTGGTTAGAGCACTGGCCCTGGAGTCAGGAGTTCAAATCCAGCCTCAGACATGTAATAATTACCTAGCTGTGTGGCCTTAGGCAAGCCGCTTAACCCCATTGCCTTGCCAACCTTTCTGAAGAGCAATTTGGAATTATGCCCAAATGGCAATAAAAATGTGTATACACGGGGGCAGCTAGGTGGCAGTGGATAAAGCACAGGTCCTGGAGTCAGGAGTACCTGGGTTCATATCTGCTCTCAGACACTTAATAATTACCTAGCTTTGTGGCCTTGGGCAAGCCGCTTAACTCCATTTGCAAGTAAAAAAAAAAAGTGCCTACTCTTTGATCAAGCAAAAAAAGGACAAAATATTCCCTAAATCTTGTCACTAGGAGGAAGTTTGAGGATCAAATAATAAGTATTTGTTTATTTTTTTTTTTAGGTTTTTGCAAGGCAAATGGGGTTAAGCGGCTTGCCCAAGGCCACATAGCTAGGTATTAAGTGTCTTGAGACCAGATTTGAACCCAGGTACACCTGACTCCAGGGCAGGTGCTCTAACCACTGCACCACCTAGCCTCCCCAGTATTTGTTTTATTGCAAAAACCAGGACATTGGAAAAAAACAATATGCCTTCTCAAAAATCCTGAAAGCAATAACCAGAAATTAAAAAGTCCTTCCCCACAGCCTTTCTGGGCATCTAAAACTTTTGCTCCTCTTGGACAGGACTATTTTTAGCTAATATCCTTCCTGGTTCTTCTATAGTTCCCAACCACCATCCCCCCACCACCACCACCACTTTGTGCAACAAATTGAGTGGTGACGTCCTTTTGTAATATTGTTGCCACTGAAAGATCATGGTCACCATATTCTGATCCTTTAGATTATAAAGTTTTAAGTTAAATCTTTTGATTGTAGGAAATTGCTATTAAGGAATCATGAGACTGAAAATTTGGCCTTCTGAGTTTGAAAGAAAATTTAGGTTATGAGACCCATCAGCCCAATGGGGATTCATGGATATTTGTGAGTGGCAGGCTTATTTGGAAATGTCTCACCTGGAAGACTTAAAAATCTGACTGAAGGCATTTAGTCATCCACTTTACCTTACTTTGAAACTAATATCTAAACGAAAAAGATAGTTGTCTTCTGTCTTTGGTCCTTGTGGTAAATTCCTATAATCAAGTTGGGTAATCAATATAAAGGAAAAATATATATATGTACTTAACACAATCTTAATTCTAATAGCTGGATAGACTAACATTGGCAGCTGTTGCTAGCTTCAGGCTCCCAGGACTCTTAAAACTGGATTATATAAAATTTGTTTAAATTTTCTATTTGTAAACCAAGATCTTTGTATGACAATTGGTTATGTTTTGACCTGAAATTTGTGTTGAGAAAAATTTTTATTGGAAAATAAGCTACATACCAGTTTCCTGAAAACCTTGGTTATTGAGATACCAAGACATCAGATGCACCCAGATGTTTATGGTTTATATTTGTTATTTTACTTTCTCTCTTGATTGTATGGGACTGCCCCTTTTGATCTTTGCAATTTGCCCTTGACTCTATAATTCAATCACCCTGTACCTCCACTCCCCTCATATACTGACATGTTTATTGCCTGACCATTCTTCTAGCAACTCTAGCTATCTTAAGACATGCCAATTTCCTTCCCTTTATGAGTGAGGGGGGGTGCTATACTAAGTTACCAGCCTCATTTTCCCCTCCAGAGCCATTTGGGTCCAGTAGCCAGATATCAGGATGACTGGAGTTAGCCCTGGATGTGATCAGGGTTAAGTGACTTGCCCAAGGTCATGCGGCTAGTGTCAGGTATCTGAGGCTGGACTCAAACTCCCATCCTTCAGACTCCAAGGCTCTATCCACTGCCTCACCTAGCTGCCCTTGAAATAAGATAACCTGGGTTCAAGATCCTCCTCCTCCTCCACTAAGATTTTGTGACTCTGGACATACACTTCTAAGTTCTTAGTGCTTCAAGCAAATCAAATTATAAATTGCAGTACAGGTGTTGATTGCATCAGTAGAGTTCCCTACCCCTACATAGGTGAAATCAAAAATAGTTAAAAAAAAAAATACAGAAGAGGGGCAATTAGGTGCACAGTGGATAGAGCACCAGCCCTGGAGTCAGGAGTACCTGAGTTCAAATCCGGCCTCAGACACCTTAATAATTACCCAGCTGTGTGGCCTTGGGCAAGTCACTTAACCCCATTGCCTTGGCAAAAAAAAACTCTTAAAAAAATCCCAAAAGATTCAATTTTGTGTCTTGGGCCTCAGTTTCTTCATTTGTAAAATGAAGGGCATGTCTAGCATTTTTCCTTTTTTCTCCCTCTAGAATTATATTTATATTGTATAAATGCTGAAATCTTTCAAGTATCTGCTTCCGCTCTCTCCTGTAATATTTTTATAGACAAGGTCAATGCTGGATTGAAAGATGGTAGTCAGTATACCATCACGATTTTTAAGTTAAATGGAAATATAAAAATGCCAATTTAGATTGCTGTTAAAACATGTTTGTTTACTAATCAGATAGGTATAATATCTAAATATTTCATGCAAAACATGCTCTAAAAAGTTACATGAAAACTTTATAAATCCAATAGTAAAGAGTTTAAATGATTTACTTTAAACAAAAGCTAATATAACATGAATAACTACAGAAAGGATGAATTAACTTCTGGTATCAAACTACTTATCTATATAATTCTAGATAATAAACTACAGGGAGATTCATTAATTTCTAGCACTTTTATAATATGCATGAATCACGAATAATGGTTCAGATTTCTTAAAACCTATTCTATACCATGCAGCTTAAGTTATCACGAACTAAAAAGAAATAAGTAGCAAGTAAACAAGTCTAAAGATATGATAAATTGTTAGATATTTAATGGCTGGTCATTCTACAAACTCTTGATTTCAGATCCTTTAATCCACCTGGTTCTTCGAATTACTGTGGATCATTTTTCACCTGTCTGCAGAGATTTCTTCTCATTAGCAGCCTTCTGCTTTTGTTGCATTATTTCAGAATCCCTATAAAAACAAAAACATTAACTGCTTTAAAATGTTTTGAGGTATCTGAACAAGTACTAACAACCAATTACATTTCCCATTTTCCCCCTTTGTTTGTAAGGAGTTACAGATGGGAACTGGAAATATACTGCTTTGTTAATGCAACCATAATTTTTATTGGATTTTGCTATGCTGAAATGTCCTTAGAAAATTATCTCCTTTTTTAATTTCACTTTTAGAAGCTTAATCTCATCATTCATGAACAACTCATATTTTTTAAGAACCTAAGCCCAAGCTAAATTTGTTAATTCAAAATATTTTGTAACATATCCTTTATTTTTTCAGGGGTTTTTTTTTTTTAGGTTTTTTGCAAGGCAAATGGGGTTAAGTGGCTTGCCAAGGCCACACAGCTGGGTAATTATTAAGTGTCTGAGACCGGATTTGAACCCAGGTCCTCCTGACTCCAGGACTGGTGCTCTATCCACTGCGCCACCTAGCCACCCCTCAGGTTGATTTCAGGAACATTCTTATGTTCATAAAAGAATCTAGTAAGATAGGTGAACTCTCCCAAATGCAAAAAGAACCCAAAAGTATGATGACAAAAGGGGGTAACTGAGCAAGTGGTGACATAAGACAAGAAGGTGAAGCTGAAGGGCAGCTAGGTGGCACAGTAGATAGAGCACCAGTCCTGGAGTCAGGAGGACCTGAGTTCAAATCCAGCCTCAAACACAAATACCTAGCTGTGTGACCTTGGGCAAGTCACTCTTAACCCCATTGCCTTAAATAAAAAAAAAAATTTAAAAAGAATGTTAGCCAGAATATAATTGACAGCCTCTATAAACATCAAATAGCAGCCATGAGATCCAGATATAGAGAGTTCTGAAGAGGACAATGAATCCAACAAGTCAACATTGTAATCTTTACTAAAGTTAATGCATTTTCCAATCAGCTTTAAATGAAAATTTAGTTTTCATATAAGCTCTTCATTGTTTTATTTATTAATCTTTTAGTTGACTTTAAGCTTTCTATGGGCAGGGATGTATTATATTCTCAATATACCTAGCTTATTAACTTGTTTTGCTTAAGTCCTTAAACTTCCATCTATCTTCATATAGCCTGCACTAATGAGAAACTCAGTGTCAGTTTCTTAAAATACAAATGAAATATCACATGATTAAAAGGTTTTATTGGCTAAACCAATGGCTCCATGCTACATACAACACAAGTTGTTGCCAACATTACACAATCATAGAATTTTTGAATGAGAAGGGACCCTCCCCCAAAAAAAGAACCGGGCTTAACTGACAAAGTGCTCCAATTCAGCTTTTGCCTAAAAATTCTCCAACTTCACCTTCTAATTGTTAGTAAATCTTTCCCAACCATCTTAATCCTAATTCTGATCACTCCTTTTTCTATCCATTACTTAGACACAGATAATTTAAAACAAATTTTTAAGTCATTGGAGAGATACCCTAACATTCATCAACTCTCATGGGCACTTAACTGTTGATGTTTGAAGTTCAGACAACTGCCTGCAGAATAGTTTGTTACCTTTAACATAAAAAAGGATTGAGCTACTTAGGTTAAAATATCCAATCAGTGCAGTCATTTTTGCTAATTTTATTAGAAGAGTCCTTATGGTAGCAAAGAACTGAAATTATATGTCTATTAACTGGAAAATGCTTAAACAAACTGTGATGCACAAACCTAATGGAATAATTACTATGTTATAAGAAAAATACATAGAGAGAACATAGACTTACTAGAATTGTAATGCAAAATAGAGCTAGAAACCAATATGCACAATAACTAAAAACAACAAATGAACCACCATCAAAAATATGAAAAATAGTAAAATTATAAAGAGGAAGCTTGGTTCTAAAGAGAAGATACCTCCCTTACTCCTTTGCAGTTATTTTAATGTGGAACAATGCCTATATTATCATTTTTTAAAATTTCTATTTAATTTTTTTTCCAATTCCATGTAAAGGATTTTTCAACATTTTTTTCTAAGGTTTTTAGTTTCACATTTTTCTATTTCTTTTCCCTCCCTTCTCCTGTATCAATTGTTTTGATAAGTTTTGCTGATTTTTTTTCTTACTCCTCTCTTTAAAAATTATTTCCAGGGGCGCCAGGTGGCACAGTGGATAAAGCACCGGCCCTGGAGTCAGGAGTACCTGGGTTCAAATCTGGTCTCAGACACTTAATAATTACCTAGCTGTGTGGCCTTGCAAAAAAAAAAAAAAACCTAAAAAAAATTATTTCCAGGAGGCTAGGTGGCAATGCATAGAGTGCCTGCCCTGGAGTCAGGAGTACCTGAGTTCAAGTCCAGCCTCAGACACTTAATAATTACCTAGGTGTGTGGTCTTGGGCAAGCCACTTAACCTCATTTGCCTTGCAAAAATCTAAAAAAAAAAAATTATTTCAAGGGAAGACTGCTGAGATGGGAAAGAGGGAAGGAAATGCAAAAGGAAATTTAAGTGTTAGAAAATAGGTATTAACAAAATTTCATTGAGATAGCTGGATTGGTTGCAGTGACTACAGCACTGACTCTGGAGTCAGGGATCCAAGGACCCAAGTTAAAAAACATGACCTCAGACACACTCAGAGTGTGTAACCATGGACAAAATCAGTCACTCCACTTGTCCCCCTTATCCATAAAACAAAAAAAAATTCTATTTAAAAAAGTACCTCCTGTAGTCTTTCTATATTCCAAATGGATAAGGTAGTCATGAAGGATCTATAATGAAAAAGGACTGGACCTGGGGTTTCCTATATATATTAAGAGTCCATCCATATAGTTCAGATGAAGGGATATGATAAATTCATTTTTCATTTCCTTCTAATCACTTTTTCTTTTTTGGATTTTTGCAAGGCCATGAGTTAGTTAAATGACTTGCCCAATCACACAGCCAACTCCAGGACTGGTGCTCTATTACACTGTGTCACTGAAAGATAATAAACCTCACCATCTGTGTTAGCTCTTGAACTCCAGGAACTAGCCATTCTTGGACCATGTTGGACTCTGAGAACTAGCTATCTGCTCAGAGCCTATTTCAAAACAAGGATGTTTTGCTCCAGATAGTGATGTTCATACCAAATTCCTGAGAACATAGCCTTAATAATTCATGTCAATTAATTGAACTGTATCCTGGTTCCCTGGTGGAATGCCTTCTTTGTCTAAGACCCTACAATAATCCCCAGCTAAGCTTCCCTCTTCAGAATCTCACCCATGGAAAGGATGCTTTGCCTGGGGCTTTCCCAGTCGGGAGTCAATGGCTGACACTTGGGATTTCCCAGCCACTGATTATCGAGTTGGTGCTTCCCCTGAATTGGTGATATTTTCTTTATCTTTTTCTTGTATACTGATAATTACATTAATCATTTTACTTATTATATTAATATTGTTTTTCTGTTTCATTTAAGAAAGTATGTATTCCTTGTTTTTGTATATGACTTTTTGTTATTAAACATCTCTCTAAAAGCAAGAGTTTGGCATTTCATTTTGTGGGTGCAAAATACTGAACTATTCTTAATCCTACAGCCACCTAGCTGCTCCCCTTCTAATAACTTTTTTAAGAAATATATTCTGGGGGCGGCTAGGTGGCGCAGTGGATAAAGCACCGGCCCTGGAGTCAGGAGTACCTGGGTTCAAATCCGGTCTCAGACACTTAATAATTACCTAGCTGTGTGGCCTTGAGCAAGCCACTTAACCCCGTTTGCGTTGCAAAAACCTAAACACACACACACACACACACACACACACACACACATATATATATTCTGCTTCCAGTTAACAGGTTCAAATGAAAAGCCAGTTAATAACCCCCATTAAAAACTTACCTCTGTTTTCTCTGGGAAGCAGACAGACTATCTTCTTTTCTTTTTCCCTTGCTAATCTCCTGTGTTTTCTTCATGTTTTTCTGACGGGCAAGTTCCCGCTGGTTTCCACCTACAAAATAAACAGCACTCATACTTTTAACTTCCTCCATATTCTTAATTAGATTTATTTAAAGGATATATGATTCTTTTCCCCTTCCTCTTTTTTCCCCAATTACATGCAAATACAAGTTTTCAACATTCATCCTTTTTTGCAAATACATTTTTTACCACACTCTTTTCCCTTCCCCCTCCTCAAAGCAGCAAACAATTTGATATAAGGCTGTATGTATATGTCCAACTGTGTTTTTTTTTTTGCAAGGCAAACGGGGTAAAGTGGCTTGCCCAAGGCCACACAGCTAGTTAATTATTAAGTGTCTGAGACCGGATTTGAACCCAGGTACTCCTGACTGTAGGGCCGGTGCTTTATCCACTAAGCCACCTAGCTGCCCCCCCAACTGTGTTTTAACACAATGATTCTTTAGTTTGAACTGGCAACCAAGACTTGTAGATATGACAGGATTAGGAGAGACATGAAAATACATCAGCACATAAAGTATTAAACCAAAAATATTAAAGTTGCCTGCAACCAAATCATTAAAATCATTTCAAGCTCATAGCATCATAGATTTAGGGTTGGAAGAAATCTTAGAAGTCAATGTATCATTTCACTGAAGGCTAAGTGGTTCAGTGGGTGGCTAGATGGCCCAGCGTTTAGAGCACTGGCCTTGGAGTCAGGGGGCCAGGAGTCTGATCTGGCCACAGACACACTTGACACTAACTAGCTGTGTGACTCTGGTCATGCCACTTCACCCTGACTGCCTGGCATCCAGGGCCACCTCCAGTTGTCCGGATTCATAACTGGCTGCTAGATCCGGATGGCTCTGGAGGAGCACAGCATCCCCCTGCTCAAAAACCCAATGAAGCACTGGTCATGACATCACCTCCCTCGTGTCATGGTCTTGGGAGGATGAAGGCCCAACATAGTGGTCTGTGACTGCAGCCTTGTTGGTGAAATCAGGAGGAGTTGGTAAGTCACTTAACTGGCATCTGCCACAGTGTGATCAATCTTAAGGGGGGGGAATAATAGCAATTACCTCTGGGAAAATCAAATGATCTGTATTACTGGTGCACAGCAGGCACTTAATGCTTCTTTCCTTCCTTCCTTGCTAAGGCCCGGGAATTTACCCGACTGGTTCAGCAGTACCCAATAATAAATGGCAGACAAGCCTCACCCCCAGGTATCCGGCCAAACCCCAGCACCCCGAATGCAGCCTGACTGCAGCAGTCAGGGTTAAATACTTTTGTAGACTAAGTAAATGAATTGCAGATTGGCCCAGGAGATCCACGCTGACAGGAAAGGGTGCTCATTTTTAACTTGTACAAAGACTTAACTACGGGTCGCCCCCGGGCTGTGGGCAGCGCCCATCCTCAGCGCACGCCCCTGCCCCTGCCCCTCCGCAGGGGCCGGGGCTCTGACAGGAGGAAGGAGAGCCAGGACGCCGCGCTCGCGCCTCCGCCGGCCGGGAGCGGGGCCGGGGAGCGGGGCCGGGGCCGGGCGCGGGGAGCGGGGCCGGGGAGCGGGGCCGGGGCCGGGGCCGGGCGCGGAGAACCGGGGAGCGGGGCCGGGGCCGGGGTCGGGCGCGGGGAGCGGGGAGCGGGGGCCGGGGCCGGGGCCGGGCGCGGGGAGCGGAGCCGGGGAGCGGGGCCGGGCGCGGGGAGCGGGGCCGGGGCCGGGGCCGGGGTCGGGCGCGGGGAGCGGGGAGCGGGGCCTAGCCGCAGCTGGGCGGAGCCCTCCGGGCCGAGGGCGGGGCGGGGCCCGGGGCGCCGCGGCGGCGGCCCCTGGGGCCCGGGAGGGGGCCGCGGCGCGCGGGTCCTCACTTACGGGCCATCGCGACTGTCCGAGTCTCCGAGGGAGCCGACGCCTCCGACGATCCCCCGCCCAGCACCGCCGCCGCAGGAGCGATCCGGACGCAACCGCCGCGGCGCCGGCCTTAAGTAGGCGCGGGGGCCTGTGTCGTCACGGACTCCGCCCGCAGCGACCGGCCACTCTCCGGGGGCTCCGCCCCACAGCCCTGGCTAAGGCGCATGCGTGCGGGCGAGCCCTCCTGGACTGGGGCAATGAATGGGCTCCTTTTCGGCTTTTGTGGGGCACTGAAAAAAAATTTTAAACTTTAAAAAAATTATTATCATTACCAGTATATATATCATAGACTATGTGAACTTCTGAAGTTGTACTTTTTTTAAAGAATATATTTAACAAGAACACAATTGCCATGTTTGTGGTCCCTTTAGTTTATGTAGTTTTTCATTAAATGTTTTTTTAATAGCGAATATTAACCATTTAACACAATGTTAATGTTTTTTAAAAACTCAGTTCCATCACCTTCCAACTCCTCTGACAAACAAATCAGTGATGTAGCCGGATCATTTTTTCATTTGCAATGGGTCAGGGTTTGGTTCTGGTGCCTTGATCAGGTGACACTTTTTGCCTGAACCGAACCACCAGAACTAAGCATGACCGGGACCTGTATAACCCGTTTGACTCAATGAACGACAGAGTGTGTTTGTGAGAGAACAAGTCATTAAATAATTTAAACAAAAAGAAATTAGCTGTAAGAATTTCTCAGCTTCTGGACTAGAGAGATTGCAAGAAATGGAGAGCTGAGTGGTGGCCTAGGAGTCATTGTCTCTGCAGTCCCCGGTCAGCTCTTTTCCGAGCTTCTCCCCTCTTGATGCTTGTCTACCCACAGACATTAAATATTTACTGCACTTTATTTTTATTTTACTGCAGTTTTAATTACCAAAATGTTTCCAGTAAAATGAATTTTGGTCTCAACCACAAAGATCCAGGGATTAACTAGAGACAGATGCAGATTAAGACTGAGAGTCCCAATCTCTGCTAGGTGATCTTTGTGGGAATAGCTTCAATTTAGCAATTTTCCTTTGTTGACATTTCATGAATTTAATCAAAATACTAGTGAACTGCAATAACACTATAGAGGCTGGATTTTTTAAATGAACCAAGGAGATCAAATTTAATTATTGTTTATGGTAACAATATTGCCTATATTCTAAACAATTTCTTTTCCTGTTGAGGATTGAAAGTCATTGAATACATTTTACACACCTGGCAACAGAAACATTATTCATCCTCTGGGGACAATAAAGGATGATCTTAAAGTCAAAGTGCTGACAAATCCAGCACCTCTGAATATTATTTTTAACCTCAGCATGCATGGCCTTTGGATCAAGAATAGCTTCTAATGAAGACAGATTTCTAATGAACCTAGTTGTTTGAAACTAATGCCATAATTTTAAGCAATGGAATTTGAATCAGTATTTTGGAATTTTAAAAAAGTTGGAGACATTTGATTTAGGGTTCCTGCTTATCCTTTACAAGGAAGTGAACATAGATTAGAAGAATTTCCTTGTAAAGAAATATTCCTTGGGAATTTTCCCACATCTGTTCCATTCTCTGCCAAATGGAGGAGTACAAAACTTTAGGGTCCCCAAATACCAAGGGACCAGCACTAACAACCCATCCTCCAGATACAGAGAGCTCTTTTAAGCAACATATCTCTGTAGCAATTTAACCTCCCAATCCAACAAAATTTACAGCCAAGCTCAGTGATACCACCATATTACCCAGAAAAAAAATAACTGAACTTTTCCTGAAAATATTCACCAGTTCTGAGTAAAGACTGACAACTAGCCAGATACTGGTAGCATATCCATATTGAGACCTATTAATACTTATACTCTTGTACAGAGTACATACAATATAGATATGGCAAAATTCATCTCTCTATTGTGTACCCAGGGCATCTTCTTATCCTTCAATTTGTCATAGTGCACCTATTCTATAAAAACTTTCCCCACACCTTTTATTATGGAAACTGAATTCAAATCAATACTACCATTGATTGTGGAAAAGGGGTTTTATTTAGAAACCATACCAGTGACTTCCCAAAGAAATGCATCCTTCCCTGGCCATCACTTCCCTATCCATGTGTTATCTCTTCTCATTAGAAGACAATCTCTTTAAGGGCTGCTGGCTCTCATGTTTGTATTTGCAGTCACAGCATTTAACCTGGCTCTTGGCACTTGATAAGTGTTTAATAAATACTATTCATTCATTCATTCATTTCATGCTCTCAAAAAGCTTTCTAATTGGGGAGAGGGGAAATATTGCATATAACATAAGCCAGAACTATTTCTTGGGCAATTCAACATTTAACTTTTAAAATTATTTTATCTTTTTTTTGTCTTTTACATCACTAAAATTTCTCAAAGTATCATTTTCCTTACCCCTTCCAAGAGAGCCATTCCATATAACATTTTATTAAGAAAAAAAATCAGTAAAAACCATTCAGTACATTGAAAAAGTCTGAAAATGTAAGTACTGTTTCATATCCATGAAGAATCCACTTTAGCAAAAGAATAGAACAGGGATGTCTTTTCTTCTTTCACTATGGGGTTACTTTGTCCCCCCCACCCCCACCCCCGCCCCATGGTTATTTAAGTTTTAATTATCCCCAGTTGCAAGCAAAAACCATTTCAACATCCACTTTTAAAACCTTGAGTTCTGACTTCCTCTCCTTTCCTCCCACCTCACTCTCCCTAATTGAGAAAGCAAGTTATTTGATATAAAAATGTGTAGTCATGAAAAATATTACTACAATAGGCATGTGGTAAACCTCCCTCTGGAGTTATGTTTTCAACAACTTTCTCTAGGATAGTCCTATAGATGATAATAGTGTGCCTTTACACAAAAAAGTCATGAATTACTTCAACTAACCAATCCACAAACATCTACTATGTATCTGGCACTAGCTACATGCAGGGAAATAGAGACAAAAATGAACTTCCCCTGCCCTAGAGTTCCTTACATTCTAAAAGGAAAGGGCCTAGTACATACATACATATCACTTGTTGTTGAGTTGGTTCAGACATGTCCTGACTCTCCATGACCCTTGGGTTTTTCTTGTCAAAAACAATAGAGTGGTTTGTGAATTCCTTCTCCAGCTCATTTTACAAATGCTCTATCCACTTGCCCCATCTAGCTGCCCTATGGATCAGGGAGAGGGCAATGAAATAAGGCCTTCTCTACTGGGGGGGGGGCACTTGGACTGAATTGTGAAGGAGACTAAGGATGCTAAGAACTGAGTCTGAGGAGGAAGTCTACTGTAGGTTTGGGGAGGTGGTGGTGGTGGGGAAGACATCTAATACAAAAAACAAATAGATGGGAAATGGAGAGTTGTGTATGAGGAAAAGTAAGTTAATTCTATTAGCTTGTTCACAACAATTTGGTGAAATAGATTTTAAAAGTGAGGAAACCAGAGTTCAGAGAGCCCCAGAAAAGACTTGTTCAAGGTCACAAGGCTAGTAGAATGGTAGAGCTGGGGCAAAAAGGTGAAGTAAATTTCTAGTCTCAAAGAATTTACAATATATATTACTGAAAGATATACAATTTCTTTTGTTGATGTTATATAGATATGGATAATCTGTGCAGATAAAACATTTGGTATCCATTAGGTTGTACAAGATAGGAATGAGGACAAATGAGTCTTCTATCTGCAATGGATCATGGGAAGCTCTTGGTTTATAGTATCTATTTTATATAGATATAAGATATAATAAACAGTACAGTTTTTTAACTTTAAAGTCAGAAACTTTGAAGTTCATTCATAGACCATAACTTGATCAAGATTAAACATATGTTGGGGCTGGAAAATGGAGAAAAGAAGAGAAGATTCCAACTTATATTAGACCAGAAGAACCTAGGTAGAGTTTTGCTTAGAACGTTTCCCTGACCATGAAAATCCAGAGGGGGGATAAAAAGCATCCAGGAGGAACAATTGTAAAACTGTCAAAAGTAGGAAATAAGTTGAAAAGACTATCAAATTTGGCAATTAACAAAAAATCAAGCGGAGGACTTTATAATTATAACCCTATTAAATCTCATTATCCCAGGCTGGTGGAATTTTATCAATTTATTTATATAAGCATTTCCATCTAAGACTTCTTCAAGTCATTGATAAAAATGGTGAACAGAACAGAGTCAAGGACAGGGTCCCACAGTATTCTATCCTCCTTTAGGTCAATGGTATCAAGCTCAAATAGAAACTGATTCATTCAGAAGGCACTCTTAGAAAACCACAATTATACATAGTCTATGACCTGTTGTATTTTTTTTTATTCTGTCAGATATCCACCAGTTGCATTTTAATGGGCAGCATCTATTAATTTTTCTAGTGACTTCTGGCCTCCTTCCCTGACAGAGCTTGACACTTAGGACAACATTGATTATATTAAACAGAACTTTTAAAATTCATTTGATCAACAAGTTCCAGATAGGTGCCAGATTGTAAAAGACCTATAAAAATCAGAAAAAGGAATTTTGCTTTTATACTGCAAATCCAAATATTTTAAAATGCTTTGTAAACAATCTATTATATAAATTATAATTACCTTTTTTTTAAAGTTTTTGCAAGGCAGTGGGGTTAAGTGGCTTGCCCGAGGCCACACAGCTAGGTAATTATTAAGTGTCTGAGGCCAGATTTGAACTCCAAGGCTGGTGCCCTATCCACTGCACCACATAGCCGCCCCCCCCCATTACTTTCAATAATATTTTGGACAGTAAAGAGTTCTATCACAATTTTTAAGATTAATTTGATAGTTCATAGATTATACAAATGCTTCATTCTCTATATCATCAGTACTGTGCCATTTACTGTCTTTAATAAAGTTTTTTTTCGGTGGCTAGGTGGCGTAATGGATAAAGCACCATCACTGGAGTCAGGAATAACTGGGTTCAAATCCGGCCTCAGACACTTAATAATTACCTAGCTGTGTGGCCTCGGGCAAGCCACTTAACCCCGTTTGTTTTATAAAAACCTAAAAAAAAAGTTTTTTTCATTATTTTTTTTAATTTAAGGCAATGAGGTTAAGTGACTTGACTAATGTCACACAGCTAGGCAATTTATGTAATTTATGTATTCCAAACAAGTGACATGTCAGACCTGGAATAAACAGAAGAGTAGACTGCATTATTTTAGGGAAATTGCAAATTTCATTTCTTGATCAAAACCTTGTAGAAACAAAATCTCATCTTCACATCAATATTGCATGGCCACACAACTTGTCATAATATATATCCAAAAAGTTGATAATGATTATTATCCAGAAGGCACTGGAAAGATTTCTGGTATGAGTGAAAAAGATACGTAGGTCCCATGGCAAAATAAAGAAATATCCGATGAATAGCCTATGTACTCCAATTGTATCCTCATAATATTACGAGAAAGCAAGGAGTTCTCTAGCATGTTGTGTAGATCCCCTAAAGTAAACTTATAGGAGGGCATGTATAAGACTGACTCAGAATGGACAGCATTTTTGGAAAAAATACCCTGTGATGAGATCACAGGCCTATTTGAGTGATCTGATACAATTTCAATTTAATTCAAAAATTTTTATTAAGAGAGTACTATGGAAAAAGCACTGTGACTTAAATGGTCCATGTGTGAGGTGACAGAGATCTTAATAAGAATGAAAAAGTTGTAAATAGAGCAAGATGAAATGAATATGGAAATGAATTTGAAGGGAATACGAAGAGTACAAGATAACCCCAGGATCATTTGTAATCATATCTCATGCTTTATCAAGAATTCTCCATAGTGGTCCAATATAAAAGAGATTTCATATTTCAGTTTTTCATCTATTGTCTCTCATTCTTGATAAGTGACCACCCCCTCTTTCTGTTCATTCATATTCTTGATATTATCCTTTAGACATTTTCTTTTAAGGTTTTTTTTTTTTTGCAAGGCAAATGGGGTTAAGTGGCTTGCCCGAGGCCACACAGTTTAGGTAATTATTAAGTGTCTGAGACCGGATTTGAACCCAGGTACTCCTGACTCCAGGGCCAGTGCTTTATCCACTACGCCACCTAGCTGCCCCTAGACATTTTTTGCAATACAATAATTAATGACATTGTGTAGTCATATCTGTTATATATCTTTCCAATGTCCTATGGATTTAGTTACAATTTCAGTTATTTCAAGAATGATATTCTAGGGGTCAGCTAGGTGGTGCAGTGGATAGAGCACTGTATGGTTAATAAATAGGATATAAGATTTTCCATGGTAAAGCCTTATAGTTTAGCTACAGAGAATCACTGATCCCCAATTCATCTCCGAGGTATTAAGAGAAAACAGGCTCCTTCCCGATCAGGACTGAAGGCCATAACCCTGGGACTCCCCAGCCTCTGTTGATTCAGATGTGGAAGCTCCCCTGATTGGTGATGTTTTCTCTCAATATCTATATTTATGTAGACTTTGCTCTTCTTTTTATTATATTGGGACTTATTGGTTACTTTTGCTGTAAAACTGATTTATTTCTACCTGTTTTATAATCATTTTATTAAATATACTTTTTAGTTTTGTTGGTGTGAACATGTCATTTTATAGGAGCAAATCGAAACCAAAACTCCTTAATCAAACAAGCACTGGTCCTGAAGTCAGGAGGACCTGACTTCAAATTTGAGGTCTCACTTAATAATTACCTAGCTGAGTGACCTCAGGCAAGTCACTTAACCCCATTGCCTAGCAAAAACAAACAAACAAAAAAGCATAATATACTCTTAGTAAGATATATAGCAAGGGAAACAGAGGTGTTAAAGAGATGGACTTTTACAAACATTAGCACTGAATGATTTCCCAAACAAAAGCACTTTCTATCTCACCCTTCAACTCAAGTCCATTCTCAACTGATTCTTCATCTGCAAAAAAGCAAGCAACCAACACTTGTTAAAGATACCTGTTGCTTGATTGTATTTGGTAAATTTGCTATTCTTTCCTTTTTATTATATGAACAATGAGTTTTTTGTCCATTAATGTTTTTTTAGTGTGAATGGCTGGATCATTCTCCATTGCATTTCCATGGGTTTACTATAAAGATTCTTTTGTGTGTTCTGGGGGCTTGATTTAATGAATACAATTTCATTGCAAATAGTAACATTTTGAAAACAATAGTCAACAAATTTTGCATGAGGCTGAGAAATAACTTTAGTGAAGATAATATTGATCTTCTTTAGCACCTTATTTGATGCCAATGCTCAGATTATATAAATTCATCTCTTTTGTCATGTCCACCGTGGATATATTTTCTATAATTCTAAGTCACCTGACACACCTTGAGAATAGTTTTCAAGGCTGCATTTCAATCTCCTAAATTAAATGCTTTTTTTTAGGTGTTTTTTTTTTTTTTTGCAAGGCAGATGGAAGTTAAGTGGCTTGCCCAACGCCACACAGCTAGGCAATTATTAAGTGTCTGAGACCGGATTGAACCCAGGTGCTCCTGACTCCAGGGCTGGTGCTTTATCTACTGCGCCACCTAGCCACCCCTAAATGCATCTTTAAAATTAACTAGAAGTTTATACTTCCCAGTCAGTCATGTGTCCCTAACGATGTGTTCTAAGAATGTGACCTAACAATGTTTTCTCTTATGCTTCTGTTGAAAATACCCATAAAATTTTTATTGATTTAATGTAGTCTGGTAGTTGCCAGTATTTCCAATTTTTTTGTTGTTGATGACAGGACATTTGTGACAGTTTCCATTAAAAAAAATAATCTCCTTAAGATGAAGATTGAAAATTAATACTTGGTTCTTTTAAATGTAAATTTAAAATCTGCCATAGAATTTTCTCATGTGTACTTTTTGCTTTGAGGAAATAGAAATAAATTATTATTATTTTTATTTTTTAAAGATTTTATTTATTTTGAGTTTTACAATTTTCCCCCTAATTTTACTTCCCTCCCCCACCCCCCACAGAAGACAATTTGCCAGTCTTTACATTGTTTCCATGGTATTCATTGATCCAAATTGAATGTGATGAGAGAGAAATCATATCCTTAAGGAAGAAACATAAAGTATAAGAGATAGCAAGATCAGACAATAAGATGTTTTTTTTCTAAATTAAAAGTAATAGTTCTTGGTCTTTGATCAAAATAATTATTTCTAAATACTGTTTTGATGTTCTGTAGATTTCCCTAACCTCTTGGATCATTTAAATACCAAGAACTGAGACAATTCTCTCTTCTATTTTCTGGCTTGAAAGGAACTGTTGGGAAGAGGGAGTCCTTGTTCCCATGGTCAGGGTTGTTGAGATGGGAGAAGAGAGGGAAAGATGCTTTTTTATCATCCTTAATTGATACTCTGAATGAATTTTCAAAATGTAGAAATATTCATGGCTGTTAATAATCAGCAATCATTTATTAAGTAACTACTATGTTGCTAAGCACTGTGTTAGGTGCTGGGAATAAAAATACAAAGCCATCTCTAGGGGTATGCAAGACAATTTAAATTTTATATGGGGATATAATATGCATATATAAACAATATACAAATTATATAAAATATCTACTAGGAACTTTTTTGGGGGGGGCGGATGTTCTGTTGGTCGATTGTTATTCAGTTGTATCCGACTCTCTGTGATCCCATTTGGGGTTTTCTTGGCAGAGTTACTGGTGTGGTTTGCCATTTCCTTCTCTGGCTCATTTTATAGATGGAGAACTGAAGCAAATGGAGTGAAGTGACTTCCTTTGGGTCACAGAGCTAGTAAATCTGTGGGGGTCAAGTTTGATCTCAGGAAGGAGTCATCTTCCTGACTCCAGGCACAGCACTCAATCCACTTCACCACTTAGCTGCTCACCAATCCTTCCATTAGTATAGTACTCTTGAGCTAAAGGCTGACCAGGAAACATGACTGACTACTGGATTGTTTTATGGGAAAATTAAATCGGGCATCTAAACAGTCAATTTAGAGATGAACATTTAGAACACAATCTAATTTTAAGTTATGTCTTTTGTGAATATAAATCTTGACTTCACAATTAAATACCAAGCTTTAGAGGCAGTAGGAAGCACAGTGGAGAGAATGCTGGGCCTAGAGGCAAGAAGACCTGAGCTCAAGGTTCAATTTTAGAAATTTATGAGCTGAATGATCCCAGGCAAGACATTTAACCTCAGTTTGCCTTAATGGTAAGATGGGGCTAATAATAGTACTTATACTATAGGGTGTGAAGCTCAAATGTGATTAATATTTATAAAAAACATTTAATGTAGCACCTGGCACTGCATAAATATTTATTACCTTCCTAAAGTGCAATGATAATACAATGTATTTTTTAAAACACCGTTTAAATTTTATTGATGTATTTTGTTTTTTCATCATCAAAATTTCTTTTATCCCTCTCCCTTCTCTTTTCAGGGAATCACCAAACATAATGATATTTTTCTTTCCTTCTCGAAGAAGACCATGACATCAGGGAGGTGGTGTCATGATAAGCACTTGAATTGGATTTGAGTGAGGGGAGTTATGCTAAGTCACCAGCCTCACTTTCTCCTCCAGAGTCATCTTGGGGAAAATGGTCAGCTATAAATCTGGACAACTGGAGAAGGCACTGGATGTGAGGCAATCAGGGTTAAGTGACTTGCTTAGGGTCACAGTTAGTTAGCTTCAAGCATCTGAGGCCAAATTTGAAATCTTGTCCTTCTGGACATAATATTTTTTAAAAATTAAAAAGAGGGGCGGCTAGGTGGCACAATGGATAGAGCACTGGCCCTGGAGTCAGGAGGACCTGAGTTCAAATCTGACCTCAGACACTTAATAATTATATAGCTGTGTGGCCTTGGGCAAGCCACTTAACCCTGTTTGCCTTGCAAAAACGTTAAAAAAAATTAAAAAGAGAAAAAAATCAGCAAAATCAATCAATAACGAGAAAAAGTCTGAAAATATACAATGTAACCCCCCCAAGGACCTCCCATTTTTGCAAAGTGGTGGTGTAGGGGAATGTCTTCTCATATCTCTTTGTATTTAGCAACATTCATTTTGTTGTTCTTTTCATTTATACTGTTATAGTCGCAGTGTATTTTTCTTCCTCTGCATCAGAGGAAGAAAGTTTCTCTGTATCATTGTATTAATACTTTATTACATTCCATAACCCTATTATATTCTATAACATTTATGTACCACAATTTGTGTAACTCTTTCCCAATTGATGGGCATGTACTTTGTCACATATTTCTTTTGTGTCTCTTAGAATACCCACCCACAGTGTTTTTAGATTAACAGAATGTCAGGGCTACAGAGGATTCTTGGGGATGCTGTACTCCACAACCCTTATTTTTTAGAAGAGGAAAAATGAAGCTTAGAGTAATAGTGATATGCTAAATCTGGGCTTATATATATTTTACAGAAGCATAGTAAAAATGTATTAACTTGAGAATATTCTCTCATTATTATTTGATGATTTGTAAGATCTAAATTTATGAATCTTTATAGTTCTAAAAAGTCTATGACTTTAGTTGCTAGGCTTCAGTGAATGCTGCACTACCTCCAAACCTCAGCTCACATTTATTCACTTGCATACCTGGAGTTACCTACATGTATTAATTCAGTTACATAAATAAAAATTTTCAGATTTAGAATGGACCAAAAAGGTTAAACGAAATGCCAAGGTTCATCGAGCAAATTATTATTAGAAGTAGTTTTCCCCAAATACTAGGTGAGTGCCATTTTGTCTGCATCCCTGATCATTACTATAAATCAAAGGCAGGAGAAGGTAAAGCAAAAAGGTATGGATGGATGAAGTAGAGTTGATATAATAATAGCTCATCTATATATATATATATATATATATATATATATATATATATAGAGAGAGAGAGAGAGAGAGAGAGAGAGAGAGAGAGAGAGTGCTTTCTGGTTCACAAAGGTATTTTTATATGAACTCTGTGAAATAGATAATGCTACTTCTAGAGAAAGAACTTAAAACATTCATTTAACTATTGATGATTAGTCATGAGTCTTTTCCTTCACTACCAAATTTACCTCGTCCTTAATTATGTCACCTTATTTTCTAAGTCCAAATTCCAATCTACCATGCCCTTTGAACTGTCCATTCTGTTATTTTGCCCTTCAAATTAAACTAATGCTATTCTCCTAGAAATTACTTTGCATATTTTTTTTGCATTTAAATTTTCATTTACATGTTATATTTACTTCCAATGGAATATAAGTTCCTGGAGCAGTTTCATTTTTGTCTTTGTATTCCCAGTGCATACACTGTACTAGTTTACTTGTTTGGTTGTTTTTCAGTCATATCTGACTCTTCATGACCCCCATTTGGGTTTTTCTTATCAGGAAATCATTGATCCCTAAGCCATTTCCACTTCTAGCTCATTTTACAGATGAGGAAACTGAGGCAAAAAAGGTGAAGTGACCTGCCCAGGGTAACATAGCTAGGAAGCATGGATTTGAACTCAGCAAGATGGGTGCTCTTGACTCCAAGCCTGGTACTTAACCACAGCCACCTGGCATTATAGTAGGCACTTAATACCTATTGAGTTGAAATGTTGATATTATCTTGTATGCTCTGTGGAATTCTTCAAATAAAAAAAATTAACCATCAAGATTTGAATAGTTGCTTTAAAAAATTTCATTTTTTGAAATTCTAAATTTACCAAATAATGAACATTTTTATGGGGAACACTGAACAGTTATTCTCCAACAGATAAAAACTCGAAGTATTTGGAAAGTTGTCAAAAACCCTACAAAAGAAATGTATCAGTAAATTCTTTCTACAGTAGTGAAAGTGGAGAATGGGCTTTGGGGTGGGGTTTAAGGGGATTCATATGAGTTTGTTTTGGGTGAGGAAATCACCAGATTCTCTGACTCAGGAGGATAAGAAAAGGATTAAATTTTAATTCATAGGTTGTTGTAAAACTTCCTAGGTTACTTCTTTTTATTCTTTTAGGTTTTTGCAAGGCAGATGGGGTTAAGTGGCTTGCCCAAGGCCACATGGCTAAGTAATTATTAAGTGTCTAAGATTGGATTTGAACCCAGGTACTCCTGACTCCAGGGCTGTTGCTTTATCCACTGTGCCACCTACTTTTTTAACAAAACAAACTGAATTTTTAAGAAGACAGTAAATTTTTTTTTAGATTTTTTTCAAGGCAATGGGGTGAAGTGGCTTGCCCAAGGCCACACGGCTAGATATTCATTAAGTGTCTGAAGTCGGATTTGAACCCAGGTTCTCCTGACTCCAAGGCCGGGTGCTGTACTCACTGTGCCACCTAGTTGCTCCCAAGATAGTAACTTTAAGTAAAGAACAGACAATACAAGAGGGGCTGGAGAGAACAGCAAATACAATCAAGTAAGGGAAAAAAAAGGGGAAAAGGGAACACCCGTGAAACAGTGATTGGGCTTAGATTAACAGGGACCCAGCTGCATGGAACTGGGTTCAATGGATCCAGCACGAAGAAGAGGGTGGGAGAGTTTGAGGGATCAAGTTCCCTCAAGGGGAGCCACCAGGGTATTTAGCAGCAAGGAAGGCTAATGGGGGCAGGAGAGTTTGCTGTGTGAGCAGAAGCAAAGGGGAAAAAAAAAGACTAAAGTGAAGGCAGGAAATGTCTGCTCCCGGAGCAAAGGAGAACAACCTAAACAGCCGTGAGGGGCAGAGCAGTGAGCAGAGGTCCAGGACGGAGAGGAGAGGAGCCAGGCGGGGAATGTTGCTCCAAAGCGGGACAAGCCATCAGGGTAGCAACAGCAAGGGAATGTCCTAGGAGTCGGGAATCTGGGCTCAGGCCCCGGGGAGTGAGCTTCAGGCGAGACAAGTACCTGAGGAGTGAGCGGAGCTTTTGGAGGGCTACAAGGATGAAGTGATTTTGGGGTCTAGGTTGATGCGGCAGTAAGTCAGGACGCGGGATAAGTGATAGCAGATGTTAGGTCTAAGTCTCCGGCCCTTCAGGCTAGGACAGGGATCCTTTTTTTTTTTTTAATTGATTGGGGGGGGCAGGGATTTATTATGGTGTTTTGGCCAGGAAGGGGCAAGGCATTTTACTAAAATTTCACTCAACTCAACGTATAGTTTGGACAACGGGAGGGAGGGTCAGGTTTGTTTTTGGTTTTAGTTGCTAGGCAGTGGGGATAAGTGGCTTGCCCAAGGCCACAGCGGCCCGAAGGTCAGTAGTCGCCTAAGTGCCAGGTAGCGGCTTCTCCCAGGCCCTTTTGGGGCCAAATTGAACATCAACCTAGGAAACATGAGACCCCGGAAGGGCTTCCGGCTTGGGCCTCGGGAGGCTCCTCTCGCCCCCACGCACTCCTTTGCGCCTCGGCGGCGCTTTCGGACGATTCGGGGCGGGAAAGCGGCTGCCCCGAGGACCCCCCGCCCCGTGCCCCTCGGCCGGACCCCGGGCCCGGGAGCCCCCAGGCGCGGCCCGCCCGGGAGCGCCCAGGCGCGGCCCGGGCCAGCTCGGCGGGGAGCCGCAGGCCGCGAGCTTCCGGTCCCGGGGCGCCGGAAACAGCAGCCGCGCGGGCCGGGCCGGGCCGTGCGGGTGACGTCAGCGCGCCGCGCCGCCGCGCGCCGCCATGACGCCGGGCGCCGGCCACAGCCGTCTGCCTGCTGGGCCCCGCGCTGGAGGGCCGCCCCCCGCCCGCCGCGGCCCGCAGCGGGGACATGAGGAAGAGGCGGCGGCGGCAGCCACACGGAGGCTGGGCCGCCCGGCGGCGGGTGTAGCCCCGGGCCGGGAGCGGCACCTCCGAGCCCCCTTTGTGCAGTCGGTGGCGCGGGCCGCGGCGGGGCCGGCCACGGCGCCTCCCCTCGCCCGCCACCATGTTCCGCAGGGCGCGACTCAGCGTCAAGCCCAACGTGAGGCCCGGGGCCGGCGGCCGAGGCCCGGCGGCCGAGCCCCCGCGCGGCCAGGCGGCTCCGCCGGAGCCCGCGCCGCCCGCGCCGCCGCCGCCGCCGCCGCCCGTGCCCGAAGCTGCCGAGACCCCGCCGGGGCCCCCGCGGGACGAGGCGGCGGAGCGCGGGTAAGACACGGCGCGGCCGCGCGTGGGGAGGGAGGCCCCGCGCGCCCGCGGCGTTACCGGGCGCCGCCCGCGGCCGCTGCTGCCTCGGCCCCGGGGAGCCGGGGAGGGGTGCCGCCGGCCCGGGCCAAGCCGCTCCAGCTTGAGCGTTCGGGGGGCACAGCCGAGCACACTGGCAGCAGTTGGCACGGCCTGCCCGCCAGGCGGGAGACTTCAGCTGGCCCTTGAGGGAACCAGCAGGCATTGAGAAGCAGAGGATTTCAGACCGGGAGCGGGCGGGCATGTGTACCATCTCGTGGAAGGAACTTCGGTTACCCCCAGCCTTTGGGGATTCACTTATCTCTTTATCTAGTTTTTATTTTATTTTATTTTATTTTAGGTTTTTGCAAGGCAAATGGGGTTAAGCGGCTTGCCCAAGGCCACACAGCTAGGCATCTTTATCTAGTTCTAACCTTCAACACCACACACCCTTCCAGCTGCTTCTTGGACATCTCCCATGGAAGTTCCTGGGAAAATCAAGATGTCCAGAGCTGATGTCACCTCATTCCCCAAAGCCTCCATTCTTCCTAATTTGTCTATTACTATTGAGAGTACCACCTCGATTTATAATCTGTATAATAATTTACAATCTCAACTATTGACTCTCACTTTCTCCCTTATCCTCTCATCCAGCCTGTTGCTGAATACTGTGGATTTTACCTTCATTATCTGCTTCTCTGCCACTTACTCTGTTTCCTTGGGGTGGGCTCTCACTATCTCACACCTGGACAATTGCAATAGCTTCTGCCTAGTCATTCCTCAGTCCACATTTCCTCCACTTAGCTGCCAGATTAATATTCTAAAGCAGGAGTCAGACCATGACACCCTCTCCTTCCTCTCATTCCAGTGCCTTTATATTAACTCCACAATCCAACATAAAATACTTTCTCTGACTTTTAAAGCCCTTTGTAACCTGGCCCCCATCCTTCTTTTTTCACTTTTCTGAAACCTTACTTCCCTCCTTGTACTCTTTTTTTTTGTTATTCCTAGCATACCCATCTCTGTCTAGAATGTACTCTCTTCTTATTCTACCTCCTGATTTCCTTCAGGTTTCAATCTCACCTGTGCCACAAGTATAGCTTGTTTGTATATAGTTGTTTTCATGTTGTCTCATCAGACTGAGCACTTTAAGAGCAGAGACTGATTTGTTTGTCTTTGCATTCTCAGCTCTTAAAAGAGTGCCTAGTGAATTGTAGGCACATAAGAAGTACTTGTTGACTTGAGAAACAATAAGGCCAATATCAGAGGAATGCTTTAAGGGAGAGTAAGGTATCAGAAGACTGGAAAAGATAGGATGGGGCTAGCTTTTGAGGGGCTTTGTCAGCTAAACCTAGACCTTTAAATTTTATCTTAATAGGGAACCACAATTAATTGACTTGATCATTGATGTGGACAGACTTATGTTTTAAGAAGATTGCTTTAACAGCTAACTAGTGTGTATATATAGAAGTGGGAAGAAACTTGAGAAAGTGGGGAGAAATACCAGCCAGCTGACTATTGTACAGTAGTGTAGGTGTGGGTGGTGATATGGGGGGGCACTATATAGAAAAGAAACAACAAAGATAGAAATAACAGGACTTGATATATGATTGGATATAGGGGAGTGAAGAAAATGAGGTGTCAAGGTTGGACACCTAGGGAGCCCAAGTGACTTAGACAATATCTTCCACAAGAATAGTGAGATTAGGAAGAGGGGAATGTTTTGAGGTAAAGATAATGTTAAATTTTGAACATCATGAATTTAAGATATCCATTTTAAGGTATCCGGTTGGATATGCTATGCACAATTAGAGACCAGGGAGAGGTTAGGGCTGGACAAATAGATTAGAGAGTCACCTGCATAGAGATAAATTGAAACCAAGTGAAATTGTACAGAGGGAGAATAAGACCCAGGAAAGAGACTTGGGAGACCCAAAGTAAGGAGATAGAAGAATGATAGTCAGATAGGGAAGAAGAGAATCCATAGAGTAGTGTTATGAAAACCTAGAGAGAAGAAAGTCTCAAGGAAAAGAGCATGATCAGCAATGTTAAAGTCTGCAGAAGGATGACAATGGAGAAAAGACCTTTAGAATTGAGTATTAAGAGATCATTAGTAACTTCTGAGAAAACAGTTTCTTTTCACTGATGAGGTTGGAAGCTAGAGTACAAAGAGGAAAAGAATAAGAGGAAAGGAAATAGAACAGTCTATGGCCTGCTCAAAGAGTTTAGACACAAAAGGAAGGAGAGATAAAATGATAAGTAGCAAAAATGCATGGATAGATCAAATTTTTTTTTGTTTGTTTTCTGAAGTAGATCAGCAGTCCAGAGAGAACAACTGAGATTGGATTGGAGAGAAGTAGGCCTGATAGAAGGGCGTTCTGCTTGAGAAAATAGGATGGCATGGGTTTATTTGAGCACAGAGTTTGCTCAGGAGAAGGACCACCTCTTCTGTGAAACAGGGAAGAGAAGAATGAGTTAGTGGCAGAAAGTGTCTCAATGATGTAAGATGAGGAATAGGGAGAAGAGGAAGTTCTCAGTAAATAGCCTCCAATTGCTTTTTTTTAAGGTTTTTTTTTTCAAGGCAAATGGGGTTAAGTGGCTTGCCCAAGGCCACACAGCTAGGTAATTATTAAGTGTCTGAGGCTGAATTTGAACTCAGGTACTCCTGACTCCAGGGCCGGGGCTCTAGCCACTGTACCACCTAGCCGCCCCTGAGGATAAATTTAAAAATTTGATACATCTGCTGTAGTGAGTGGGTTAATGAATCAGTCAGGGAAGTGTAATAGCATTCCCTCACTGCTTTGGGGGCTTAGTTGACATTATGTAACATAAATTTGAGGCGAGCTTATTCAAGAGTTTCATGAGAGGTATAAGCATTTTACGAATATTATCTCATTTGTTACGAGTGTCAAGATCAGGAAGGAAGAAAATAATTTCCAGTGCAGTAGTAATAAACTTGGAAAGAACTGAGGATCCAAGGCTTTGGCAGTTACAGAGCAGGGAGAAGTGGAGTATTACAGATTATGATCAGATATAAGAATTTCAGAGTTCGTGACCTTAGATGTGGAACACTTTTGGGTGATGGCAAGATGGATAGTTATGAGGTAGAGGAGTAGCTCATCATAAATGAGTATTTTGAGGAATTCGAAGAGAGTAAAATAAGTATGTTGAAGACTTCTGGTATGAGAGCAAGAGTTAGAAAGAACAGAGAAAGACTGAGGTATAGATTCAACTAATTGAGGAAGGGAGGATGAATGCCCTGGAGATCTGTAGACCACAGAGATAGCATCATTGAGGAAGGAATAGGATGTTTTGCTGGAGTGAGGGTCCAGTTAAAAATAGTGTAAATTTGGGATGGACACCTCATTTATTTATTCACTCATTTATTTATTTAGTTTCCAATTATATGCAAACATAATTTTCAATATTCATCCTTTTGCAAATTTTTGTGTTCCACATTTTTCTACTACCCTTCCTTCCCCCCCCCCCATGGCAACAAACAATCTGATATAGGTTGTATATATACAATCACATTTAACATTTTTCTGTAGTCATGTTGTAAAAGAAAAATTAGAACTAATGGAAAAAAATTATGAAAGAAGTTTTAAAAAGTGCTCATAGTATACTTTGTATTCAGAATCTATAGGGTTTTTTCTTTTTTTTTTCCTTTTTTTAATCAAAGATTTTATTTATTTTGAATTCTACAATTTTTCCCCCCAATTCCACCTCCCTCCCCCCACCCCACCCCCCTAGGTTTTTTCCCCTTTGGATGTGAAAGGCATTTTCCTGAACAGATCTCTCAGGATTGTCCTTGATCACTGAACTGCTGAAAGGACTTGCATCCATCATAATTTATCATCTCCCAATGTTGCTGTTACTGTTTACAATGGACAACTTTTTAAATTTCTCCATGTCCTGTCTGTAAGAGCAAAAGAGTCAGTCTTTGGGAGCAGTCCAAGATTAGGACTTAAAATATATAGTAGGGATAGAACAGAGGACAAAGGATTTAAATGTAGAAGATATTGTAAAGTTGAACTGTCTCACCAAGGATTTGAGAAAGGGAAAGGAGGAAACAGATGATGGTCTAGGAAAGAACTGGAAGGTCAAAGGAATGGAGATCTTGCAAGTATCATGGTCTTAGTATAGATGGAACAATAAAAGATTATAATTTGACAAAATAATTTTAGAATTCATTAACAAGGAAAACACTTTGAGGTGATTAAGCTTAAGGGTTTGACTTGTTATCTGTAGTTGGGGTGGAATGGAGTAGGTCAGGTGAGTTAAATTAATTGAGGAACTGATAAGTTAGGGTATTTGAGAGAGTATTAGTATTGAATTACTTTAAAATGAAGAGAAATAGGAAAGAAAGACTGAATTAGTCATTGAGAAAGGGAAGAGACTGTTCTGGGCAATAGATAATAGCCACAAGAATTTGTATTGGGGGAATAATTCTGGATGGCATGAACTTCAGATGAAGAGATGATGTTTGATGAAGGATAGTAGAGGAAGTGGTAATGTGGAAAAGAGTAGTCTTCCATTCCAATTAGCTAGTTGGGAAGGATTTGTAAAAAAAGTAGCCAGTATTATGGGAAAGAGTGATAAATTTGGTGGTATTAAGAAGAGGGATTCATGTCTCAGTGAGGGCTAGAGACTAGGAGGAATAACAAAGAAAGAGATTTAAGATGAAAAGAAGTTTGGCCATCAGGAATCAAGTCTTAAGAGCAGTGGTTTCAAACTCAAATAGAAAGAGATTTCCTTCCCCCCCCCCCTTTACCTTCCCCCCCACACATATATATTGACTTAGAAAACTACAAGTTAATATTATGCTTGTATTGCATTTTTATTTTATCGAGCATTTCCCAGTTATATTTTCATGTGGTTTGGCCCTCTGTGTAGGTCAGTCTGACACTTCTGTTCTAGAGGACATGGGAAAAGGCCTGGTCTGGTGCAGTAGGGAGGGGATCTTGTTGTAACCAGTGTTTCTAGTGTACTTGAAGGTTTGCAGGTGCTTTACACTTGTTCTCTATTTTGAGCTTCCTTTGAAGGAGATACTGTTATCTCATCTTACAAGTTAAGTGATGTGTTCAGCCAGTAGATGACTCCAAGCCTCAGTGAGGGTAGAGACAGAAAAGTAAAGCACAAACAATATTTATGATACTCTAAGGGGCCTTAAGAATTCTTTATAGGAGAAACTGAAAATAATTTTATTTATAGCTAGGATGAAATAATTCTTTCTATAATTTGTTGTTTGATCCACTCAGTTTTTAAAATGAGGTTATTTAGTTTCCAATTGGTTTTGGGTCTGTATCTCCCTGGTCCAGTATTGCATATGATTTTTATTGCATTATGATCTGAGAAAGATATATTCACTATTTCTGCCTTTCTGCGTTGATCATTAGGTTTTTATCCCCTAGTACATGGTCAGTTTTTAATAAAATATTTCTAAAAACAACAAAAAAACCCCGAAAACTCTTGGAGACATCCTTCCTTTTACTCAAATCCCTGTCATACTTTCAAGGAAAAAACTCTAGGTTCTATAAAATGAATTCTAAGAATAGGCAAGATTCTTTGATGAACAGGATCAAACTCAGGTATTCCTGAACCCTTAGCAAAGCTGGTACAACTTCCACCTGCTCTATTCCCATCTACTAATGAAGCCAAACCACTTAGCTCCAGAATGAAGGAATCCTGGTGGCAAGCTTCACATTCATCATACCCTCCCATGCAGTTAGTAGCTCTCAGAAACTCTTTCATGATAGCTGTTACTGGCTTAGAGAAACTTAACCTTCAGCCTCCCTCATAACCTTAGCTGGACTCTCACTTTGGCAAGGCAAATTTTTCTATATCTTTGTCATTCTAATTCTTTTCTTTCTCTTCAAACTTTCCATGTCTTTCCCTCCATCAATCTCCTGGATGAGAACCTTACCTTGTATTTTATTGGAAATATTGTGACTATTCACTCAGAATTCCCTCTTCTCCCTTATCCTCATCTCACATGACTCAGATTCTCTCAGCTACTATTTCCTCCTTCACTGCTGTCTCACATGGAAAGATAACTCTTCTCTTTGCTTTCTACATGCTGTGCATCAATCCTATTCTAATCTGTCTTCTATTGTCATCTCTTTTTTTTCCTTTTTTTTCTGTTGTCATCTCTATCCCACCCTGTCACTGACTTCCCCGACCTTCCGCAAACCTCAGCAAAAGTCCCATCTTCACAAAACCTTTGCTGAACACCCTTACATCAGAGGTTCTCTCCAATTTCTCTTGTGTCTATCTTGTTTATATGTAATTGTTTGCATGTTGTCTCACCTATTAGTATGTGAACTTCTTGAGAAAAGCAATTGGTTTTTACCATTCTTTGTATCTTCAGTGCTTAACAGGAATGCCTGGTATATAAAAAGTATTTAACGAATGCTTGTTGTGTTGACCTTTGCTGCATTTGACATTGACTTGTTCAGGATGTTTTGCTTTCTCCAGATTTTCATAGCACAACTTCTCTCCTAGTTTTCTACCTTTCTATTCAGTTGCTTTGATCAATCAAATAGCCTTTGCTGGTTCTTCATCATGCACAACTATTAACTATGGGTTCCTCCAGTCTGGGCTCTGCCCTGGGTCCTTTTGTATTCTCTACTATTTGGCTTGGTGATTTCATGAATCTCATCAGTTTCCTTATGAGTTCTATACAGATGATTCTCTGGTCTCTATTTCTAACCCTAATCTCTTTTTTTGAACTAATGGCATCTGATTGAATAAGATTATACCACGTTTGTCTTAATAATTGTTTTAACTGCAAGGAATTTTAAAAATAAGAAAATAAATGCCCCGTAGTAAATATTTTAACTTAATAATGACACTTTTGTTGGTATTTCTACAGTGATGAAACGCTCATTGGGAATGATACTGGACAATCCAGTAAATCTTCATCAACTGCTTTACAAAGAAGAAAGCGAGTATCATCTGTGCCTAGTCTCACTAAATCTAGTGCCCTTGCTCCACCAGTTCCCCAGTCCTTGTGCACTGCTCAACAGGAAGCATCCCAATCAAGTCCCCTTCCAGGAAAAGAGAAACAGCCATGCTCAGACCGTTATAGGATACTTAAAGCTCAAAAGCTGAGAGAAATGCTAAGAGAGGAAATGACAAAACGAAGGGTAAGGACCTCCATTAAGAATGGGATAGGGAAAAAGAATGGCATTTTGATTCTAGAATTCTACTGGAGTTCTGTTCAAGTAACTGTAGACTATATCCTAGGAATTGTTAACCTGGAAAAAATTCCATGGGGTCCTGTATCTCTTGCAAGTAATTGGTATAATATCTTGATTCTTTTGGGAACATCTGTAATGAAAGACAATTAGGCTTGTAATATGAATTCCATTTCTTTTTATAGAAGACTTTTTTTCTTTTAAAAATGCCTTACCAGTTTTTTTAAACTACATTGTCATGTCTTAGTACTGATTGATAGAGAACCTTCCCTTGCAACAAAGTTGTACAGCTAAGCCAGACAAATTTATTCATTGATACTTTCTAAATGAATATACCTTGATTTGATAATATACAATCCATTGAGAGGATTTATTACACTGATTTGAATTATTAATATTAGTATTCGATATTATCATGGCTGTTATGTTTATTGTTCTTTTGGTTCTGCTCACTTCATTATGTATCATTTCAAACAACTTACCAATTTTCTTAGAATTCCTCAGTTTTATAATTTCTTATGACAAAATATTTCATTAAATTTTTATATAGTACAATTCAGTCATTTTTCTAATAAACATGAATCTGCATTGTTTCCAGGTTTTATTTTATTTTTTTGCTACCATAAAAAATACTGCTATACATATTTTGGTGTATATAGGTTCTTTCTATCTGTCTTTAACCTGCTTGGCTTATATCAGAACCTTGTTGCTATTTCAAAGGGTATAAGCTACTTAATCACTTTTCTATCATAGTTCCAAATTGATTTCTATGATGATTGGAACAATGTACAATTTTTAATTAAACTTAGTATAATTTAATTTAATATTTTTTTGTATTCTCATATGTAATAGACCGAATGAATAATATTTTCAAATAAAGATCTCCAAGTGATACAAGTTTTTACAGCAAAGAAAGAAAAATGAGAGAATAGAATTGTGTGGCCCCTCCTGAGAAAAGTAAAACACTCAATTTAGGCTAAAAACTCTGCAAAGTGTATTCATGAAATGCTTTTTTTCCTTACTTTTGGAATATTATCTGTCAAAAACCAAAATTAGCATTTATTTGCAAAGGGCAAATATTGGATACTTTCTTAATAAAGATAGGTAAAGATTCATGTTTTCCCCAGTATTATTCAATATGGTTCTAGAAATAGTAGCAATAGCAATAAGATACGAGAAAGAATAAAGACATAAAAATAAAGAGAAGACAAAACTATCATTCTTTGCTGTTTTTATAATAATTCATTCACGAAGAAAATTTTATGGAATCAGAAAACAAATGAATTGAGAAAAATAATGCTTCATTAAATTAGATGGCAGCAAAATAAAGCTGCATCAACTGGCAGCATTTTTATGTGCTAATATAAAATCTAGGAGTCAATATTAGGAAGGAATATTCCATTCAAAGAAAAATGCAAACTGCTTCAGAATCTACTAAAGCATCTTCAATATTTATGTAGATGTAATTATAAAATATAACTTAAATAAAGAACAACTAAAATAATTAGAGAAAAATGATGTTCCTAACTGGGCTAAATATAATAATAATAATAATAATAATAATAATAATAATAATAATAATAATAATAATGACTGTGCTACCAAAGTTAACATAGAATTAATTTAATAAAATGTTTTCCCATTCAAAGTACTAAGTGGACACATTATATAGAGTTAGATATAAAATTCATTTGTAGGCACAAAAGATTTAACATAGCTACAGGAATAATGGAAAGTGATGGAAATGAACAAAAAAAAGCACTTTCATATCTCAGACAAAGCAAAAAATCAACAAAACAATTTGGTACTATATAAAAAAAGTAGACCAGTAGAATGGACAGGAAAGAATCAGAAATAATTGAACTCAGAAAACCAGTTTTTGATAAACTTCAAAACATAAATTGAGAAGAACTGCTATAACTGCTATAAAGTAGTCTTTGAAATTCATTTACATCAGCATCTTATATTCCACAGTAAATTAAAAATGGTATAAAAGCTGAATGTTACTGGTTATGACATAAAAATTTAGAAGATAATCAGCCTAAACCTTTCACAGCTACTCCTAAGGGGTGAATTTAGGATTAAATCAGTAATAGAGGCAATTACTAATGATAAAATAGATCATTTTGGTTACATTAAATTTTGCCAGAACAAAATTGATAACAACTAGTATAAGAAAGGAAATGGTTGTCTGGGGAAATCTAAGAAATAGCTCTATACATATACAAACATAAAAGCCATTTCTTATTAGTCAAAGGTATTTGAGCATAGTGTTCTCAAACTAGTAACAATACTATGAAAGAATATGCCAAATCACTAATAAATGAGAGAAAAGCAAACCAAAATTACTTGAAGTTTTCAGGTCACATTCAATAAATTGGCCAAGATGACCAAAAAAAAAAAAACCAGGCTTAGTCAGTTTTAGAGGGGTTGTGGAATGATAGGTACACTAGAAACCCTGAATGTGAAATGGTGGAAACTAAAATGACCTAGCTTTCTTGGAAAGCAGTTTGGAATTAGGCAAAGAAAGTGACTAAAAAGTCCTCTTTTTATAGATTCTACTCCAAGGCACATATGCCTAAAGGAGATTAGAACCAAAGGAAGTCCTTATATGTACATATATATATGTATATGCCAAAATATTGCTAGTCACAATATTTGTCACAGCTATATGAATTTAATGGAATATTACTGTGCTGTAAGAAATTATGACCATGAAGAATTCGGAGAAGAATGGAAAGACTGAACTGCAAAGTCAAGCAAGCAGAGCCAGGAAACCATATACATAATGGCTACATCTTTGTAAATGAAAAGAACATTAAAACACTCAAAACTTAATGCTGTGAAATTATAATGAACAAATTTGATCTCAAAAAAAGAGATGAGATGTCCCTCAGTCCCCTGTTTTGCATGAGGTAGGAGGTCCTATGATTTTAGAGAAATGCACTTCTGACTTTTTTGAAATGTTAATTGGTTTTGTGAGACATCTCTTTCTTTTTTTATTCATTATAAGAATGATTCTGGGAGGAGTATGGGCTAGAGTATATACAGTGGGAAATAAAAGTTACGTGAAACAAGAAGTCCACTTTACCTGATAGAACAAAAGAAATTGAAAAAGCCAAGAACTTTTGTTCCTAAAACTACTAGGAAGAGCAGAATGAGAGAACCTCTACTCTTGTAGGTACTAGATAGAGAAAGGTAACTGCAGGACTCCTCAGTTGAATAGAAAGAAAAATAAGAGGTAACATTGTACTTTATGTTTTCGAAACCAGTTCTTAAAATCAGACATTCAGCCTTTTCAAGGAACAAATCATCTTTGGATCAAAGAGATTTCTGGTTAGAACTCATTGAGGGAAGGGTATGTTTTTTTGACCCTCCCCCCCTTTCCCTTACCCTGCCCTCATTCCATACAACTTGAAAGAACTGAACTTCAGTATACAACTTGATTTCTTTGGAGAATGACTGACCTGACAAATTCCTTAAGTTTGAAGAATTCCATGTTAAATGAGAAACCACATGCTTTGTCACTCAAATTAGATAACCTTAAAATCTGGGGGATTGTATACTTTTGAACATATAGCACAAATCAAAATGTATTTGCTTTACTATAAGCATATGTGTACAAATTAACTCACTTGTCCAGACTGGTCAGAGGTATACTTTAGACCAGCTTTCCATATACTTTTGAATTGTCTTTGTGCTTTCAAAACAGACTTCCCAGCTAGACCAGCTTGTTTTTTTATAGTTAGCATTTATTTAATTTGTTTATTTTAAAGAAAGATTTTATTTTGAATTTTACAATTTTTCCCCTATTTTTGACCAGCCTTTTAATAGTGTGCCTGTTTCTTCACAGTTCTGAAAGCATTGAATTTTATTGCTTTTAATTATCTTTGCTAATTTAAATATGATGTATTTCCAGATTTAATTTAACTTGAGAGGCAGCATGACAAATTAAAAAGACCATTCAATTTAAGTTATCAAGGACCTGGGTTCAAATCTCAATCCTTCAGCTTCCTGCCTTGTGACCCTGGGCAAGTCACTCCCCCCCCTGTCCTCACCTGGAAAGGTGAGGAACTCAATGACCTCTAAGGTCACTTTTACATCTCAATTTATGAGCTATTAATTTTTCTGATTATTAGAGAGTTTGAGCAGTTTCGCAGTTAAACTTATGAAAAATATATGTTAAACAAAAAATTTTCTAGTTCTTTATTTTAGGTGCATTGCTTGTTGCTATGCAAAAATTGTTTATTTTCAATGTTTTGTCTCTAATTTTTAATATATGACTATTTAAAAGATCTCTTTATATTTATGAAAGTACATAATATCCTGCCATCTTCTAAATTATTTAATGGATGTTTTAATATTTAGATTATTGAATCATTTTTGGATTTATTATGTGCTATTTGTGATAAATTGCAGCTTTTATCCCTGTTTCATCTTTTATTCAGTGTCTTGTGTAAAGTAAGGACATTACTATTTGTACTACTTCTCTCACTGAAGGGAAATACTTTGTAAATTGCAGTTTTGTTGTGAGTCATTTGAGTCATGTCTGACTCTTCATGATCTTACTTGGGATTTTCTTAGCAAAGACACTAGAATTTGCCATTTCCTTCTTCAGTTAATTTTGTAAATGCAGAAACCAAGGCAAACAGAATTAAGTAACTTGCTCTGGGTCACACAGTTAGTGTCTGAGGCCAGATTTGAATTCAGTAAGATGAATCTTCCTAACTCTAGGCCTGACACTCTATTCATTGTACCACTTGGCTGCTCAGTGCTGTATAAAAATGAATTGCCATTACCCTAAATTGATTAACTTACAACTTCTTAGAGAAAGTTTCATCTTTTTATATTCATGTTGAAAATGTTTTCCTTAAAATAAAATATGGGATGGGATCTTATTAAGGTAATTTCATTTGAGAAAATGGTAGATAATGTCAGGTTACATTCCATGTTTCAACATGCCTTAGATTTATATGTATAAAATAATACTAAATAATTGTGTGTATGTGTAGAAGCAATGGAAAAACAAATATGCTGGAAATGAAAGCCAAATGCCACCAGACCGTTCTAAAATGACTATGAGAGACCTGATATATTACCTGCCAGACAGCAATCCTATGAAGTAAGTCTAATTACACCTTTTTATATTTATATTGGTTTGGTTTAATGATCTAAGTAAGATTTCTATGTATTTGTTTAAGGTTTTCCCAATTTAAGGACTCAAATTTCTTGTCATCTATTTATAGCATATAAGTTCTTTCTCCTGGGTTGTTATGAAGTGGAAAAAAAAAGTTTTGATAATTAACTTTGGGGGAATGAGGCTTACTAGTGATGCCTAACTTTAAAGGAACAGATTGATAGTAAATCTTAATCTCTTTGAGATTAAAAGTATTTGTCTGATTATTGATTATATTAATTATATTATCATGAGATAACCAGAAGCTTAGTTCTTCTTATCTAAAGGGATTACAGGCAAATCCTTTACTCTGTGACTCACTTTTCTTATCTATAAAATGATCATGTTAATTCTTGAACTATGTGCTTCATGTAATTGTGAGGAAAACACTACATAAATCATAAATTGTCACATAAGTGTGCATTACATTTATGTTTAAGCTTGAATTTGAAATAATGGATACATCTTCAAAACTGACCGTGGAATAATTAAATGTAGTGATACTTCAAAGAATAAATCCTCAGGGAACAAAAGTCTTTTTAACAAAGTTGACCTGAGTTTGAAACTTCATTCTAGTGGGATAGAACTAGAGAAGAGCTGAGAGGAGACCATATTTGGGGGTATCAGAGACCATGCCTTCGGTGGTCAGAAAGGATCAGTCAAACGCAAGGTAATATGCAACCAGCACATGACTGGCTGGCTTTGCATTAATAAAGTTAGGAATCTTTACTAAGAAGGCAAGGAAATCCTAGCCTGCCTTTGCAAGCAGGGAAAGAATGTCAGGAGGGTAAGTTACTAAAAGTCTCCTAGATCAACCTCTACAGATTATTTTCTATCTAATAATGAAGTATCTGAAAAAGCATGTCATTGACATTGACAGGTAGAAGAAATTAAAAGTAATAATCATTCAAATTTGTCTTGTGTTATATATTGTTTAATAGATCTTCTTTGGAACAAGAAGCAAAAACTGAAAAATCTACAACAGTACAAACAAAAGAGTAAGCTTCCATTTATAATTTTCAAAGCTTCTATTACATATACTTTTAAAAATAATTTTAGTCACTTAATTAAGTCAATTAAAATCAAGTATAGTGGGTTGGATTCCATAGAATCATTATCAAATGTAATAATTCATTTGAATTGAAATGGGAAAACCATTTGTATGTTTCTGTTTTTAATTTTGACTTGCAATAAAACTCTTTAGGATTTTTTGGGAATTAAAAGATGGAGTATTGAGCATTAAACAACAATTTTTTGTGTGTGCAGGTTCATAGAGTGCTTTTCATTTGCATTGACTTTTTTCTCTTTATCTTTCCATTGACTTTTGGTAACTAATTCCCAAACAGTTACTCCAAAAGATAGAGCAGCATGCCATAGCACAAGAGATACTGGATTTGTTCACTCTTATACTTCCCTCTGTCCAATGTTTGTGATTTCAACAGTATGAATACTTGTTCCACTTATATAAACCACAGTCTTTCCATAATTTGAAATAGAGCTTTTTTGTTTGTTTGTTTTGGCCAGGTAATGAGGTTAACTGACTTGCCCAAGGTCACAGAGCTAGGTAATTATTGGGTGTCTGAGGTCTCTGAACTCAGGTTCTCCTGATTCCAGAACCGGTGTTCTATCCACTGCACCACCTAGCTGCCCCTTGAAATAGAGCTTTTAAAAATTGATGTGACCTGAGTGATGAGTCTGAACTTTCAAGATAGTTTGATCTTTAGATGATGAAAGTAGTTTGTCACTGGGTCCATGCTTTTCTGCCATGTTCGTGCCTGCTAAAGCTTTTGGTCCACTGTCAATTGATTTTAAAATTCTGAGTCATTGCTATATATAAAACTGATGAAGATTTTAGGACTAAGGTGGGGTCTTTTCATTTAGGCAGGAATAATTGAACTGAACTATTGGGGGCTCTCATTTCTTTTCTTTTTTTTTAAATTTCATTTTAAAGTTTGAACTTGCATATCAACAGTCCCCACACAACAATACCCCAATCAAATTCCATACACAATACAGCACAAAAAGGATTATATATGAAACCATGAATCTCCATCTCATACTGTTTCTTAAAAAGTTATTGCCACACAGTACTTTCAAAAGTGCCTCATTTGTGCTTTCTTCTGAACATTCTTCATGTATATATATATATATATATGCATATATATATATATATATATATAAAATATATATATATTTAGTTTTTGCAAGGCACTGGGGTTAAGTGACTTGCCCAAGGCCACACAGCTAGGTAATTATTCACTGCGCTACCTAGCCACCTATATATATATATATATATATATATATATATATATATATATATATATATATATATAATATATATTATATATATATAATATATATTATATATATATATTTAAAAATGTTTCCTTTGCCCTTTTGTTATTAGCATCTTCATTGCTAATCATTCCTTTCTCTATTTAAAAATATGAAAGGAAGGGGAAAAAACCTCTTAAACAAACACAGGCAAAATGAATATACCAGTGACTGTGTCCAATATTGAATATCATTCTGCATCTTTAGGATATCATATCTCTGTCAAGAGATACGTTTCATCATGAGTTGTACTGACTGGCTGGCTTTGCATTGATAAGAGTTAGGAATCTTTACTAAGATGGCACAGGAATCCCAGCCTTCATGGTTCATCATTGTATTGATCACAGTCTTTCAAAGTTAATTTGCCTTAATATTGTTGTAGTATAAATTGTTTTCTGGTTTTGCTCACTTCACCCTTATCAACTGATTTCTTTGAAATATTTTGTCATATTTTATGGCAATAATTCCACTAATTCATTTAACATAACTTTTTTGATGGTAAGGGTTGTTTTTTGTTTTTTAGGTTTTTTCAAGGCAAATAGGGTTAAGTGGCTTGCCCAAGGCCATACAGCTAGGTGTCTGAGGCCGGATTTGAACTCAGGGACCCCTGACTCCAAGGCCAGTGCTCTATCCACTACACCACCTAGCTGCCCCAACATAACTTCTTAATTGATATTTTGTTTTTCCATTTACATGCTTTTGTAGTTTTTCAGTAATTATCCATTTGCAAATTTATGAGTTACCCATTTTTTTAACATCTTCTCTTCCCTTCTCCCTCCCCTTAGTGGTAGAAGTTATACATATACATTTCTGTTTAACATATTTACATATTAGTCATTTTGTGTAAGAGGAATTAAAAGTAAAGGAAAAGAAATAAAAACCATGGGATAATAAGGAAAAACATAAAAGAAATTTGAAAAAATGAACATAGTATGCATTCAGATTCTGTGATTTTGTTTTTGTTTTTTTCCCCCTCTGGATGTGGATGGCATTGTCTTTAACAGGTCTCCAATGCTTGTCCTTGATTTCTTTTCTTTTTCTTTTCTTTTTTTTTAAAGTTTTTGCAAGGCAATGGGTTAGTGGCTTGCCCAAGGACACACAGCTAGGTAATTATTAAGTGTCTGAGCCGGATTTGAACTCAGGTACTCCTGACTCCAGAGCCGGTGCTCTATCCACTGTGCCACCTAGCCACCCCTTGTTCTTGATTTTTGATCTACTGAGAAAAGATGTATCCATCATAGTTGATATTTAACATAACTTTTTCAGCTATTTCCTAACTGATGGACATCCCCTTTCTAACTCTTTTCCATTACAGAAAGAACTACAGTAAATATTTTTTTACTTATAGGTCTTTTTATTCTTTAGTTGATCATTTTGGGGTACTGTCTAGTAGAAGTGGTATTGCTAATTCCAAAGGTTAGCATAGTTTAGTGACTTTTGGGGCTATGTTGCAAATTGGTTTCCAAATGACTGAACCACTTCACACTTTCACTAATGGTGCATTATGTGTCTTTTTTCCTGAAGCTCAGTCAACAGACTGACCTTTCTTGATATTTTGACACCCTTAGCACCCATCTACCATTTCCCCCCCCCCCCACCTATTTAGAAAATCATCCTTTGTGTTAGGGTAGTTCTAAGTAGTACTTATGTTAAAGCTGATTAGAAAAGTCAAATTGTCTTTTTGCATTGGGAAAACACTTGCCTGCCATGTACTTAGAAATACATTTCACTTTTAATCTTTGTCTAGTTAGTGATGACCTGACCTTGGTAGTTAAACATTTTTATAAGATCTTATTGATCAGCAAATGCTATTTCCACAATTGAATTAAACTTTTTACTTTGGGAATATTTTAGTCAGGAAGAGAAAAATATTCCAGATGCTGAAGGTGATGTTGAAGACATGGAAGAAGAGAGCAACGATGGCCCTTTACTTGTTCCTCGTGTAAAAGTGGCAGAAGATGGGACTATTATTCTGGATGAAGAAAGGTAAAGAAAGAAAAATTTATGTTTTTGGAACAGAGGAGAAATTACACTTTTTAATTCAGATCATCATGGGCTACTGCCACTTAATCTCATTCTGTTTCAGTTTTTTCATCTACATAATGTGTAAGTTTTTTTTTTAGTTTTTATTTTTTAGGTTTTTGCAAGGCACATGAGATTAAGTGGCTTGCCTCACGCCACATAGCTAGGTAGTTATTAAGTGTCTGAGGCCACATTTGAACTCAGGTACTCCTGACTCCAAGGCCAGTGCTCTATCCACTGCGTCACCTAGCTGCCCCTTGGATAGTTAGTTTGTACAAATGTTATTGGTTTGTACAAATGTTATTGGTTTTAACTGAGATATACTTATACACCATTTTGAAAATTTTAACTGTTGCCTTTTCCACATGAAGATAACATTAATTAGTTATCAGATTTTTTTTTCCACTTAGTGTAGTGGTGCTAGATTTATGCTGAGATGTTCACATTCTTTTTGGTCTTGTTATTAGGAAGGTAGCTTTGTGTGATTAATTACTGTAGTCTTGAGGTGTGGTTTATGAATGTTTACTATTTTTGATCTCATACACTTAACCTCATTACTGCTTTGTATCCAGTCAGATGAGATGATTGACATTTCAAGAGATTCACACAAATCTACCTTACCAAGGAATGGGCAAATACATTTTATGATTTTGAATGGAAATTTATTTGATAATCTTAATTTTTTTTTGTACTCTTAAGTTTAACAATAACTCACTGTAATCTTAGCATCTTGAAATTTCCTTTTTTTTTGTTTATGGTGTTAGTTTTCCTCGTTATAGTAAAAAAAGAAAAACAATAAATGAAGTAAAAAATGCACTTTATCACCAAGATTTGAGTGTCTAATACTATGTTCCAGATAGTGGTAGATCCAAGACATACATATATATATATATATATATATATATATATATATATATATGTGCATACACATATACACAATGTATGAAACAGTCTTTACCTTTATGTACTACTAATAAGGCAGACAACTTTGTCATGTATTAGGATATGCATAATAATTATAAAGAGAATAATTAAAAGATAAAAACTGCTATCATTTTCTGCATGGTAATTAAAAAATGTGATCTTAATTTTTGGCATTGTGTTCTTCATATCTTTCGAAATATTTGTGTCTTTCAGTTTAACTGTAGAAGTTTTAAGGACAAAAGGCCCATGTGTTGTTGAAGAAAATGATCCCATTTTTGAAAGAGGTTCCACAACTACATATTCCAGCTTTAGGAAAAATTATTATTCTAAACCGTGGTCAAATAAAGGTAATCATTGACCCATTTTGGTTAATAGTGTCTTATATGAAAACATTTTCAACATGATATCTAACTGTATAATCTATGATTATAAATAACAATGAGAGTAAGGATGTAGAATTTTTTGATGTTCAGTTGGTAAATTTACCTTTGGATTTTGCTTGTGGTTTTATTTATGATGGACTTGTTTAAATTCTAAATGTAAGTTCAACTCCCTAATTTAAATTTCTCCTTGTGATTTAGAACTAATCTGTTTTTCATTTCACTGTTGTTCATTATTGTAGAATGGAATAGTTTAAAATAAGTTAATATATTTCAGATGCTAATCTAGTAATTTTTCTTTGATATATTATTGGAGTCCTAGAAAGTTATATGGTATGAATCACTCTGACTTAAATTAATGTTTTTTTAAATGAAAACAGTCATGAAGGAGAAATATTTCTCTGAAGTAAGTAATCTCATGGCAGATATAAAATTAAGGTTCAGGTTTTTGGTTTTTTGGGGTTTTGGGGCTTTTTTTTGCAAGGCTATGGGGTTAAGTGGCTTGCCCAAGGCCACACAGGTAATTATTAAGTTTCTGAGTCTGGATTTGAACTCAGATACTCCTGATTCTAGGGGCCGGTGCTCTATCCACTGCACCACCTAGCCGCCCCTTGTTTTAGTTTTAGTTTTTAAGCAAAATATAATAGTTACATTTTTGGAGTTATTTTGCTGGACTTTCTAAATTACTGGGGTTTCTACTAATAAAATCTTATTTAATTCTATACTTGGCAACCTATTTCCTTTTTGCCTTTTGCTCACAATGACTTCCTCTTTTTGGTTATTTATTTAAATTCAACTTTATTTTGTTTTCAGGTCAACATTCTCTTTGAGCTTTCCCCCATTTGCAAAGCAAAGAATGCTGTGTTTCATTTATTTATTCTTAAATACATTTTTTCAACTTGGTCTGTTGTTTTCACCCATGAAAATGCATCTTTGATTTTATTGTGAAAAAAAGTAAAAATTTCAACCAATTTTGCTAGAAGGAGAGAGAGAGAGAGAGAGAGAGAGAGTTTTATAAATATGCTGATAGATTAACTTATTATATTAACCAGTTATTATAATTCAGGCAGTATGCCTCACTTGATATCAATTCAGGACTCCTTAGTTTTTATAGTCATTGTTTCTTATAGTGCAGTAATATATTCCTATACCATAGTTTGATAGTCATTTCTCTGTTGCCCCCATGATCATCACTTGCTTTGTTTCCATTTCTTTGCTGTTGACAAAAAGTACTGTTGTAAAAAATTTTTTTCAAAGATGAGGTTTTTCCAGTTTTGTGTTGTTGTATTTTATTGTAAGGTCACGCAGCTAGGTAATTATTAAGTGTCTGAGGTCACATTTGAACTCAGGTTCCACTGTTTACAGGGTCCTTGCTCTATTCATTGCTTTGGACTAAATTCCTATTTTTAGACATCTGGATCAAAGTGTATTTTTTCTTAACTTGATTGCAAATTGCTACACAGAATTGTTGAGCCATTCAATAAAATTTGAAAATTTCTTGTGATTTTTGATACTTTGTGGTTTTTTGCTGTAATCACTTTGTAATTTATTTATGGTTCTTCATATCTTTTGTCCTTATTTAAATTGGAAAAATGATTTGACTGATAAATTTGTTTTAATGCCTTATAAATTTCATGTTAAATTGTTTATCCCATTTACGTGGTTTTCCTTTTCTCTGGCCCAGTTTTGTTTCCAGGAAATTTCTGGATGAAATTTTTTTTTTCTACAAAAAGCTTTTAATTCAACAAATTTATCTCCTATATTTTTTTCTTTTTGCAAGGCAGTGTGGTTAAGTGACTTGCCCATGGTCACATAGCTAATTTTGAACTCAGGTCCTCCTGATTCCAGGGCTGGTACTCTGTCCTTTGTACCACCTAGCTACCCCTCCTATAATTTTTTCAAGGCACAGCTTATCAAGAATTCATTCATTCTCCCTGTAAAGCATATCATTATTCTTTGTCCTTTAATTTAATTTAATTTAAATTTTTTATTATATTCTTTTCTGTAGAAATGATTTTTTTATATATTACTAAAATATTTTTGTTTAAGAGTAAACATAATACCCCTTCCCTCAAAATATTGAGCCTCATGAGAACTAAAGGAAAGAGAAAAAATATAAATTTAATAATAATAATAATGATGATGATGTTGATAAATAGGGGCAGCTAGGTGGTGCAGTGAACAGAGCACTGGCCCTGGAGCAAGGAGCACCTGAGCTCAAATCTGGCCTCAGACACCCAACAATCACCCAACTCTTGTGACCCTGGGCAAGTCACTGCAACCCCATTGCCCTGCAAAAACCAAAAAATAATAATAATAATAATAATAAAATGTGCTTCAGTCTGTGTTCCAACACCACCAGCTCTGTTGTGGGTGGATCACATTTTTTTTTTTAGGGGTTTTTTTTTGCAAGGCAAATGGGGTTAAGTGGCTTGCCCAAATCCACACAGCTAGGTAATTATTAAGTGTCTGAGACAGGATTTGAACTCAGGGACTCCCGACTCCAGGACCAGTGCTTTATCCACTATGCCACCTAGCTGCCCCAGATCACATTCTTTATGATAAGTCTGTCACAAAAGCTACTCCCATATTTTTCCACTGTTGCCATTGCTGATTGCAACTCCATTCGTTTGTAATTCCCCACTACCATACACTATTTTCTCTCTGTCCCGTTTCTTAAATGTGCTGTAGGGTAGCTGAATGGCACAGCAGACTGATCACTGGCCCTGGGGCCAAGAGGCCCTAAGCCCACATACCACTCCTTAGGCCCAGCTACCACCCAACCCCGTGATCCCGGACAGGTCGTCCAATCCCAGCCCCTTGCAAGAAGTAAAAAAGAAAATGTGTTATATCTGACCACTCTCCCCCACGGTCCACTCTCTCCTCCATCACTCACATCCCGCCCCCCTTCCCCGTCCCCCTTCTCTCCTTCTTACTCTAGATGTCTATACCCCATTGAGCATATTTGCTGTTTCCTCTCTGAACCACTTCTGATGAGAGCGAAGATTCCCTCATTCCACCTCGCCTTCCCCCTCTTCCATATCATTGCAACAGTTCATTGTAATAAAAAAATGTTATTTTATGAAATATCTTAGCCTATTCCACCTCTCCTTTCTCTGACTCCCATTACATTTCCCTTTTAGCCATTGACTCAATTTTTACAATATTATATCTTCAAATTCAGCTCTCTCTTGTTCTTCATCTTCAAAGACTCCTTCTATCTGCTCTATTAAATGAGAAGTTTCTTATGAGTATTATCAGTATCATTTTTTTTGTGCAGGAATACATACAGTTCATCATCATTAAGTCCCTCATATTTTACCCTTCTCCACTTTCTATGCTTCACCTGAGTCCTGTATTTGAAGATCAAATTTTCTGTTCAGCTCTGGCCATTTTAACAGGAACATTTGAAATTACCCTGGTTCATTGGAAGTTCATCTTTTTCCCTGGAAGAGGACTTGCAGCTTTGCTGGGTTGTTGATTCTTGGTTGCATTCCAAGCTCTTTTGCCTTCTGGAACATCATATTCCAAGCCCTATGAGCCCTTAATGTAGTTCCTGCTAAGTCTTGTCTGATCCTGACTGTAGCTGCACAATATTTGAATTGTGTCCTTCTGGTTGCTTGTAATATTTTCTCTTTGACTTAGGAGTTCTGGAACTTCTTAGGTACTCTCACTGGATCCTTCTGTGGGTTCTCTCTCTGGAAAATTTAGTTACAGTCATTATTTTATGAGTTTTGAAAGATTATAGAGAGAGCACCTAAGAAAGGCTCTTCTGCTGTTGCCATCTTGGCTCCACCCCCACCCCCCCCGGCCTTTAATTTTAAAAAGCATTTCTATTACTGGTTTTTTATAATTATTGTGAGATTTATTGCCAAGTCAAAAAACACTGGGTAGATTATTATTTATTATTTGGGGGTACAAAAGACAAATGTATGAACCCGGTTCTACCTTACTAATCAGTCAACAAGCATTTCTTCTATTCCGCCCCCCCCCACATGTCCTATTTTTTAGCATGTTTTTCTTATTTGTTTTTTCATGTGTAAGACATTTTATCTATTATCTTTTTGGCCTCTACATAGGTTTTATTCATTGCTTGGAATGCTCTCCCTTCTTACCTTTACCTTTTAGAATCCCTGATTTTAAGATTTATGTCATCATAATATGACCTACAGGAATACTGCTGTAGGACAGGAAGAGTTTTTTGTTTTGTTTGTTTTAAATCTTTATATACTGACACCTGGCACAATGCCTTGCATTCACTAAATCACCTTTAATTTTTATTATATTGGCTTTAATGAATTGTTCTTTATTTCTGTAAAAAATTTCTTATAGCGTCAGCTAGGTGGTAAAGTGGTTAGAGCACCAGCCCTGGAGTAAGAACTTGAGTTCAAATCTGGTGTCAGACACTAGGATATTTTCTAGCTGTGTGACCTTAGATGAGTCACTTCTGACCCTATTGCCTTGCAAAAAAAAAATTACCCTTTAATTGATGTTGTATTAAGTTTTGTATGTATTTTGGTTGTTGACTATCTTTATTTTTAAGTTATTTATCTTTTTTATTTTTGTTTGATTTTATGGATGTTATATAAATTGTATGTTAGGAATATGTATATGATTTTTATTTTGTCAGCTATGATTGCTAATATTACAGACATGAGGCAGAAAGCTATAAAGCATTATCTAAATTTATATAAATATGCTAATATTATATACATCTTTATTATCTATAACTTCTCTACTTTCAGATATTGAAGTTAATTTGTAATTTTTCTGAAACTTTGTTTTAACAGAAACAGATATGTTCTTTTTAGCCATCAGCATGGTAGGAACTGACTTTTCCATGATTGGACAACTCTTTCCTCACAGAGCAAGAATAGAAATTAAGGTAAGAATGAAAGTAAACTGTGTGGTTGTAATCAGGAAAATATTTAGCATGTTTTCCTATTAAATTTGATTCTTGTTTCTTTTTTTGTTTCAGTTCATTACTTTGTTTTACATTTGCTCTTTGTAATAGCAAAAGCATGTTTCTCAATCTTTAAAACAGGAGTGTCCAACCTAACTTTTAAAAGTTTTTATTGAAAAAATAGACAATATATTTTGATTTCTGTTTTAGTGAGAGCTCTGCAGTAGCTTGGCTTTGTTTACTAAAACATTTAGTAAACCCACAGGTGGCTACATAAAATTGTCATGTGTCATATGGGGCCGGGGGGGAGGGCATTTTTGACAGCCCTGTTTGAAAATACATATTATAGTTGGCCTTGGAGTGAGGAGGACCTGAGTTCAAATTCAGTTTCAGACATTTGACACTTACTAGTTGAGTGATCCTATTCGAATACACTTAACCCTGATTGCTTCTCCACCCCTCCCAGAAAGTGTATTATGTAAACAAGTTTAGTTGACAAAAGAGTTATGTAGCTTTTACTACTATATATAGTTGGTATTGAGGTAGCACTTTGTTTATTTTGTTTGATTGTCACAACAGCCATGTGAGTTAAGTACTTCAGTTACTAATTCTACTCTTTTACAAATGTTGCATACATTTTCTTTATTGGAGCTCAGAGATGTTAAATGACTTGCCCATAGTAACAACATGAGGAAGTGACATGTGGCATTTGAAGCCAAGTTTCCTCATTTCATGTCCCTTATAGTTTTAATTTTTCCCTTCTGTCTTTCAAATTTGAGTTTTATATTTATGTTTTACAGTAGATGAATAGTTTTGAGTCTACTAAGACACTTTCTACCAAAATTCTGGGGCCTAACCCCTGTTCCAGTTATCTTTGCTGTTATCATCCTAAGTCATTAAAGCCAACCTTAACATCACTTCCAAATCTGGAGAAGAGTGTGTTCTGGTATCTGTTATCTGTACTATTTCCCTCAAGCTAAGGTGGGATGTCATTTTTACTTGTAGTAATTTTTTTTTAGAAGATTCTAACCTTTTTATTCAATATTTCAATACATGTGTATAAGAGGAAGGGTCTTTGAGGGTCACTATTGTGGTATTGCCTGCTTTTACAGTAACCTTTTGGAAGGACACATATTAAATTAATTCTATAGCTAGTCTTCTGTGATAAGCTAGACATTTTTGTCTAGGTGTTCTTTATTTACTTAACAGCTTTTTCTGAGTTTTCTATTTTTTTAATAACAGTTATTTTTCTGTTTTTCTAACTAAATAGTCTTTATTGATTCTTTCCTCTTTTTCTTCTCATCCTGCCACTTGTTAAGTCCTGTTAAATCATATGTCCATAGTAATCCTCTAAACCATTGCTTCTTTTTTCTTCCCATTTTTGTCATACTAGTTCAGGCCTATTGTTAATACTTTCCATAGGAGATTGAGGTTGGGGATAAATTAGGGTTAAGTGACTTGCTCAACAGGGTCACACAACTAGTGTCTTAATCCAGTCTTGAACTCAGGTCTCCCTGATCTCCAGGGCTGGTTGTTCTATATCCTAGTCCACTAAGCTGACCTTCAGAACTTCACTGATAATGCTGCCTTTAGATCTAAAGTCTTGAGATTCATCTCTCAGTTTTGTCAAGCAAAACTTTGCTCATGCTGTTTTCTGTTTGGAAATCTATATTCCAATTTTTTTTTTCCTATTACTACTCTTCAATGCTTCTGATAAATTTTATCACTTGTCATTCCTTCAATATTCACAGCTTTTCCCCCACCTCTTCATTTACTTTGAGCTTGGGTTTTCCCTTTCCTCTATCTCCATCTATCACAGTCTTATACATTTTCAGGTCCCATCTGAACTCTTTATTTTTCTGATAAAAATTCCTTCTTTTCCTCTTTTCCTTTATAGATAGATCTTTTTTTTCTTTGACAACCTCATAGTCTCTTAAGATCTAGAGTTGTAAAGGATGTTAAAGGTCATCAAATACAAATTCTACTCTGTCCCATTTTAGCATTCTTTCTAGTGAAGAAAAATTATAGATGAATTTTATTTTTTACAGAATAAATTTAAACGTGAGGAAAAAGCAAATGGGTGGAGAATTGACAAAGCATTCCGTAAGTATCCTAACTTTTAAAAAGAATAAATATTATTTGGAGAGTCTTGTAATAAGCCTTATATATTTTTATTCATTTTATTTCAAAGTGGACTTTTTTGTTATTGTCAAGCTGGAGCTCTACTGGAATATAGCTATCTAGGAGAGTCCAAGCCCAAAACTCATGGTAAACATAAAAATACTTAGCACATGGTCCAGACCTTGGCAGAAAACATGTCATTCAAATTAAGACTGATTAGAGAAGATAAATATCTTGACTCTATGGAAACATGATTCAGATTTAAGGAGGTCTGTGAACATATGATAAAAATAGGCACGTACCATATTATGGTTGACAGAGAATACAGAATCTAGGAGGTTGAAAGTCAGTAAGGATTGAACACTGTGGGATGAACCAAAGCTATTTGGAATTTGTTTCCCTGTTTTATACTACCTGGTACTTACCAGTATCTAAGTACAAAAGTATTAATCATTCACATAAAAAGATAAGTGCAATAGAAATTATCTCCCCTTTAATTGAAGAAAGAATGGTGGTCCCAACATCACTAGGTTTTAATGTCAGTTTTTTCTCTTTTATATGAATGTTTACTATTTCTCTTACATACTATTTGATATTTAAGGTTCGTCTCTAATTTGTTGTTTTATCTATAATTTTTTTCCTTATTGAAAGTGTACCACAGGGGTGGCTAGATGGCACAGTGGATAAAGCACCGGCCCTGGAGTCAGGAGTACTTGGGTTCAAATCTGGTCTCAGACACTTAATCCCATTTGCCTTGCAAAAAAACCTTAAAAAAGAAAGATTACCACATAGGAAAACTACAGAGATGCTAAACATTTAAAATACTTTTAATCTTAACCTCACTTTTCTTTAAGTTTTTATTATGGTCCTTCTGTCAAAGAAAATCATGTTCATCAGGAGTGTTGTATAATATCAGTATTAAATTACTACTTGGTTTGCAAGTTCATTAAATTTGGTGTGGGGTTTTTTAAGGTCAGTAATGTAAAGTCAGTGGACCATTATAGTACCTTTCCCCCCCCCTTTTTGTTTTTTTTTGCAAGGTAATGGGGGTTAAGTGACTTGCCCAAGATCACACAGCTAGGCAATTATTAAGTTTCTGAGGCCGGATTTGAATTCAAGTACTTCTGACACCAGGGCCGGTGCTGTATCCACTAGACCACCTACCTACTCCATTATAGTACCTTTTAATTAATGGAAGGGTTGTGTTAGGTTTAAGGCTTAATATGATATACTTGGGTTAGGCACAACAATGGAAGAATACAACTAGAGAAACTTGGAACCTTAGGTACAATCTCATTCAGACCATGGCAGGAGAAGGCAGCGGGCTGGTCTTTTGAAGGATTTGTCCTTGGACTTGGCACACCCAGATTTATTAACTGTCCATCATGACTCATCTTAGTTTATGTGTATGATGGCTATGATCTTGTCTCTTCCACTTTAGGGCATTAAGGGAGCAACCATGGAGAATACCATCTGTATTCAAAGAAAGAATTGTGGAGTTCAAACAAAGACCAAAGACTATTACCTTTAATTAATTTTTTTTAGGTTTATTTCAAGGCAAATGGGGTTAAGTGGCTTGTCCAAGGCCACACAGCTAGGTAATCATTAAAGTGTCTGAAGCCGGATTTGAACTCAGGTACTCCTGACTCCAGGGCCAGTACTCTATCCACTGTGCTACCTAGCTGCCCCCATATTTCCTTTAATCTTAAAAAAAAAAAGCTATTTTTTGTATTTTTGCTGTCTCTTGTATTTTATTTTTTCCTTAAGGATATGATTTCTCTCTCAACACATTCAATTTTGATCAATGTGTAGCACTGAAACAATGGCAGAAGTTGCTTTTTATGGGAGGTAGTGGGAGGGAAGTGAGATTGGGGAAAAAATTCAATAACAATAATCTCTTTGCACAAAAAAAAAGACATCAGTGCTATCTATGCTTATTTAATTTGAGATCTCATAAAGCTAGAAAGAATATGGGAAATTATGTTGATGATAAAGCCTAGATCTCAAAAAGATCTCTAGGATTGATGGAACAGATCTAATTAGTTGAAATTTAATAGGGATGAATAGCCTTACCTTGGATTATAAAAATTAGTTGCATAGTTCAGGCTTGGGGAAGTGAGCAGCAGGTTGTGAGATGTGAAATTATCGTGGACTACAAATTCACTTTGATCAGTAACATGACAGAGCAACCAAAAAACTGAACACAGTCTCAGGTTACCTTAGTCAAGGAAGATGTAGAATATCAAGTTAGTTCTGAGTGCCTCATTTTAATGATGAGACAATCACAAACTCACGTGTGTAAAGGAGAGATAACCTGGAGGACAACTAACTGGAGCTCAAGCCTTATCATTTGAATGAACTGGAGATGTTAAGCCTACAGAGAACAAGGGCAACATTGTAGTTATATTAAAGTGTTTGAAAGGTTGTCTTGTTAGGTATCAGTCTTTTTCTCCTTTGCCTCAGAAGACACAGGTAGGAGAAATGCATGAAAGTTTTTGAGAGACAAAATTTTGGCTAACTGTTAAGAAATATTTCCTTATATATATTAAAGATATCCCAGAGCAGAATAGGCTACTTCAAGAGATAGTGAATTTCTTTTTACTGAAGGTTTTCAGTCTTAAGAGAATTCTGCTCAGGTTGGTGATCTCAGGTCTATTTCAAATGGAGGTTTTGTGAAATTTGCCACAGTTGAAAAAATAATAATTTGGTACAGAAGGAAATGATGTATAAAGGTGAGGAATTAAGAGGAATTTAGAAAGATAGATATGAACTAATATAGAATAAGGAGATGATACAGTCATTATAGCAATGTAAGTGAAAATATCACTAAAAGAAAGTCAACCACTGAAGCCCGACTTACCTTTTCCATCATGAAAAAAAAGTAACAGGCAAATATGACAGAATATTGTTTCATTGTCAGAACAAGTTTCCAGGGGTGGCTAGGTGGCGCAGTGGATAGAGCACCAACCTTGGAGTCAGGAGTACCTGAGTTCAAATCCAGCCTCAGACACTTAATAATTATCTAGCTGTGTGGCCTTGGGCAAGCCACTTAACCCCCATTGCCTTGCAAAACTAAAAAAACAAAACAAGGTTCCTTATCAATTATTTTTGCTTAATTGTTTTTCTTTTATCACAAAGGAAGAGTCTGTAAAGAAATAATGTTGAAATGACTGTGATGTGGAGAGAAGCCATCAGTAAATTGTGTTTTTAAGTCTTTTTTTAGATCTAAATTTGTTATACAACATTTTTAAACATGCACAATTTCTATGAATTTTATTTGGCTTGTAGTCTCGTTTTCTTATTTTACAGGTAAGGAACTGAAACCTAGAGAAGTTGACATGAGGGTACTAGTAAATAGCAAAATTGGGATTCAGATTCAGTTCATCTGATTTAATCTGGCTGCAATAAAACCTGTCACGAACTTTTGGAATTGACTCAAAATAATAGACTAATAGAGATACTATAGACCTAGTCCTGAGCCTTACCTAGGATGTCCGATATTGAAGATTTTATAAAGATATAGGGTGGTGGTTGACTTCTTGTGATGCACCAACTTTTTTCTTAGGTCAAATTTACTTCTTTTTTTTAAGACTAGCCTCTAAGCTCACAGCAATTAAATATATAAAGCATCAAAACTTACTCAGAATTTGGATCAGGATATTTTGTTGTCCTTTCCA